>NC_139988.1:95519472-95549472 GCF_964263955.1 Coregonus lavaretus | reverse complement strand
TTGATACAGTGAACTTATTGAAATTTGCTTTTGAAAGTTTTTTAATAATAAAGGTACATTTTAATCCAGCTATTGGGAGGAAACAATATACAACTTAAGAACTAACAACCAAAGACAACTGAAGAACCAACAACGGAAAACTTTAAAGGACAATCCAGAAATCAAGAAGATAAGAAGACAACGGACAACATAAGCTACCTGGGTCGCTCCCAGCCGGTACAAAAAGGATAATGAATCAATAAAACTTTAAAGGAATTTATCACTTCAACGGTATAACAGTCAAGTTGGTTGTAACATCCACCTGTGCTAATACCCCTCTTTCCAGGCTTTATCACCCACAGAATGTGGTAAGCATAATTCAACAACCACTATCTGTATGTGACTGAACATTAGCTGGGTTAAATATGCTTAGCAATAGATTCACTGTTTTGAACACCCTTCCGCAGGAGGGGGAGACAAACACCCACACTACAGCACAACACACAATGCCTAACACACCTTCCACTCAACACACAACTAAGACCTACTTCAAACTGATACAAGCCATACACCACAAACAAATCATTGAACATGCACTCAACACTCAGACATTTCCAGTGGGGATGATGAAACAGGTCACTAAACTCACAGACTTTATTAAACCATCATCCCCCAACATAGAGACAAAGCAGAAAGTAGCTGATAATACAAAAAATTGGATGTCAGCAAATATGCATATCTTGCATGAACACTACCAGGCAATACTAAACACTCTATCCCCTACAGGCTTCCCGTTTAACAGTAGTGCCTTCCAGACAGCAGCTCGTTGGGCCCAACACAGGTACAGGCACAAATTACGTGACAGTACAGTCCCCATAGTGCAATCACTGTTAGAGGACTCACCATCCACTAATGCTTTAGAACCAAATCCAGCTTTAGCACAGGCCAGACGACCTACTCTAGCCTCATGGCCATGTTCCACAGCCACAGCCAGAGCCAAGACCAGCTTACCAACTTCAGGGTCTTCCCCACACGTCCTAGCCGGGACACTACCATCCACTCTGGCCTCCAGGCTGACTCAATCCTCCTTAGGAAGGGTACCACGACCAGTTCCGAGACTTGAAGCAATTAAAGCCCCAACTTTGGCTCCTAGGTCTGTTAGGAGCAAACCAACATCCTCTCCAGATTTGGCTTGGTCCTCAAGGGGCACTGTTACCATACCCGTAGCTTCGACACTGACTAAGGCTCCAGATAACATACCACCCGTACCTTCCCCAACTCCTAATAGGGATACCCTTGCTTATCCTCAGTTCACCTCCCCACCACCTGACCCTGATGAATTTATAGTAGACTTTGAACTTAGAGAGGAGGAATTTCCCACTCTCCAGTCAATTATGGTAAAGACAAAGCACACCATAGCCCAGACTAAGACCATCACAGTCCAGGCGCAGGTGATACACAGACCCTGCAGCCAACTTGATTCCAGGAGTGCCCCCACATTGACTAGGGCCACGGAGACCACACAACCACCCCAAACACCAATTATCAGCAATGTAGCGATTCAATCTGATCTAAACATTTCTGACCTCTCTGGGTCAGACACTAACATCTCCACTCTTGTTCCAACAGAGGTTCAACTAACTAAACACCAAAACCCTGCTGAGGTGGTGACTATGGAAAGAGGAGTAAAGGTGGAAAAAGTTGTGATGATGGCAGAAACCAAAGGGAAAATCAATCCCAATAGTTTCCTGTCTGAACCTTCCCCAATACTAACCTCTCCACACACCAGATACCTCTTACCCACCCCACTTAGTCTGTCTCCAAAAAATAGGGTTCCTTCAGAGCCCACTGTGAGACTCACCCCTCTGCCTTCACCCAGACACTCTACCCCAACATCCCCAGCCACCCCCCCATTCTTGTACCAGCCAACTAGACATGACATGACAAACAGAAAAATCTATGACTGGAAAATAAAATCTCTCAAACCGATTGCTATCATTGGAGATTCAAATTTGAAAAGAATACCCTACCATCCGTACAAACACATCCAAATTGACAGTTATCCTGGAGCACAGTTCCACCACATTACTGGGGTATTGGCAAAATCTACCCCAAATCCTAACACCAAGGTGGTTGTGCTGTCTCTGGGGCTGAACAACAAAGATCAAACACAGAAACAAACACCCATAGGACAACTACAATCACTTCACAGTAAAGCAACAGCGATGTATCCTAATGCAACCATTTACTTTCCC
The DNA here is from genome assembly GCF_964263955.1 of Coregonus lavaretus. Lineage (NCBI taxonomy): Eukaryota > Metazoa > Chordata > Actinopteri > Salmoniformes > Salmonidae > Coregonus > Coregonus lavaretus. The sequence continues at coordinate 95,547,238 of NC_139988.1, read as the reverse complement.
ATCATTAACTACTCTCCCCACCTGTCAGAGAAACAACAAACCATGTTGAAATATATCAACTCCCACATCGCCACACACTACAACCCCCTATTAGAAATCCACCATTCAGATTTCCACACAGAGAAAGACAATATACACTGGACAGCAGATACAGGGGCAAAAATACTCCAACATTGGATGGAACAGCTAAAATAGTGGGGGAGGGTATGCCTACATCACAGCCCCTCCACCAAGACACAAACATCCTTAATCTTTCATCCACATTTCACTTATCACCCTCTGAGACTCGGCTGCTGGAGAGGGGACTCACTTTTATCCCCACACCACTGCATTCTGACTATGGGGACCTCCAGAGGGACATCTACAGGTATCATAGAGCTCTGAAACTTTTGGACCACTTTGATTATAAATCGGATTACCGAACCCTACCGTTCACAGCTCCATCCAGATGGGAACCAAAATCACAGACAATATCAGCACCCATTAGGAAACTCATTAAAACTAATACCCACATCATCAGAGAATTCCATACCGCTACCATAACTTCACAACAGAATATCACAGTAGAAGAAAGACAAGCCATAGCTAAATTAAGGAAACACAAACATATAACTATAAAACCAGCAGACAAAGGCTCAAAGATAATTATTATGGACAACCAACAGTACCTCTTTGAAGCTCACCGCCAACTCTCTAACACACAACACTATACCCCTATTCCTGCCTCTACACAGATCCAGACACAAATAAAAATTAGACACATAATATTAGATATTTATAAAAAGAAATACATTACATGTAGACAAAAGGAATATCTAGATGGACCAGACTTACCCAGACAGAGACTCTTCTATCTCCTCCCTAAGATACATCAAACACCAGATACCTGGACAGTCCCTTTTGAGGTCCCGAAGGGAAGACCTATTGTGTCGGACTGTGGGAGCGAGTCCTCGCCAGCAGCGGAGTTTATTGACTATTTCCTCAACCCCATTTCACAAAGGCACCCCAGCTATCTGAAGGACACATACCACTTCATAGACACGCTTCACAACATTCCAGTCCCAGCAAACGCATACCTATTCACTATAGATATAGATTCTCTCTACACCAACATAGATATCTTGTCAGGTTTAGCAGCAGTGAAATCTGCACTCCGGAGATATCCAGATCCAGATAGACCAGACTCACACCTCCTACAGCTTCTAGAGCTTGGATTAAGAAACAATGATTTCACATTCAATAATAAACACTACTTACAGATTCATGGGACGGCGATGGGCAAAAAGTTTGCCCCAGCCTATGCTAATATTTATATGGCGGACTGGGAGTTGACAGCCTTAGATAAATGCCCATTGCGTCCCATGTTTTATAGACGATACCTGGATGATATCTTCGGAGTGTGGGAACATGATCTGGTACATTTCAAAACGTTTATTGAAATACTCAATAACCATCACCCAACCATAACTGTTAAATATGTCATTCACCCACATACAATTAACTTCCTGGATACAACAATATTCTTTCCAGAGACTGACACACACATAGTCTCTTTACAAACAAAAGTATACTTTAAAGACACAGACACACATGCCTTACTTCATAAGTCCAGTTATCACCCAAAACATACATTCACTGGTATTGTAAAATCACAACTCATTCGATTTCATAGATTATGTACACAACATAAAGACTTTAATCTAGCCACACAGACTCTTTTTAGTGCACTGAGAAAGAGGGGATATTCAAAGCGATCACTGAGGTATATAAAGGCCAACACATTGGCGGGCTTCACCCAGAACAGATTGCCTGATCCTCCTAACCCTACCCCTAACCCTAACCTTAACCCTAACCTTAACCTTAACCCTAACCCTAACCCTAACCTTACCCCTAACCTTAACCCTAACCCTAACCCTAACCCTAACCTTAACCTTACCCCTAACCTTACCCCTAACCTTAACCCTAACCTTAACCCTAACCCTAACCCTAACCCTAACCTCAACCTTAACCTTAAACTTAACCTCCATAACTCTCCCGGGAGAACTCTTGACCAGGTACTGACTCCTGACCTGGGGGAACAGCCCACGCCTATCCCTATCCCTTTCCCGATTCTGGGTATGTATCCCTATCCCCCCCATCCTATCCCGGTCCTCCACCCTCAGACCTTTCCCAGACCCCCTGTTCCTATTCCCCCAACAGACACAGAACCCCAGATTATACCCATTATCAGCACCTTCTCCGACGTAAACAGACTCCTTCACTCTAGACTAAAATTCGCTTTCACCCAAACACAACGCACATTCCCCCCACTTCAGGAATTCAGACCCATATCAGCTTTCCGTAGAAACCCCAATTTAAGGGATCTCTTAATCTTTGCAAAGTTTTCCAATAAACCTACTCCCAAACTACCCATTGAACAACAGTATCATAGACAACTTTCACACATTCAAAATCCACATGCACAAACCTCCAGTCCTATTTCACAACTCATGACCATCCATAGTACCAATATTGTCTATGCCATAACATGCACACTATGCCACAACATTTATATAGGAGAAACCGGTCACACAGTCCTGACACGCCTCAAACAGCACCTCTACACAATTAGAAAAAACATATTACAAACACACCTGGTCCAACATTTTCAGATTCACCCAACAACTTCCCTCTATATTACCGGTCTGGAGATGAAATCCACCTGGACCAGAGGCCAGAGAAAAGCGGCCGAATCCAGGTGGATTTCAAAACTTAATACTTTGGCTCCACTGGGGATGAATATCAAAGAATAAATTAAAACATTAACACTTTTGAGTTCTCGAGACCGGGCAAAGGTGCAATAGGCCCGTGCAACCTAAAGGTTTGAAACCAGTATAAACATAAACCCTCTTAAACCTAACCCTAACCCTAACCCTAACCCTAACCCTAACCCTAACCCTAAACCCTAACCCTAACCCTAACCCTAACCCTAACCCCTAACCCTAACCCTAACCCTAACCCTAACCCTAACCCTAAACCCTAACCCTAACCCTAACCCCTAACCCCTAACCCCTAACCCTAACCCTAAACCCTAACCCTAAACCCTAACCCTAACCCTAACCCTAACCCTAACCCCTAACCCTAACCCTAACCCTAACCCTAACCCTAAACCCTAACCCTAACCCTAACCCTAACCCTAACCCTAACCCTAAACCTAACCCTTAACCCTAACCCTAACCCTAACCCTAACCCTAACCCTAACCCCTAACCCTAACCCCTAACCCTAACCCTAACCCTAACCCTAACCCTAACCCTAACCCCTAACCCTAACCCTAACCCTAACCCTAACCCTAACCCCTAACCCTAACCCTAACCCTAACCCTAACCCTAACCCTAACCCTAACCCTAACCCTAACCCCTAACCCTAACCCTAACCCTAACCCTAACCCTAACCTTAACCCTAACCTTACCTCTAACCTTAACCCTAACCCTAACCTTACCCCTAACCTTAACCCTAACCTTAACCCCAACCCTAACCCTAACCCTAACCCTAACCTCAACCTTAACCTTAAACTTAACCTCCATAACTCTCCCGGGAGAACTCTTGACCAGGTACTGACTCCTGACCTGGGGGAACAGCCCATGCCTATCCCTATCCCTTTCCCGATTCTGGGTATGTATCCCTATCCCCCCCATCCTATCCCGGTCCTCCACCCTCAGACCTTTCCCAGACCCCCTGTTCCTATTCCCCCAACAGACACAGAACCACAGATTATACCCATTATCAGCACCTTCTCCGACGTAAACAGACTCCTTCACTCTAGACTAAAATTCGCTTTCACCCAAACACAACGCACATTCCCCCCACTTCAGGAATTCAGACCCATATCAGCTTTCCGTAGAAACCCCAATTTAAGGGATCTCTTAATTTTTGCAAAGTTTTCCAATAAACCTACTCCTAAACTACCCGTTGAACAACAGTATCATAGACAACTTTCACACATTCAAAATCCACATGCACAAACCTCCAGTCCTATTTCACAACTCATGACCATCCATAGTACCAATATTGTCTATGCCATAACATGCACACTATGCCACAACATTTATATAGGAGAAACCGGTCACACAGTCCTGACACGCCTCAAACAGCACCTCTACACAATTAGAAAAAACATATTACAAACACACCTGGTCCAACATTTTCAGATTCACCCAACAACTTCCCTCCATATTACCGGTCTGGAGATGAAATCCACCTGGACCAGAGGCCAGAGAAAAGCGGCCGAATCCAGGTGGATTTCAAAACTTAATACTTTGGCTCCACTGGGTATGAATATCAAAGAATAAATAAAAACATTAACACTTTTGAGTTCTCGAGACCGGGCAAAGGTGCAATAGGCCCGTGCAACCTAAAGGTTTGAAACCAATACAAACATAAACCCTCTTAAACCTAACCTAGCCAGTGCCATTGCTCCCACTTATCTGCCTGGTACTCTGCAGAATAATTAGTACAAATTTCAATTTTTATTATTACAGTTTTATTTTATACACCCTCGGTCCACCCCCTCCACACTTATTTTACTGACAGACTCTTGGTGAATTCTTGGCATTAGACCCTACAGAAATCAAAGTTTTACACTTTTTTTATCTTGTAGATTATACATATTCAATATACAAGTTCCACCTATTGGAGAGATCAAACACACACTCACCATCCACGTATGATAAAGGAAACATTGACAATATTGTACTCCAGAAAGCTGACTTACTGACAAGCTTCTGTAGGGATACATTTTAACTGACAAGATATTGTTTTTATTTGATTTGCTTCTTTTGAATGGTTTTCTGGTTTCCAGGTTGGTGGTTGCTGTTTTTAACAACCCAACAAGTATCCCTCCTGATGCTAGTGACGGACAAAGACATGGATTCCATTCGTGGTTTCCCCCCCCCCCCCCCCCCCCCCCCCGAATAGATAGACCCATGATGCAACACCTACATATATTTACATAACCGCACCCACTAGAACCCAGGTAGATTATGTAGGCATTTTAGTACATTTTAATGATCCCTTCCTAGATAGATTATACTTCTATGTAGGTACATTCTATTCTATCGTAGTATAATTTTTATTTTGTATTTGTATAATTTTCTGATTATTTCCAAAAATATCCTTTTTTTTAAATAAAAAAATAGCAATGGTGTGGCAACTCACAATACCCAAATGGAGGGAAACGATCATTGTTCTTACAATATATACTGATTTAAATGTCTCCCCCTCCCCCCCTTTCTTTTTTTCTCTCTCTTATTCTCCTTTTATTTACAGTTTTACCCTATTTGCCCCTCTATTTTCCGATATAAGTGGGTTCCATTGTACTCTCAACCTACCATACTAGCTAATATCAGCCAAGGACCAATCAGACATTGACACATCAGCCTAAGCCTTTTTGACTTATGCCCTCTCAACCTAGCATACTAGCAAACACTATTTTAAGATCCAATTAGACTATATGAACCAATAGTCTTCTTTTAATGGGTTGAGAACCCACCCCTCTCCCCTTCCAACCAGGATTTATATCCCTTCCTCAAAGACAGCTCTTCTTAGCCTCTGAAGAAGCATTATACATGCGAAACGTCAGGCCTTTTTTTCCCTTTTCCCTTTGTTTGATACAGTGAACTTATTGAAATTTGCTTTTGAAAGTTTTTAAATAATAAAGGTAAATTTTAATCCAGCTATTGGGAGGAAACAAGATACAACTTAAGAACTAACAACCGAAGACAACTGAAGAACCAACAACGGAAAACTTTAAAAGACAATCCAGAAATCAAGAAGATAAGAAGACAACGAACAACATAAGCTACCTGGGTCGCTCCCAGCCGGTACAAAAAGGATAATGAATCAATAAAACTTTAAAGGAATTGATCACTTCAACGGTATAACAGTCAAGTTGGTTGTAACATCCACCTGTGCTAATACCCCTCTTTCCAGGCTTTATCACCCACAGAATGTGGTAAGCATAATTCAACAACCACTATCTGTATGTGACTGAACATTAGCTGGGTTAAATATGCTTAGCAATAGATTCACTGTTTTGAACACCCTTCCGCAGGAGGGGGAGACAAACACCCACACTACAGCACAACACACAATGCCTAACACACCTTCCACTCAACACACAACTAAGACCTACTTCAAACTGATACAAGCCATACACCACAAACAAATCATTGAACATGCACTCAACACTCAGACATTTCCAGTGGGGATGATGAAACAGGTCACTAAACTCACAGACTTTATTAAACCATCATCCCCCAACATAGAGACAAAGCAGAAAGTAGCTGATAATACAAAAAATTGGATGTCAGCAAATATGCATATCTTGCATGAACACTACCAGGCAATACTAAACACTCTATCCCCTACAGGCTTCCCGTTTAACAGTAGTGCCTTCCAGACAGCAGCTCGTTGGGCCCAACACAGGTACAGGCACAAATTACGTGACAGTACAGTCCCCATAGTGCAATCACTGTTAGAGGACTCACCATCTACTAGTGCTTTAGAACCAAATCTAGCTTTAGCACAGGCAAGACGACCTACTCTAGCCTCATGGCCATGTTCCACAGCCACAGCCAGAGCCAAGACCAGCTTACCAACTTCAGGGTCTTCCCCACACGTCCTAGCCGGGACACTACCATCCACTCTGGCCTCCAGGCTGACTCAATCCTCCTTAGGAAGGGTACCACGACCAGTTCCGAGACTTGAAGCAATTAAAGCCCCAACTTTGGCTCCTAGGTCTGTTAGGAGCAAACCAACATCCTCTCCAGATTTGGCTTGGTCCTCAAGGGGCACTGTTACCATACCCGTAGCTTCGACACTGACTAAGGCTCCAGATAACATACCACCCGTACCTTCCCCAACTCCTAATAGGGATAACCTTGCTTATCCTCAGTTCACCTCCTCACCACCTGACCCTGATGAATTTATAGTAGACTTTGAACTTAGAGAGGAGGAATTTCCCACTCTCCAGTCAATTATGGTAAAGCCAAAGCACACCATAGCCCAGACTAAGACCATCACAGTCCAGGCGCAGGTGATACACAGACCCTGCAGCCAACTTGATTGCAGGAGTGCCCCCACATTGACTAGGGCCACGGAGACCACACAACCACCCCAAACACCAATTATCAGCAATGTAGCGATTCAATCTGATCTAAACATTTCTGACCTCTCTGGGTCAGACACTAACATCTCCACTCTTGTTCCAACAGAGGTTCAACTAAACAAACACCAAAACCCTGCTGAGGTGGTGACTATGGAAAGAGGAGTAAAGGTGGAAAAAGTTGTGATGATGGCAGAAACCAAAGGGAAAATCAATCCCAATAGTTTCCTGTCTGAACCTTCCCCAATACTAACCTCTCCACACACCAGATACCTCTTACCCACCCCACTTAGTCTGTCTCCAAAAAATAGGGTTCCTTCAGAGCCCACTGTGAGACTCACCCCTCTGCCTTCACCCAGACACTCTACCCCAACATCCCCAGCCACCCCCCCATTCTTGTACCAGCCAACTAGACATGACATGACAAACAGAAAAATCTATGACTGGAAAATAAAATCTCTCAAACCGATTGCTATCATTGGAGATTCAAATTTGAAAAGAATACCCTACCATCCGTACAAACACATCCAAATTGACAGTTATCCTGGAGCACAGTTCCACCACATTACTGGGGTATTGGCAAAATCTACCCCAAATCCTAACACCAAGGTGGTTGTGCTGTCTCTGGGGCTGAACAACAAAGATCAAACACAGAAACAAACACCCATAGGACAACTACAATCACTTCACAGTAAAGCAACAGCGATGTATCCTAATGCCACCATTTACTTCCCCATCATTAACTACTCTCTCCACCTGTCAGAGAAACAACAAACCATGTTGAAATATATCAACTCACACATCGCCACACACTACAACCCTCTATTAGAAATCCACCATTCAGATTTCCACACAGAGAAAGACAATATACACTGGACAGCAGATACAGGGGCAAAAATACTCCAACATTGGATGGAACAGCTAAAATAGTGGGGGAGGGTATGCCTACATCACAGCCCCTCCACCAAGACACAAACATCCTTAATCTTTCATCCACATTTCACTTATCACCCTCTGAGACTCGGCTGCTGGAGAGGGGACTCACTTTTATCCCCACACCACTGCATTCTGACTATGGGGACCTCCAGAGGGACATCTACAGGTATCATAGAGCTCTGAAACTTTTGGACCACTTTGATTATAAATCGGATTACCGAACCCTACCGTTCACAGCTCCATCTAGATGGGAACCAAAATCACAGACAATATCAGCACCCATTAGGAAACTCATTAAAACCAATACCCACATCATCAGAGAATTCCATACCGCTACCATAACTTCACAACAGAATATCACAGTAGAAGAAAGACAAGCCATAGCTAAATTAAGGAAACACAAACATATAACTATAAAACCAGCAGACAAAGGCTCAAAGATAATTATTATGGACAACCAACAGTACCTCTTTGAAGCTCACCGCCAACTCTCTAACACACAACACTATACCCCTATTCCTGCCTCTACACAGATCCAGACACAAATAAAAATTAGACACATAATATTAGATCTTTATAAAAAGAAATACATTACATATAGACAAAAGGAATATCTAGATGGACCAGACTTACCCAGACAGAGACTCTTCTATCTCCTCCCTAAGATACATCAAACACCAGATACCTGGACAGTCCCTTTTGAGGTCCCGAAGGGAAGACCTATTGTGTCGGACTGTGGGAGTGAGTCCTCGCCAGCAGCGGAGTTTATTGACTATTTCCTCAACCCCATTTCACAAAGGCACCCCAGCTATCTGAAGGACACATACCACTTCATAGACACGCTTCACAACATTCCAGTCCCAGCAAACGCATACCTATTCACTATAGATATAGATTCTCTCTACACCAACATAGATATCTTGTCAGGTTTAGCAGCAGTGAAATCTGCACTCCGGAGATATCCAGATCCAGATAGACCAGACTCACACCTCCTACAGCTTCTAGAGCTTGGATTAAGAAACAATGATTTCACATTCAATAATAAACACTACTTACAGATTCATGGGACGGCGATGGGCAAAAAGTTTGCCCCAGCCTATGCTAATATTTATATGGCGGACTGGGAGTTGACAGCCTTAGATATAATAATAATAATATAATATGCCATTTAGCAGACGCTTTTATCCAAAGCGACTTACAGTCATGCGTGCATACATTTTTTGTGTATGGGTGGTCCCGGGGATCGAACCCACTACCTTGGCGTTACAAGCGCCGTGCTCTACCAGCTGAGCTACAGAGGACCACGATAAATGCCCATTGCGTCCCATGTTTTATAGACGATACCTGGATGATATCTTCGGAGTGTGGGAACATGATCTGGTACATTTCAAAACGTTTATTGAAATACTCAATAACCATCACCCAACCATAACTGTTAAATATGTCATTCACCCACATACAATTAACTTCCTGGATACAACAATATTCTTTCCAGAGACTGAAACACACATAGTCTCTTTACAAACAAAAGTATACTTTAAAGACACAGACACACATGCCTTACTTCACAAGTCCAGTTATCACCCAAAACATACATTCACTGGTATTGTAAAATCACAACTCATTCGATTTCATAGATTATGTACACAACATAAAGACTTTAATCTAGCCACACAGACTCTTTTTAGTGCACTGAGAAAGAGGGGATATTCAAAGCGATCACTGAGGTACATAAAGGCCAACACACTGGCGGGCTTCACCCAGAACAGATTGCCTGATCCTCCTAACCCTACCTCTAAGCCTAACCCTAACCCTAACCTTAACCCCAACCTTAACCTTAACCCCAACCTTACCCCTAACCTTAACCCTAACCTTACCTCTAACCTTAACCCTAACCCTAACCTTACCTCTAACCTTAACCCTAACCCTAACCCTAACCTTAACCCTAACCTTAACCCCAACCCTAACCCTAACCCTAACCCTAACCTCAACCTTAACCTTAAACTTAACCTCCATAACTCTCCCGGGAGAACTCTTGACCAGGTACTGACTCCTGACCTGGGGGAACAGCCCATGCCTATCCCTATCCCTTTCCCGATTCTGGGTATGTATCCCTATCCCCCCCATCCTATCCCGGTCCTCCACCCTCAGACCTTTCCCAGACCCCCTGTTCCTATTCCCCCAACAGACACAGAACCACAGATTATACCCATTATCAGCACCTTCTCCGACGTAAACAGACTCCTTCACTCTAGACTAAAATTCGCTTTCACCCAAACACAACGCACATTCCCCCCACTTCAGGAATTCAGACCCATATCAGCTTTCCGTAGAAACCCCAATTTAAGGGATCTCTTAATTTTTGCAAAGTTTTCCAATAAACCTACTCCTAAACTACCCGTTGAACAACAGTATCATAGACAACTTTCACACATTCAAAATCCACATGCACAAACCTCCAGTCCTATTTCACAACTCATGACCATCCATAGTACCAATATTGTCTATGCCATAACATGCACACTATGCCACAACATTTATATAGGAGAAACCGGTCACACAGTCCTGACACGCCTCAAACAGCACCTCTACACAATTAGAAAAAACATATTACAAACACACCTGGTCCAACATTTTCAGATTCACCCAACAACTTCCCTCCATATTACCGGTCTGGAGATGAAATCCACCTGGACCAGAGGCCAAAGAAAAGCGGCCGAATCCAGGTGGATTTCAAAACTTAATACTTTGGCTCCACTGGGTATGAATATCAAAGAATAAATAAAAACATTAACACTTTTGAGTTCTCGAGACCGGGCAAAGGTGCAATAGGCCCGTGCAACCTAAAGGTTTGAAACCAATACAAACATAAACCCTCTTAAACCTAACCTAGCCAGTGCCATTGCTCCCACTTATCTGCCTGGTACTCTGCAGAATAATTAGTACAAATTTCAATTTTTATTATTACAGTTTTATTTTATACACCCTCGGTCCACCCCCTCCACACTTATTTTACTGACAGACTCTTGGTGAATTCTTGGCATTAGACCCTACAGAAATCAAAGTTTTACACTTTTTTTATCTTGTAGATTATACATATTCAATATACAAGTTCCACCTATTGGAGAGATCAAACACACACTCACCATCCACGTATGATAAAGGAAACATTGACAATATTGTACTCCAGAAAGCTGACTTACTGACAAGCTTCTGTAGGGATACATTTTAACTGACAAGATATTGTTTTTATTTGATTTGCTTCTTTTGAATGGTTTTCTGGTTTCCAGGTTGGTGGTTGCTGTTTTTAACAACCCAACAAGTATCCCTCCTGATGCTAGTGACGGACAAAGACATGGATTCCATTCGTGGTTTCCCCCCCCCCCCCCCCCCGAATAGATAGACCCATGATGCAACACCTACATATATTTACATAACCGCACCCACTAGAACCCAGGTAGATTATGTAGGCATTTTAGTACATTTTAATGATCCCTTCCTAGATAGATTATACTTCTATGTAGGTACATTCTATTCTATCGTAGTATAATTTTTATTTTGTATTTGTATAATTTTCTGATTATTTCCAAAAATATCCTTTTTTTAAAATAAAAAAATAGCAATGGTGTGGCAACTCACAATACCCAAATGGAGGGAAACGATCATTGTTCTTACAATATATACTGATTTAAATGTCTCCCCCTCCCCCCCTTTCTTTTTTTCTCTCTCTTATTCTCCTTTTATTTACAGTTTTACCCTATTTGCCCCTCTATTTTCCGATATAAGTGGGTTCCATTGTACTCTCAACCTACCATACTAGCTAATATCAGCCAAGGACCAATCAGACATTGACACATCAGCCTAAGCCTTTTTGACTTATGCCCTCTCAACCTAGCATACTAGCAAACACTATTTTAAGATCCAATTAGACTATATGAACCAATAGTCTTCTTTTAATGGGTTGAGAACCCACCCCTCTCCCCTTCCAACCAGGATTTATATCCCTTCCTCAAAGACAGCTCTTCTTAGCCTCTGAAGAAGCATTATACATGCGAAACGTCAGGCCTTTTTTTCCCTTTTCCCTTTGTTTGATACAGTGAACTTATTGAAATTTGCTTTTGAAAGTTTTTAAATAATAAAGGTAAATTTTAATCCAGCTATTGGGAGGAAACAAGATACAACTTAAGAACTAACAACCGAAGACAACTGAAGAACCAACAACGGAAAACTTTAAAAGACAATCCAGAAATCAAGAAGATAAGAAGACAACGAACAACATAAGCTACCTGGGTCGCTCCCAGCCGGTACAAAAAGGATAATGAATCAATAAAACTTTAAAGGAATTGATCACTTCAACGGTATAACAGTCAAGTTGGTTGTAACATCCACCTGTGCTAATACCCCTCTTTCCAGGCTTTATCACCCACAGAATGTGGTAAGCATAATTCAACAACCACTATCTGTATGTGACTGAACATTAGCTGGGTTAAATATGCTTAGCAATAGATTCACTGTTTTGAACACCCTTCCGCAGGAGGGGGAGACAAACACCCACACTACAGCACAACACACAATGCCTAACACACCTTCCACTCAACACACAACTAAGACCTACTTCAAACTGATACAAGCCATACACCACAAACAAATCATTGAACATGCACTCAACACTCAGACATTTCCAGTGGGGATGATGAAACAGGTCACTAAACTCACAGACTTTATTAAACCATCATCCCCCAACATAGAGACAAAGCAGAAAGTAGCTGATAATACAAAAAATTGGATGTCAGCAAATATGCATATCTTGCATGAACACTACCAGGCAATACTAAACACTCTATCCCCTACAGGCTTCCCGTTTAACAGTAGTGCCTTCCAGACAGCAGCTCGTTGGGCCCAACACAGGTACAGGCACAAATTACGTGACAGTACAGTCCCCATAGTGCAATCACTGTTAGAGGACTCACCATCTACTAGTGCTTTAGAACCAAATCTAGCTTTAGCACAGGCAAGACGACCTACTCTAGCCTCATGGCCATGTTCCACAGCCACAGCCAGAGCCAAGACCAGCTTACCAACTTCAGGGTCTTCCCCACACGTCCTAGCCGGGACACTACCATCCACTCTGGCCTCCAGGCTGACTCAATCCTCCTTAGGAAGGGTACCACGACCAGTTCCGAGACTTGAAGCAATTAAAGCCCCAACTTTGGCTCCTAGGTCTGTTAGGAGCAAACCAACATCCTCTCCAGATTTGGCTTGGTCCTCAAGGGGCACTGTTACCATACCCGTAGCTTCGACACTGACTAAGGCTCCAGATAACATACCACCCGTACCTTCCCCAACTCCTAATAGGGATAACCTTGCTTATCCTCAGTTCACCTCCTCACCACCTGACCCTGATGAATTTATAGTAGACTTTGAACTTAGAGAGGAGGAATTTCCCACTCTCCAGTCAATTATGGTAAAGCCAAAGCACACCATAGCCCAGACTAAGACCATCACAGTCCAGGCGCAGGTGATACACAGACCCTGCAGCCAACTTGATTGCAGGAGTGCCCCCACATTGACTAGGGCCACGGAGACCACACAACCACCCCAAACACCAATTATCAGCAATGTAGCGATTCAATCTGATCTAAACATTTCTGACCTCTCTGGGTCAGACACTAACATCTCCACTCTTGTTCCAACAGAGGTTCAACTAAACAAACACCAAAACCCTGCTGAGGTGGTGACTATGGAAAGAGGAGTAAAGGTGGAAAAAGTTGTGATGATGGCAGAAACCAAAGGGAAAATCAATCCCAATAGTTTCCTGTCTGAACCTTCCCCAATACTAACCTCTCCACACACCAGATACCTCTTACCCACCCCACTTAGTCTGTCTCCAAAAAATAGGGTTCCTTCAGAGCCCACTGTGAGACTCACCCCTCTGCCTTCACCCAGACACTCTACCCCAACATCCCCAGCCACCCCCCCATTCTTGTACCAGCCAACTAGACATGACATGACAAACAGAAAAATCTATGACTGGAAAATAAAATCTCTCAAACCGATTGCTATCATTGGAGATTCAAATTTGAAAAGAATACCCTACCATCCGTACAAACACATCCAAATTGACAGTTATCCTGGAGCACAGTTCCACCACATTACTGGGGTATTGGCAAAATCTACCCCAAATCCTAACACCAAGGTGGTTGTGCTGTCTCTGGGGCTGAACAACAAAGATCAAACACAGAAACAAACACCCATAGGACAACTACAATCACTTCACAGTAAAGCAACAGCGATGTATCCTAATGCCACCATTTACTTCCCCATCATTAACTACTCTCTCCACCTGTCAGAGAAACAACAAACCATGTTGAAATATATCAACTCACACATCGCCACACACTACAACCCTCTATTAGAAATCCACCATTCAGATTTCCACACAGAGAAAGACAATATACACTGGACAGCAGATACAGGGGCAAAAATACTCCAACATTGGATGGAACAGCTAAAATAGTGGGGGAGGGTATGCCTACATCACAGCCCCTCCACCAAGACACAAACATCCTTAATCTTTCATCCACATTTCACTTATCACCCTCTGAGACTCGGCTGCTGGAGAGGGGACTCACTTTTATCCCCACACCACTGCATTCTGACTATGGGGACCTCCAGAGGGACATCTACAGGTATCATAGAGCTCTGAAACTTTTGGACCACTTTGATTATAAATCGGATTACCGAACCCTACCGTTCACAGCTCCATCTAGATGGGAACCAAAATCACAGACAATATCAGCACCCATTAGGAAACTCATTAAAACCAATACCCACATCATCAGAGAATTCCATACCGCTACCATAACTTCACAACAGAATATCACAGTAGAAGAAAGACAAGCCATAGCTAAATTAAGGAAACACAAACATATAACTATAAAACCAGCAGACAAAGGCTCAAAGATAATTATTATGGACAACCAACAGTACCTCTTTGAAGCTCACCGCCAACTCTCTAACACACAACACTATACCCCTATTCCTGCCTCTACACAGATCCAGACACAAATAAAAATTAGACACATAATATTAGATCTTTATAAAAAGAAATACATTACATATAGACAAAAGGAATATCTAGATGGACCAGACTTACCCAGACAGAGACTCTTCTATCTCCTCCCTAAGATACATCAAACACCAGATACCTGGACAGTCCCTTTTGAGGTCCCGAAGGGAAGACCTATTGTGTCGGACTGTGGGAGTGAGTCCTCGCCAGCAGCGGAGTTTATTGACTATTTCCTCAACCCCATTTCACAAAGGCACCCCAGCTATCTGAAGGACACATACCACTTCATAGACACGCTTCACAACATTCCAGTCCCAGCAAACGCATACCTATTCACTATAGATATAGATTCTCTCTACACCAACATAGATATCTTGTCAGGTTTAGCAGCAGTGAAATCTGCACTCCGGAGATATCCAGATCCAGATAGACCAGACTCACACCTCCTACAGCTTCTAGAGCTTGGATTAAGAAACAATGATTTCACATTCAATAATAAACACTACTTACAGATTCATGGGACGGCGATGGGCAAAAAGTTTGCCCCAGCCTATGCTAATATTTATATGGCGGACTGGGAGTTGACAGCCTTAGATAAATGCCCATTGCGTCCCATGTTTTATAGACGATACCTGGATGATATCTTCGGAGTGTGGGAACATGATCTGGTACATTTCAAAACGTTTATTGAAATACTCAATAACCATCACCCAACCATAACTGTTAAATATGTCATTCACCCACATACAATTAACTTCCTGGATACAACAATATTCTTTCCAGAGACTGAAACACACATAGTCTCTTTACAAACAAAAGTATACTTTAAAGACACAGACACACATGCCTTACTTCACAAGTCCAGTTATCACCCAAAACATACATTCACTGGTATTGTAAAATCACAACTCATTCGATTTCATAGATTATGTACACAACATAAAGACTTTAATCTAGCCACACAGACTCTTTTTAGTGCACTGAGAAAGAGGGGATATTCAAAGCGATCACTGAGGTACATAAAGGCCAACACACTGGCGGGCTTCACCCAGAACAGATTGCCTGATCCTCCTAACCCTACCTCTAACCCTAACCCTAACCCTAACCTTAACCCCAACCTTAACCTTAACCCCAACCTTACCCCTAACCTTAACCCTAACCTTACCTCTAACCTTAACCCTAACCCTAACCTTACCTCTAACCTCTAACCTTAACCCTAACCCTAACCCTAACCTTAACCTTAACCCCAACCCTAACCCTAACCCTAACCCTAACCTCAACCTTAACCTTAAACTTAACCTCCATAACTCTCCCGGGAGAACTCTTGACCAGGTACTGACTCCTGACCTGGGGGAACAGCCCATGCCTATCCCTATCCCTTTCCCGATTCTGGGTATGTATCCCTATCCCCCCCATCCTATCCCGGTCCTCCACCCTCAGACCTTTCCCAGACCCCCTGTTCCTATTCCCCCAACAGACACAGAACCACAGATTATACCCATTATCAGCACCTTCTCCGACGTAAACAGACTCCTTCACTCTAGACTAAAATTCGCTTTCACCCAAACACAACGCACATTCCCCCCACTTCAGGAATTCAGACCCATATCAGCTTTCCGTAGAAACCCCAATTTAAGGGATCTCTTAATTTTTGCAAAGTTTTCCAATAAACCTACTCCTAAACTACCCGTTGAACAACAGTATCATAGACAACTTTCACACATTCAAAATCCACATGCACAAACCTCCAGTCCTATTTCACAACTCATGACCATCCATAGTACCAATATTGTCTATGCCATAACATGCACACTATGCCACAACATTTATATAGGAGAAACCGGTCACACAGTCCTGACACGCCTCAAACAGCACCTCTACACAATTAGAAAAAACATATTACAAACACACCTGGTCCAACATTTTCAGATTCACCCAACAACTTCCCTCCATATTACCGGTCTGGAGATGAAATCCACCTGGACCAGAGGCCAGAGAAAAGCGGCCGAATCCAGGTGGATTTCAAAACTTAATACTTTGGCTCCACTGGGTATGAATATCAAAGAATAAATAAAAACATTAACACTTTTGAGTTCTCGAGACCGGGCAAAGGTGCAATAGGCCCGTGCAACCTAAAGGTTTGAAACCAATACAAACATAAACCCTCTTAAACCTAACCTAGCCAGTGCCATTGCTCCCACTTATCTGCCTGGTACTCTGCAGAATAATTAGTACAAATTTCAATTTTTATTATTACAGTTTTATTTTATACACCCTCGGTCCACCCCCTCCACACTTATTTTACTGACAGACTCTTGGTGAATTCTTGGCATTAGACCCTACAGAAATCAAAGTTTTACACTTTTTTTATCTTGTAGATTATACATATTCAATATACAAGTTCCACCTATTGGAGAGATCAAACACACACTCACCATCCACGTATGATAAAGGAAACATTGACAATATTGTACTCCAGAAAGCTGACTTACTGACAAGCTTCTGTAGGGATACATTTTAACTGACAAGATATTGTTTTTATTTGATTTGCTTCTTTTGAATGGTTTTCTGGTTTCCAGGTTGGTGGTTGCTGTTTTTAACAACCCAACAAGTATCCCTCCTGATGCTAGTGACGGACAAAGACATGGATTCCATTCGTGGTTTCCCCCCCCCCCCCCCCCCCCCCCCCCCCCCCCCCCCCGAATAGATAGACCCATGATGCAACACCTACATATATTTACATAACCGCACCCACTAGAACCCAGGTAGATTATGTAGGCATTTTAGTACATTTTAATGATCCCTTCCTAGATAGATTATACTTCTATGTAGGTACATTCTATTCTATCGTAGTATAATTTTTATTTTGTATTTGTATAATTTTCTGATTATTTCCAAAAATATCCTTTTTTTAAAATAAAAAAATAGCAATGGTGTGGCAACTCACAATACCCAAATGGAGGGAAACGATCATTGTTCTTACAATATATACTGATTTAAATGTCTCCCCCTCCCCCCCTTTCTTTTTTTCTCTCTCTTATTCTCCTTTTATTTACAGTTTTACCCTATTTGCCCCTCTATTTTCCGATATAAGTGGGTTCCATTGTACTCTCAACCTACCATACTAGCTAATATCAGCCAAGGACCAATCAGACATTGACACATCAGCCTAAGCCTTTTTGACTTATGCCCTCTCAACCTAGCATACTAGCAAACACTATTTTAAGATCCAATTAGACTATATGAACCAATAGTCTTCTTTTAATGGGTTGAGAACCCACCCCTCTCCCCTTCCAACCAGGATTTATATCCCTTCCTCAAAGACAGCTCTTCTTAGCCTCTGAAGAAGCATTATACATGCGAAACGTCAGGCCTTTTTTTCCCTTTTCCCTTTGTTTGATACAGTGAACTTATTGAAATTTGCTTTTGAAAGTTTTTAAATAATAAAGGTAAATTTTAATCCAGCTATTGGGAGGAAACAAGATACAACTTAAGAACTAACAACCGAAGACAACTGAAGAACCAACAACGGAAAACTTTAAAAGACAATCCAGAAATCAAGAAGATAAGAAGACAACGAACAACATAAGCTACCTGGGTCGCTCCCAGCCGGTACAAAAAGGATAATGAATCAATAAAACTTTAAAGGAATTGATCACTTCAACGGTATAACAGTCAAGTTGGTTGTAACATCCACCTGTGCTAATACCCCTCTTTCCAGGCTTTATCACCCACAGAATGTGGTAAGCATAATTCAACAACCACTATCTGTATGTGACTGAACATTAGCTGGGTTAAATATGCTTAGCAATAGATTCACTGTTTTGAACACCCTTCCGCAGGAGGGGGAGACAAACACCCACACTACAGCACAACACACAATGCCTAACACACCTTCCACTCAACACACAACTAAGACCTACTTCAAACTGATACAAGCCATACACCACAAACAAATCATTGAACATGCACTCAACAACATTTCCAGTGGGGATGATGAAACAGGTCACTAAACTCACAGACTTTATTAAACCATCATCCCCCAACATAGAGACAAAGCAGAAAGTAGCTGATAATACAAAAAATTGGATGTCAGCAAATATGCATATCTTGCATGAACACTACCAGGCAATACTAAACACTCTATCCCCTACAGGCTTCCCGTTTAACAGTAGTGCCTTCCAGACAGCAGCTCGTTGGGCCCAACACAGGTACAGGCACAAATTACGTGACAGTACAGTCCCCATAGTGCAATCACTGTTAGAGGACTCACCATCTACTAGTGCTTTAGAACCAAATCTAGCTTTAGCACAGGCAAGACGACCTACTCTAGCCTCATGGCCATGTTCCACAGCCACAGCCAGAGCCAAGACCAGCTTACCAACTTCAGGGTCTTCCCCACACGTCCTAGCCGGGACACTACCATCCACTCTGGCCTCCAGGCTGACTCAATCCTCCTTAGGAAGGGTACCACGACCAGTTCCGAGACTTGAAGCAATTAAAGCCCCAACTTTGGCTCCTAGGTCTGTTAGGAGCAAACCAACATCCTCTCCAGATTTGGCTTGGTCCTCAAGGGGCACTGTTACCATACCCGTAGCTTCGACACTGACTAAGGCTCCAGATAACATACCACCCGTACCTTCCCCAACTCCTAATAGGGATAACCTTGCTTATCCTCAGTTCACCTCCTCACCACCTGACCCTGATGAATTTATAGTAGACTTTGAACTTAGAGAGGAGGAATTTCCCACTCTCCAGTCAATTATGGTAAAGCCAAAGCACACCATAGCCCAGACTAAGACCATCACAGTCCAGGCGCAGGTGATACACAGACCCTGCAGCCAACTTGATTGCAGGAGTGCCCCCACATTGACTAGGGCCACGGAGACCACACAACCACCCCAAACACCAATTATCAGCAATGTAGCGATTCAATCTGATCTAAACATTTCTGACCTCTCTGGGTCAGACACTAACATCTCCACTCTTGTTCCAACAGAGGTTCAACTAAACAAACACCAAAACCCTGCTGAGGTGGTGACTATGGAAAGAGGAGTAAAGGTGGAAAAAGTTGTGATGATGGCAGAAACCAAAGGGAAAATCAATCCCAATAGTTTCCTGTCTGAACCTTCCCCAATACTAACCTCTCCACACACCAGATACCTCTTACCCACCCCACTTAGTCTGTCTCCAAAAAATAGGGTTCCTTCAGAGCCCACTGTGAGACTCACCCCTCTGCCTTCACCCAGACACTCTACCCCAACATCCCCAGCCACCCCCCCATTCTTGTACCAGCCAACTAGACATGACATGACAAACAGAAAAATCTATGACTGGAAAATAAAATCTCTCAAACCGATTGCTATCATTGGAGATTCAAATTTGAAAAGAATACCCTACCATCCGTACAAACACATCCAAATTGACAGTTATCCTGGAGCACAGTTCCACCACATTACTGGGGTATTGGCAAAATCTACCCCAAATCCTAACACCAAGGTGGTTGTGCTGTCTCTGGGGCTGAACAACAAAGATCAAACACAGAAACAAACACCCATAGGACAACTACAATCACTTCACAGTAAAGCAACAGCGATGTATCCTAATGCCACCATTTACTTCCCCATCATTAACTACTCTCTCCACCTGTCAGAGAAACAACAAACCATGTTGAAATATATCAACTCACACATCGCCACACACTACAACCCTCTATTAGAAATCCACCATTCAGATTTCCACACAGAGAAAGACAATATACACTGGACAGCAGATACAGGGGCAAAAATACTCCAACATTGGATGGAACAGCTAAAATAGTGGGGGAGGGTATGCCTACATCACAGCCCCTCCACCAAGACACAAACATCCTTAATCTTTCATCCACATTTCACTTATCACCCTCTGAGACTCGGCTGCTGGAGAGGGGACTCACTTTTATCCCCACACCACTGCATTCTGACTATGGGGACCTCCAGAGGGACATCTACAGGTATCATAGAGCTCTGAAACTTTTGGACCACTTTGATTATAAATCGGATTACCGAACCCTACCGTTCACAGCTCCATCTAGATGGGAACCAAAATCACAGACAATATCAGCACCCATTAGGAAACTCATTAAAACCAATACCCACATCATCAGAGAATTCCATACCGCTACCATAACTTCACAACAGAATATCACAGTAGAAGAAAGACAAGCCATAGCTAAATTAAGGAAACACAAACATATAACTATAAAACCAGCAGACAAAGGCTCAAAGATAATTATTATGGACAACCAACAGTACCTCTTTGAAGCTCACCGCCAACTCTCTAACACACAACACTATACCCCTATTCCTGCCTCTACACAGATCCAGACACAAATAAAAATTAGACACATAATATTAGATCTTTATAAAAAGAAATACATTACATATAGACAAAAGGAATATCTAGATGGACCAGACTTACCCAGACAGAGACTCTTCTATCTCCTCCCTAAGATACATCAAACACCAGATACCTGGACAGTCCCTTTTGAGGTCCCGAAGGGAAGACCTATTGTGTCGGACTGTGGGAGTGAGTCCTCGCCAGCAGCGGAGTTTATTGACTATTTCCTCAACCCCATTTCACAAAGGCACCCCAGCTATCTGAAGGACACATACCACTTCATAGACACGCTTCACAACATTCCAGTCCCAGCAAACGCATACCTATTCACTATAGATATAGATTCTCTCTACACCAACATAGATATCTTGTCAGGTTTAGCAGCAGTGAAATCTGCACTCCGGAGATATCCAGATCCAGATAGACCAGACTCACACCTCCTACAGCTTCTAGAGCTTGGATTAAGAAACAATGATTTCACATTCAATAATAAACACTACTTACAGATTCATGGGACGGCGATGGGCAAAAAGTTTGCCCCAGCCTATGCTAATATTTATATGGCGGACTGGGAGTTGACAGCCTTAGATAAATGCCCATTGCGTCCCATGTTTTATAGACGATACCTGGATGATATCTTCGGAGTGTGGGAACATGATCTGGTACATTTCAAAACGTTTATTGAAATACTCAATAACCATCACCCAACCATAACTGTTAAATATGTCATTCACCCACATACAATTAACTTCCTGGATACAACAATATTCTTTCCAGAGACTGAAACACACATAGTCTCTTTACAAACAAAAGTATACTTTAAAGACACAGACACACATGCCTTACTTCACAAGTCCAGTTATCACCCAAAACATACATTCACTGGTATTGTAAAATCACAACTCATTCGATTTCATAGATTATGTACACAACATAAAGACTTTAATCTAGCCACACAGACTCTTTTTAGTGCACTGAGAAAGAGGGGATATTCAAAGCGATCACTGAGGTACATAAAGGCCAACACACTGGCGGGCTTCACCCAGAACAGATTGCCTGATCCTCCTAACCCTACCTCTAACCCTAACCCTAACCCTAACCTTAACCCCAACCTTAACCTTAACCCCAACCTTACCCCTAACCTTAACCCTAACCTTACCTCTAACCTTAACCCTAACCCTAACCTTACCTCTAACCTCTAACCTTAACCCTAACCCTAACCCTAACCTTAACCTTAACCCCAACCCTAACCCTAACCCTAACCCTAACCTCAACCTTAACCTTAAACTTAACCTCCATAACTCTCCCGGGAGAACTCTTGACCAGGTACTGACTCCTGACCTGGGGGAACAGCCCATGCCTATCCCTATCCCTTTCCCGATTCTGGGTATGTATCCCTATCCCCCCCATCCTATCCCGGTCCTCCACCCTCAGACCTTTCCCAGACCCCCTGTTCCTATTCCCCCAACAGACACAGAACCACAGATTATACCCATTATCAGCACCTTCTCCGACGTAAACAGACTCCTTCACTCTAGACTAAAATTCGCTTTCACCCAAACACAACGCACATTCCCCCCACTTCAGGAATTCAGACCCATATCAGCTTTCCGTAGAAACCCCAATTTAAGGGATCTCTTAATTTTTGCAAAGTTTTCCAATAAACCTACTCCTAAACTACCCGTTGAACAACAGTATCATAGACAACTTTCACACATTCAAAATCCACATGCACAAACCTCCAGTCCTATTTCACAACTCATGACCATCCATAGTACCAATATTGTCTATGCCATAACATGCACACTATGCCACAACATTTATATAGGAGAAACCGGTCACACAGTCCTGACACGCCTCAAACAGCACCTCTACACAATTAGAAAAAACATATTACAAACACACCTGGTCCAACATTTTCAGATTCACCCAACAACTTCCCTCCATATTACCGGTCTGGAGATGAAATCCACCTGGACCAGAGGCCAGAGAAAAGCGGCCGAATCCAGGTGGATTTCAAAACTTAATACTTTGGCTCCACTGGGTATGAATATCAAAGAATAAATAAAAACATTAACACTTTTGAGTTCTCGAGACCGGGCAAAGGTGCAATAGGCCCGTGCAACCTAAAGGTTTGAAACCAATACAAACATAAACCCTCTTAAACCTAACCTAGCCAGTGCCATTGCTCCCACTTATCTGCCTGGTACTCTGCAGAATAATTAGTACAAATTTCAATTTTTATTATTACAGTTTTATTTTATACACCCTCGGTCCACCCCCTCCACACTTATTTTACTGACAGACTCTTGGTGAATTCTTGGCATTAGACCCTACAGAAATCAAAGTTTTACACTTTTTTTATCTTGTAGATTATACATATTCAATATACAAGTTCCACCTATTGGAGAGATCAAACACACACTCACCATCCACGTATGATAAAGGAAACATTGACAATATTGTACTCCAGAAAGCTGACTTACTGACAAGCTTCTGTAGGGATACATTTTAACTGACAAGATATTGTTTTTATTTGATTTGCTTCTTTTGAATGGTTTTCTGGTTTCCAGGTTGGTGGTTGCTGTTTTTAACAACCCAACAAGTATCCCTCCTGATGCTAGTGACGGACAAAGACATGGATTCCATTCGTGGTTTCCCCCCCCCCCCCCCCCCCCCCCCCCCCCCCCGAATAGATAGACCCATGATGCAACACCTACATATATTTACATAACCGCACCCACTAGAACCCAGGTAGATTATGTAGGCATTTTAGTACATTTTAATGATCCCTTCCTAGATAGATTATACTTCTATGTAGGTACATTCTATTCTATCGTAGTATAATTTTTATTTTGTATTTGTATAATTTTCTGATTATTTCCAAAAATATCCTTTTTTTAAAATAAAAAAATAGCAATGGTGTGGCAACTCACAATACCCAAATGGAGGGAAACGATCATTGTTCTTACAATATATACTGATTTAAATGTCTCCCCCTCCCCCCCTTTCTTTTTTTCTCTCTCTTATTCTCCTTTTATTTACAGTTTTACCCTATTTGCCCCTCTATTTTCCGATATAAGTGGGTTCCATTGTACTCTCAACCTACCATACTAGCTAATATCAGCCAAGGACCAATCAGACATTGACACATCAGCCTAAGCCTTTTTGACTTATGCCCTCTCAACCTAGCATACTAGCAAACACTATTTTAAGATCCAATTAGACTATATGAACCAATAGTCTTCTTTTAATGGGTTGAGAACCCACCCCTCTCCCCTTCCAACCAGGATTTATATCCCTTCCTCAAAGACAGCTCTTCTTAGCCTCTGAAGAAGCATTATACATGCGAAACGTCAGGCCTTTTTTTCCCTTTTCCCTTTGTTTGATACAGTGAACTTATTGAAATTTGCTTTTGAAAGTTTTTAAATAATAAAGGTAAATTTTAATCCAGCTATTGGGAGGAAACAAGATACAACTTAAGAACTAACAACCGAAGACAACTGAAGAACCAACAACGGAAAACTTTAAAAGACAATCCAGAAATCAAGAAGATAAGAAGACAACGAACAACATAAGCTACCTGGGTCGCTCCCAGCCGGTACAAAAAGGATAATGAATCAATAAAACTTTAAAGGAATTGATCACTTCAACGGTATAACAGTCAAGTTGGTTGTAACATCCACCTGTGCTAATACCCCTCTTTCCAGGCTTTATCACCCACAGAATGTGGTAAGCATAATTCAACAACCACTATCTGTATGTGACTGAACATTAGCTGGGTTAAATATGCTTAGCAATAGATTCACTGTTTTGAACACCCTTCCGCAGGAGGGGGAGACAAACACCCACACTACAGCACAACACACAATGCCTAACACACCTTCCACTCAACACACAACTAAGACCTACTTCAAACTGATACAAGCCATACACCACAAACAAATCATTGAACATGCACTCAACACTCAGACATTTCCAGTGGGGATGATGAAACAGGTCACTAAACTCACAGACTTTATTAAACCATCATCCCCCAACATAGAGACAAAGCAGAAAGTAGCTGATAATACAAAAAATTGGATGTCAGCAAATATGCATATCTTGCATGAACACTACCAGGCAATACTAAACACTCTATCCCCTACAGGCTTCCCGTTTAACAGTAGTGCCTTCCAGACAGCAGCTCGTTGGGCCCAACACAGGTACAGGCACAAATTACGTGACAGTACAGTCCCCATAGTGCAATCACTGTTAGAGGACTCACCATCTACTAGTGCTTTAGAACCAAATCTAGCTTTAGCACAGGCAAGACGACCTACTCTAGCCTCATGGCCATGTTCCACAGCCACAGCCAGAGCCAAGACCAGCTTACCAACTTCAGGGTCTTCCCCACACGTCCTAGCCGGGACACTACCATCCACTCTGGCCTCCAGGCTGACTCAATCCTCCTTAGGAAGGGTACCACGACCAGTTCCGAGACTTGAAGCAATTAAAGCCCCAACTTTGGCTCCTAGGTCTGTTAGGAGCAAACCAACATCCTCTCCAGATTTGGCTTGGTCCTCAAGGGGCACTGTTACCATACCCGTAGCTTCGACACTGACTAAGGCTCCAGATAACATACCACCCGTACCTTCCCCAACTCCTAATAGGGATAACCTTGCTTATCCTCAGTTCACCTCCTCACCACCTGACCCTGATGAATTTATAGTAGACTTTGAACTTAGAGAGGAGGAATTTCCCACTCTCCAGTCAATTATGGTAAAGCCAAAGCACACCATAGCCCAGACTAAGACCATCACAGTCCAGGCGCAGGTGATACACAGACCCTGCAGCCAACTTGATTGCAGGAGTGCCCCCACATTGACTAGGGCCACGGAGACCACACAACCACCCCAAACACCAATTATCAGCAATGTAGCGATTCAATCTGATCTAAACATTTCTGACCTCTCTGGGTCAGACACTAACATCTCCACTCTTGTTCCAACAGAGGTTCAACTAAACAAACACCAAAACCCTGCTGAGGTGGTGACTATGGAAAGAGGAGTAAAGGTGGAAAAAGTTGTGATGATGGCAGAAACCAAAGGGAAAATCAATCCCAATAGTTTCCTGTCTGAACCTTCCCCAATACTAACCTCTCCACACACCAGATACCTCTTACCCACCCCACTTAGTCTGTCTCCAAAAAATAGGGTTCCTTCAGAGCCCACTGTGAGACTCACCCCTCTGCCTTCACCCAGACACTCTACCCCAACATCCCCAGCCACCCCCCCATTCTTGTACCAGCCAACTAGACATGACATGACAAACAGAAAAATCTATGACTGGAAAATAAAATCTCTCAAACCGATTGCTATCATTGGAGATTCAAATTTGAAAAGAATACCCTACCATCCGTACAAACACATCCAAATTGACAGTTATCCTGGAGCACAGTTCCACCACATTACTGGGGTATTGGCAAAATCTACCCCAAATCCTAACACCAAGGTGGTTGTGCTGTCTCTGGGGCTGAACAACAAAGATCAAACACAGAAACAAACACCCATAGGACAACTACAATCACTTCACAGTAGTACAACAAAACAAACCCCAGCTCCCCATGACATTACCTTCTCCACATACAGAATTGGACAGGGGTGTCCGATGGAGTTTTTATCCCTGTACATAGCTATGTGCAAAAAACATAGCCAAATTTTGAAATCCATCTAGCCCCCTCCAAAGCACATCAATGGACATCTACGGCCTCCCAGAAGTACAACAAAACAAACCCCAGCTCCCCACGACATTACCTTCTCCACATACAGAATTGGACAGGGGTGTCCAATTGAGTTTTTATCCCTGTATGTGTAAAAAACATAACAACATTTTGAAATCCACCTAGCCCCCTCCAAAGCACATCAATGGACATCTACGGCCTCCCAGAAGTACAACAAAACAAACCCCAGCTCCCCATGACATTACCTTCTCCACATACAGAATTGGACAGGGGTGTCCGATGGAGTTTTTATCCCTGTACCCTATGTGCAAAAAACATAACCAAATTTTGAAATCCATCTAGCCCCCTCCAAAGCACATCAATGGACATATACGGCCTCCCAGGAGTACAACAAAACAAACCCCAGCTCCCCACGACATTACCTTCTCCACATACAGAATTGGACAGGGGTGTCCAATGGAGTTTTTATCACTGTACCTATGTGCAAAAAACATAGCCAAATTTTGAAATCCATCTAGC
>NC_139988.1:95231972-95514472 GCF_964263955.1 Coregonus lavaretus | reverse complement strand
CCTCCTCTGATTCCTCTTCCAATCAGCAGACAATCCTTATCCCCTTAGTCACTACATTCTCACATAGGATCAGACCGCTACATCAGGCATTCAAACATAATTTTCTCATTACTCAACAGGCATACACACCCTTCCAGCCATATAGAATTATCTCAGCATTCAGAAGGAATAAGAGTCTCAAAGACGTCCTAATCAAAGCAAAATACAGCACTAAGCCCCCACAACCACCCAAACCTCACACGGCCCACTTCAAACCAAGAAAATTCATTTCAAATCCACACAGCAAGACCTCCACTCCAGTTCTAGACTCTATCTCACTCAACACTCCAAATGTCATTTATATAATTACCTGTACATTATGCAAAAAACACTACATCGGGGAAACTCAGTATACAATAGAAACTAGACTTAAACAACATCTATACAACATCAAACGGGCCCATCTACACACAGAACTAGTCACTCATTTCCAGGATCACCCCATCACTTACCTCAATATATCCGGCTTACAGTCATGTTCTGGGTGGACCAGTGGGCGGCGAAAAGCAGTGGAACGTGGGTGGATAAGAGATCTTCAAACAATTACACCCACCGGTCTGAATGAGCGTTTTTAACCAGTTAGATGGGATCAATCGAAAGGGATAGCACTTGTTTACAGGGATCTCAAGGAGGTGAAAGAAGGATGCACTATTCAAACAAAAAATAAAGTTTAAGTGGGTTTGTCTAATATTTAATATTTGCATGCTTATCTTAAATAGTTTTATTCCTTCCTTTTTTAGGTATTTGATTTTGTTTTGACATTTTAGCACTTTATCTCTTAGCACTTTGTCTTCTAGCGCTTATATATGTGTATATAATTGTGTTTGTATATGTATTATTAAAGCATCTATCCCCTGATCCCTTGTATATTTTAATATCTCAGTCCCTTCATGGTCCTAGATAACCACTCAGACTATCATTTAGAAACAATAATAACCTACTTACTTTTGGTAAGGTTTGGAGGGGGTAATCTAGATAATTTTAACAGTTGAATGGTTTATAGCATTGTATTGGAGGGGCACACAACAATAGGCCTGCGCACCACAAGACAAACCAGTCTCTTTTTAACCCTACCCTAATTCAAAACCTAACCCAAGCCCGTGCCATTGTTGTGGTGACCCTCCACCGTTGTAAATGCTTTTCACATTGAATGCTTTTCACATTGGATGTTCGCTGCCTACTGGGGACCCAGGTTTGTGCCCACCGAGAAAACAATTATGTTTCCACTGTGATTAACAACTCTTTCCACAACAGAACCACACCAAAGGAGTCCAACACCAGAACAATATGGAACCCCAATCACAATGCCCATTTCCTCTGTCATTTAATTTTGTTTATTTCTTTGATTTTGTCTCATTGTGCCACAGGGAACCTCACAGATGCCAAACAGCTAACCAAATAAAATACATAGAGTGACAGACACATGATCTGAAAGAAGTGGTAGAATTGATAGAGAGTAGGGTCAGAATAAGGACAGAACAGGGTCATAATAGGGAAAGATAGGAACAGTAGAGAATAGGGAAAGATAGGGAAAACTTTAGGGTTAACAATTAGCATCACAGTCACTGGGTGTACACAGTTGTCAGGTGGGACTTGCACTTGCATTCTGGTACTGTCGTAGTAAATATATAATGTTATAGCTTGGTCTGACTAAAATCTTGTGCATAACCCATCTTGTGTTGGGCCTTTGGATTTAATACAATGCACAAAGACTTCTATCTTGTCGGCCTTATCAGCAGGTGGCTATGGACAACACCCACGCCATAGGTCTCTCAGTTCTCCCAAACTCACGAGTTATTGCTCTGAGGACATACACACACACACCCCCACACACACACACACATACACACACACACACACACACACATCATCATTGTTAAACATACACACATACACACACACACACATACACACACATACACACACACACACACACACACACACACACACACACACACATACACACACGCACACACACACACACACACATCATCATTGTTAAGCACACACACACAAAAACCCCCTTCTCTTAGGCTGAACATCTGAAGACAGAGAACCCGACTCAGAGCCAATGCAATGGAAGTGACCTCGACCAACTCATCAGGACCAATCAGAAGATCAGAACTACTAGAATCAACCTACTTTATTTTATTGTATAAAATGTCAGCACACAATGTTTAGGGGCGCGCTCTCAGATATCTCCCTACGAGGTTGACGAACGGGTCCGTGCACGCGATTTCAGATATCTTTACCTCTGAATAAACTGCCTTATATTATACAATTATCCACCTTGTCCGAAAGTCTCTACTTGGTCTCCGTTCTCCAGTAAACTTGTGATCATCAACAAACTTGGTAGCAGAGGGTGGTTTTCTAACTCTGAATTCGGTCCATAAAAGTTGATAGAGACAGGAGACAAGTAAGAGACGGATCTGAAAGGACGGGTGACCTGTCCGCAGGAGCAGCCGGGAATCCAGCTCGCCTCAGGAAACTGATCTAGACGGCCGTCAATACAAAGGTAAGCAGAACCTGTTAAAACAAAATCTGCATATTGTATTGTAGGATAAACCCAAATTATGATCAGTAGTACTGGGCGTGAGTATGGATTACTGTGAAATTTATAACATATCTATTATGACTCAAAAGGCACATATGTAAAGATATCTGAATTCTTTAGGTTTTTACTGTTGAAATGTGACTCTAGAGAAGAGTCTAGTTACAGAGGTTGTGGTTCACGAGAGACGGACCCTTTTATTTTTACTGTTGAAATGTGACTCTAGAGAAGAGTCTAGTTACAGAGGTTGTGGTTCACGAGAGACGGACCCTTTTTATTTTTACTGTTGATATCTGAAATCTTAGGTTTTTACTGTTGAAATGTGACTCTAAGAGAAGAAGTCTAGTTACAGTGGTTTTATTTCCTGTTGAAATGCGGCTTTCTAGTGAGAAGCCTATTACAGTTTTTGGTTCACAAGCGATGGACCCTTTTATTTGATCCACAAGAGAAGGATCTGGTGACTTGATAAAAAGATTCAGATAGTCGGGTTGAGTTAATTCCGTGAGAATCCAAGTCCAGAAAAGGTTCTCCCGACTAGACGCCAGTTGAATGGTTTAAACGACTGGGAGTCTCCTTGAGGAGAATCAAAAAAAATAAAAATACAAATACAAGTTCAGATAGTCGGGCAATTGGTTGACGTGGCACTCAACTATATGTACTGTGAGGAACTTAAACTGAATTCGTGTGTTGATGCTGATATGTAATGAAAAATGTAATTGTTGAAATGATAACCTGAATGTTGTGTAAGATTGGCCGTTTCATGAGACTAACTAGTTGATAACTTTTAAGAGGACCACGGAGTCCTATTTTGCTTGTTATGTAGCCGCTGCGCTAAAAGCTGACTTGAACTTTTTCCCTCTTGTGGAGTTGGTATTTCCTTAGTTCCTAAAATTAGATTGGTAATTATTTTGGAAGCGCTCGAGTTTGTTAATATATTGTTCCAAAAGGGCGATTCTGATACCTTTTGGGAAAATATATAATAACTCGAATACCTGAAAAACAATAATAACTTTTGCAAAATAATTCCCAAAATTAAATTGGTAATTATTTTAGGAGCGCTCGAGTTTGCTAATATATTCTTCCAAAAGGGCGATTCTGATACCTTTTGGGAAAATATATAATAATTCGAATAATTGAAAAACAATAATAACTTTTGCTAAATAATTCCTAAAATTAAATTGATAATTATTTTGGGAGCGCTCGAGTTTGTTAAATGTATTGTTCCAAAAGGGCGGTTCTGATACCTTTTGGGAAAATATATAATAATTCGAATAATTGAAAAACAATAATACCTTTTGCAAAATAATTCCTAATAATAAAGTATTGAACATTTTTTGTGTACGAGGGTGGGACATCAGAGATAAATCTCAGTCAGCGCCAAGAATACATTGCTGGATTCGGCCAGTGACGGGCTAAGAGCACCAAGATAGTCTAAAAAAAAAAACTGTATAAGATTTGACCCACAACTAGATTCCTAAAGGGACCCAGTTTGAACTGAGACCTTTTGCATAAATCCTATTAGGGGAGGTCCTACCCTATAGGTTGCGAGGAGGTAGAAGTTTAACTGTGGCAGAGTTCTAGACATTAGGTGGGGGAGAATCACCGAAAATTGACCAGAGGTATTAAATTCCCGGGGATGCCAGTTATCTCTGTGATTTCACACTTAAAACGTTCCATATAAATGGTTGTGTGAAAGGTACAATTAAGCTGAGATTAAGTCTTTCCTAGTGATTGAGTTGTCTAAAGAAAATCCTTTGATAGGGATCCAGTTGCTTCTGTGACTTCACATAAGTATAAGGTTGTGTGAAGGGTGGCAGTTGAACTGAGACTATGTTTTAGGACGCTCTGGTAACCTAAATTTTTTAAGGTACTGTATTCTAATTGGCAGTTTTGTTTTGCTGTGTTTATATTTTAACGTGTCTGTGTTTTTATGTATTATAACGTGTAATGGATGATGGGAAGTTATAGTGAGACTTATGAGACCGAACACCAATCTGTGGAATTGAGTGAATTTGACCTAGGGTTTCAGGAACCGGGGACTGGGGAGACTGATATTGAAGTTGTGCATGATTCTAGAACAAGCGTGAGATAACTAAAGCGTGGTGTGTGCTGTGTGTAGAGATTACTGCATTGGTATATGTGACTGGAATTCTGATTCTTATGATAATAATTGCATTACAAATTATATAAATTAGCCTCTTTATATGCGAGGGTGTCATACATGAGATAAGTCTGTATTTGATACCGATAATACATCCAAGATAGAGAAAGCAAGATGGCAGGACCAAACATAACCATACCCAAATTCAATGAATACATAGAACAACGAATGACAGGGAGAGTAATGCCAGGTCCACCAAGGGAGGGAGGTCATATGCCCGCCCTTGATGTACAACAGATAGAAATGACTGATTATGTGAAGAAATTGACGGAATTTTCTGCAGCACTCTCTTCTCAGGCGCAGAAGGCCCAAGAGGGGGAGCTGTCGGGAAGTACGCTGACACTGAAGGTAAACGTGGGAGGCTGGGTGAGGGTTAAAGTCCACAAGAGAAAGTGGCTGGAACCCAGGTGGACTGGACCGTACGAAGTGAAGGAGGTTACTTCACACTCAGTCCAGGTCAGAGGTAAATTAGGCGCACACTGACACCATCTAACTCATTGCACACCAGCCCCCACTCCTTCTAGATCACTGACAGAAGTCAGGGCTGATTTGAGCAGCGAGAACCAATCCTGACAACACAATGAAGAAACCCTTATGGGAACAACAATCTCACTCAGGGTGAAGAATAACTTTTTCCCCCTGGGAGAGATTGGGAGTGTCTGAATGTTTGTATGTATGTTTTCTGATAGGAATTGGACTCCTGCTGGGCACTCCTTATGAGGTGTTGTTCTTTTACATTACATTTGAGTCATTTAGCAGACGCTCTTATCCAGAGCGACTTACAGGAACAATTAGGGTTAAGTGCCTTGCTCAAGGGCACATCGGCAGATTTTTCACCTAGTCAGCTCGGGGATTAGAACCAGCGACCTTTCGGTTACTGGCACAATGCTCTTAACCACTAAGCTACCTGCCGCCCCGTGTTGTGTGAAGCTATTTAGAATTACTTGTTAAATTGACTTATAATATAGAAGAGGTGGCTAAGGGATTTTTAACAGTACCAACCATGGGGGGGGGGCAAATCCTCACAAGAGGTCCCAGAATTTACTGGGGACGAGAAATGCTTGATGTAATTAAAATGGAATCCAGGGATAGCTTCAAATCTCCATTATATAACCAGGTGGAGGGAGAGGTATGGTTTTGAGGGACGTCTGGACGCAGATAAACTCGAATCCATGCTTAAAACAGATACATAAGGTGTGTAAAGGAGAAATGAGCAGTGAGAGAGAAGCGAGGGGAGGGGCTGGAGAGAGCGAAAGTGTGGCTTTTGGAGCGAGGAAAGACTGGAGTTGGCTGGGAACACCACGGGGTGATTATTTGAGAGGTGCCTGTGGGTTTCTGACGAGGGATGAGATGGGTGAGAAAGTAGAGAATATTTACATTTGCATTTTTGGTGATTTGGCAGACGCTCTTGTCCAGAGCGACTTGCAGGAGCGATTGGGGTTGAGTGCCTTGCTCGAGGGCACATCGGCAGATTTTTCGCCTGGTCGGCTCGGGGATTGGAACCGGCGACCTCTCGGTTCTTGGCGCGGCGCTACTGATCACTAAGCTGCCTGCCGCCCCATATGAGTTTAAGGTTGTGGCGTTGTTTGATCATGTGATAAGGTTTAATTTGTAATCGGACCATAACTAAAGTGGTTGTAGAAGTAATGTATAGGTAGGGGAGAGCCAATAGGGGGCTCCATTGAACTATTATGGTTTATTTGGCATTTCAATGGCATAAGGTGAAATCTGTATGCATGAGGGGAATTCGATTATGTATTATTATAGTATTATGGACACTCCGTAATAAATAAACTGAACCAAACAAGACGTTACTACAGCAATAGAGAATAGTTAATGTTGTTACGTTAGTTCTTAAACCCGATGATAGAGGAAAATGCAGAACGCTGTTAGAGTGTGTTTTATTTAGGCTACTAGGGTGTTTGAGACGGAAGGGCTGGCTAGACGGGGGTGATGACGTGGCTGGATGTGCGACGTGAAAGTATTTACTTTGTGAGAATCGTAGAGGGTGTGGAGTGACTGGCGATGTCCCTGGTTCGAACACAGGTAGGGACAGTAGACAAAGCTTTCGCAGTGGGGCTATATACCTAGATTACTATGTGGATGTGAAAGGTTGAATTAGATAGCTTAAATAGAAGTATTCTAGAAAAGTCTATGAAAATATGTTATAAGGTTACCATGCGCTCTCCCCGAAGGAGCAAGGGGAGGGTGAGAGACAGTACAGTTCAGATGGTAGGAACATTATTAAATGTATGCTAATCAACGATAGCAAGTATTTGTTTTATTAATTAGGGCATAATCAGAGAGAACAGTTAAATAAATTGAATAGCGAACTGAAATGGTTTAGCGGGAAAATATAAATGTTTGGTACATGTAGCAGAGTTAGGGTAATCAATTAAATAATAATTGTATACTCGAGGAATTTTGAGTGGTTTTATAGATTAGTTATGAGGAATTAGATTGATACAAACAATTATTGATGGGTTAAGACTGGGGATAACCAGGAGAAAGAGATTAGCTCATCTCGTTGGAATGTTGCCAAGGGCTAGGGGAGCAGTAGTGAAGTTAGGCCGTATTTAGGTCATAAAAGTGAGCTACCAAATTAGGGCCTGGCTATTTGTGGTTGTTTTTCAAATTGGGTTTTCAAATAAAAAACAACACACCTAGTATGATGTTTATAAAGCCTTGTTTCAATTTTGGGGTGTTTCCAGCAGGTCAAGGGTTATAGGTCTTAAAGGTGCACACAGTGAATTTTATGGATTTTTTAGGTTTTGGCTGAGTTTGGGGTATATATGATTTCTTATGAGAATGAATGTCATGAGGACTTAATGAACACTTGGGATAACTAACATTTATGAAATATTTAGAATAATGGTAATTGTTTAGTATACTATGGGATTAAACAGTTCGTTAAATGATTTCAATGGCCTCTGAACTCTGTTTTAACATTCTGGTGTTAATTAATCATCCACACTAGTACATTCTAAAGGCATGAGAGGAAGACTTTAAGATAGTTTATTTTACTAAGTTGAGGGTAATTTATAGTACTGTGAAAATTGTGAAGAAGATTATAATTTGGTAATAATATATTTGATTTGAACCATAAATAACAGAAGAGAGAGTGGAGGAATGGCAATTGGATAATGAAATACCAATATTAACTAAAGTGATTGTTTAGGTAGGTGGTAATATTGACACATGGCCAAATCATGTGTCAAAGAGGGGGATGGTTGGATTAAATATTAAATATATACGAAGGAGAGGACAAAATACTTTAAAAGGATTGGATTAAATATTAAATATATACGAAGGAGAGGACAAATTACTTAAAAAAAAAAAAACAAACGTGTATGAT
Source organism: Coregonus lavaretus (assembly GCF_964263955.1). Lineage (NCBI taxonomy): Eukaryota > Metazoa > Chordata > Actinopteri > Salmoniformes > Salmonidae > Coregonus > Coregonus lavaretus. The sequence continues at coordinate 95,506,366 of NC_139988.1, read as the reverse complement.
AGTTTATTAACCACACCTGTATGTCAGAGGTTTTGTGCCCCACAGGTGAACTAAAGGAGAAGGTGACCCACTCTATCTAACCAGGAGACTGAATCAGGCCTGGCGGGAAGGGCCCTACCAAGTACTGCCTTTGCCAGCAGAATAGCTGAGAGATCCATCTGGGTGCATGTCACACACTGTACAAAACCAGCTACACCTGACGAACAAACACAGAGTTAGGAGAAAGATCCGATCACCACTATGGTCCGGGGGTTGCCTCCTTAACGAAGATTCCCTTACCCTGTCTGATCATCCCTGTGTGAGTTCGATAGAAGGTAAAGCAATGGGTTGGCCTCTGGCATCTGACATGTTCTCAGGGCAAGGGTGGGGATTCACAGGTCTCCCGACGGTAGGTAGCTGTCTGATTGTGGGGGCCATATTCCTAACACACACGGACCCTCCTGTTTCAGCCAGAAGTGGTAGTTAACCTAACACAAGTTGAAAAGGCATAGGAGACAGCTAGACGTAGGGAAAGGGGAAATTCTAGAGTAAACCTCTCTGAGGGAGGTAGTGAGACCGGGGCTGTGATAAAGATAGTGCAAAACTATGGACCTGGAGGAAGTAGTACAGGTGGAAACGGGGTATAGAAATCTTAACCTGTGGTTGGAATGGATTCAGTATACGGCAAAAAACTATGTCTAAAGAGGACTGTTTTGCCTGTAGGACAGCCAAACCAGGGATAACAACTACTCCGTTCCCCTTGACAGGCTTTAACTCTCTGTCAGGTTTTTCCTCCATGCAAGCCACCTGGGAATGTGGTGAAAGAGTCTTATGGTAACTTGCACTATCTGTTTCCCCCGATAACAAAGTCATCCCGACCTGGGTTGCCTCAGTTTGAAGTCACAGGGGATTATTATTATTGTTTTTCTAGGACTAGTAAGGATAGGATACAGGGTAGGGCATCTTAGCTCCTGCTCCCACACAGAGAATGTCACACCTAAAGAGACCATGACTAAATCTCTCCTCTTTGTTGCAGCAAGAGGATTATAGGAGCCAAAACCAGGCCCGTGCTGACATCTGATGGATGTGTGGTGATAACTGATTGTGAACTCACCTACATACGCAAACAATCAAACGTGTCAGAGACTGGTGAGTTGTCACATAGAAAGTAGGACCTCCTCCCGGGATCCTTTGATGAAATGATATATATTGATGGGATCCACAATCAGATCGCAGCTGGGTTTGAATCAAGTATTTTCTGGTGGTCAACAATTAATAAAAATGTAGATTGGATAAATTATATTTAATATAACCAGCAAAATATTTATAAACCACACTCGTGATGCAATAAAGGGATTAGCTGAGCAGACAGCGGCAACTAGCTTAATGACATGGCAGAATAGAATAGCTTTAGATATGCTTTTGGCTGAGCGGGACGGGGTTTGTGTTCTGTTTGGATATATGTGTTGTACTTTCATCTCCAACAATATAGCACCGGACGGGCCTGTGACCAAAGCGCTTGAGTGACCATCACCACTGGCGAACGAACTGGTTGAGAACTCTGGTATTGATAGCTCCATAAACGGTTGGTTTGATAACGTATTTGGTAAATGGAAAACTATTGTTGTGACTATTCTGGGTGAAGTTATGGCCTCTATGGGTATACTTGTTCTTTGTGGATGTTGCCTTATTTCCTGGCTGAGTGACTGGTTTGGTGAGTACTCTTCTATGGTGGTTACTGGATTTCTGACCCTAGTAATTGTGTTTTTGCTGTTAATGTGTTGTGCTGCTTGCATCGTCCCTTGTCTCAGGAGGTCAGTGGTAGGAGTGGTGCAGGCGTCAGGTATGATGCTGTTGTTACCGGCCCAGGATGATGCAGGTGACTCTGCTACTGACTCTGAGACCAAGCTGGATGATCCATGTTTTGCCTAGTAAAATACATACACGCATTTATTTTCAGTTCTTGCTCATTTATTACCTTATGTTTTTACTAACCACTGTGATTGTTTATTCTTCCTGATGTGAAGGTAAAGGATTCCTGGGTGGCTGGTAGCCAACTCAGTACATGTTAGGTGTAGGGGAGGAATAGAGGGTTAAAATTATTATTTTTATTTTCTATTAACATTAAATGTTGTGATTTAATTTCCATATCCTGTTATTCTTAAGGGTGATTATACTCAGTTTAGAGTGACACCATAAAATTGTTGGGTTTTATTTTTAATTGGATCTGTATGTGATGAATAGCTTGGAAGGAATGCATTAAGGAGGAGCACTGCTGATGTGGATTGTTTCACATAACAGGCTGATAAGAACACTCTCTCTTTGTTGTCTGTGAAACTGTCCTTGAACATGGGTACATGGAGTACAGTTTTTGGGGGCTCGTCCTTTTGGGTGCTGACTGTTGTACTATTAATAAAAACGTTGATAGAATTAACTGCATACATTAATGTTAAAAATTAGGCAATTGGACACAACAAGGTTTTGAGGCGGTGCATGGCCAGTTGGCTGCAACCTCTCTCATGGCTTTCCAAAATCGTATTGCTGTCGACATGCTCCTGGCTGAAAAAGGAGGAGTATGTGCTATGTTTGGTGAACAATGTTGCACCTTTATTCCCAACAATACAGCCACAGATGGCAGTTTGATAATTGCCCTGGAAGGGTTACAAACTCTTAATGGTAAGATGAAGAGCCACTCAGGGGTGGACACTTCAATGTGGGACTCTTGGATGGATGCGTTTGGTAAATATAAAACGCTTGTTTCTTCTATACTTGTATCCATCTTAATTTTGCTGCAATTCTAGTGCTTTGTGGATGCTGTTGCATTCCATGCATACGGACGCTGACAACCAGGATTATAACCACCGCTATTGATCCACATCCTGCAGATAACGGTCAGATGTTTCCTTTGCTTGCTATTGACGATGCTGACCAAGGATATCTGGATGATGAATAGCATTTAAGCTTTTTGTCACGTCTCTTGTGAGACGTGAAGAGGGGGAATGTAAAACTTTATCTTCTGATAAAGTTTTCCCTATTTTGCCAATTGCAGCATTTAAGCTTTCTGTCACGTCTCTTGTGAGACGTGAAGAGGGGGAATGTAAAACTTTATCCTCTGATAAAGTTTTCCCTATTTTGCCAATTGCAGCATTTAAGCTTTTTGTCACGTCTCTTGTGAGACGTGAAGAGGGGGAATGTAAAACTTTATCTTCTGATAAAGTTTTCCCTATTTTGCCAATTGCACTATTAAGCTTGTGTCACGTCTTAAGTTTTCCTTCTTTACTGTTACTTGGTCACGTCTCTGGGGAGACGTGAAGAGAGGGATTTGTCGTAGTAAATATATAATGTTATAGCTTGGTCTGACTAAAATCTTGTGCATAACCCATCTTGTGTTGGGCCTTTGGATTTAATACAATGCACAAAGACTTCTATCTTGTCGGCCTTATCAGCAGGTGGCTATGGACAACACCCACGCCATAGGTCTCTCAGTTCTCCCAAACTCACGACTTCTTGCTCTGAGGACATACACACACACCCCCACACACACACACATATACACACACACACACACACACACACATCATCATTGTTAAACATACACACACATACACACACACACACACACACACACACACATACACACACGCACACACACACACACATCATCATTGTTAAACATACACACACATACACACACACACACACACACACACACACATACACACACGCACACACACACACACATCATCATTGTTAAACATATACACACATACACACACGCACACACACACACACACACACATCATCATTGTTAAGCACACACACACACAAAAACCCCCTTCTCTTAGGCTGAACATCTGAAGACAGAGAACCCGACTCAGAGCCAATGCAATGGAGGTGACCTCGACCAACTCATCAGGACCAATCAGAAGATCAGAACTACTAGAATCAACCTACTTTATTTTATTGTATAAAATGTCAGCACACAATGTTTAGGGGCTCTCGCATATCTCCCTACGAGGTTGACGAACGGGTCCGTGCACGCTATTTACAGATATCTTTACCTCTGAATAAACTGCCTCATATTATACAATTATCCACCTTGTCCGAAAGTCTCTACTTGGTCTCCGTTCTCCAGTAAACTTGTGATCATCAACAGTACACAGCGGGGATCGAACCCACAACCATGGTGTTGGGGGAGCTGTGATCTGATAGTTGAGCCACAAAGGATCCTGATGGTCAACAGAAATGGCAATGGTTTCACTATTCCCCACTTTTTACGGCAATGATTTTCATAGCAGAAAATAGCAGGGAGATATATACTTATATATTATATCTAAATCAACTTAGAAGGCCTTAAATATTCCCCACCCCTTTTCTCTCTCTCTCTCTCTCTTCCCCCTCTTCTCTCCCCATTAGAAACTCCCACAGATTTTCCCTCCATATTTTCTACCAATCAGCAGTCTTTAAGATTTAGATTCAAATTCAAAAGTGGCCAATAGAATAGACACAGTCATGTATTAGCCTATAGGAAGGATAGTCAGAACAGAGTAGAGTGAGTGACAACAGATTCAACCAATGAAAATCAAGGAATAGATATTCAAGCACTTGGAGCAGTGGGAAGGTCTTCCCCTTTCCAACTGACCCCCCTTTTTAAGCACTGGGGTGTTTCCCACTAGGAAAAAAATACCCTCTGAAGAAGCAGGAATACTGCGAAACGTAAGGGATTTTTAACGGGACAACACAGCGGGCATCAAATTGGAGAAAGGGTTTTGATAATACTGTTTGATTTGTTTTTTTAAAAACTATAAATATAATAAAAGCTACATTTTAATTGAAGATGTGGAGGGTTTTAGAGTAACGGGGAAAAACAATCCAACTGGAGAATTTGCAGTCAAAACTGCAAACTAGAACTTTTCAATCTGCGCATCTGAGCCCACAGAGTTGGATAACATCTACCCCAGGAGTGACAAAAAGACATCAAGGAACTGGCTACAACATCTACAGCCTCTACCTCCATCTTCAACCCCCAGACTCAACCTCCATCTCTAACCCCAGCCTCAACAACAACAAGGCGGTGAGAACCACACTGAGCAGTACAGCGTCTCGTGCTGCTCGGAAATCCACATCTTGCATTAAAACATACACCCACCCGGTTGTTGCACGCTGTCCTGCCCCTACTAGTGAGAGACACCCACCCCAACAAGTATAGGCAGCCATGCAGCCCCTTATGAGTATAGTAACGCAGCAACGTAGCAATAGAGCACAACAACCCCTCACCAATGAAGTCTCACAACCCCTTAACAATAGAGTCCCACACCCCCCTCCCAGCAGACAGCCACGCCTAAACCAACCCCCCGATGAAGCTACCAGGCAAGCCTCAAAACTGTATTTCAAGTTGATACATGTCATCCATCATAAGGAGGTCATTGATAAAGCCATTTCAGACAAAAGGTTCCCTAGCGGCATGATGAGACAGGTGAACAGACTCACCAATTTTATCAAGCCATCTTCACCCACAGATCACACTGCAGCCCAAGTACTACAGAACACACAGCAATGGATGAACAATAACATGAACATATTACAAATACACTACCAGTCAATTATCCAATCACTCACACAACCACCCAACACATTCAACCCTCTTGCACTGTACATAGCTGTGGGCTGGGCACAGAAGAGATACACACATAAACTGACATACACCACCATCACTACAGTTGAAACATTTTTGAACATTCCCCTAGAAACTCACTTTAGACAACCCCCTAGGGCAACCCTGTCTCACCCCACCACAGAGCCCCTCTTCCCCTCATCCTCAGCCTCTCCCCAGCCAATAACCACATTGGCTACCGGTCAACTGGCGCCACGACAGAACCCCTGGCATAAAGCCTCAGCTCAAGCCGAGGTCCTACCACAGATGAGTTCTGTGCCCACCACCTCAGCGCCAGCTGCCTACTCATCCTCAATGGAGGATTTCCCTCCTCTACCCAAGCTCCCTCTTCTAGCCAAGCCCCAGGCCTCTTACAAACGGTCACTCTCATTGGGGCCACGCCCTGCCCTAGCACAGTGCTCTTCAACCAAGAACCCCACTCCTCAGCATCCTCCTCCTCAGACACAATCTTCTGCCGAGAGAGGGATCCGTACCTCAACACCCTCATCCCCCATTGCTCCTTCGCAGACACTGATAGATGTTAGCAACATCGCTCCAACCAACCCCCCATCACATTCTAAGAACAACACGGCACCCACTCCACCTACCTCTCCCAAATCAAAAGGAGAGGAGATTATGAGAACCCCCACCTCCACTTCCCCTCACAGCCAACAGAGATTAAACAACCTATTGACCACTCAGGAGCACAGCATTCCTAGCATTATGGGTCCCCCATCCCCCACCATAGACTCCAATCCTGAACTCACAACCATGAGGTCCCTTAATTTAATCCAGACCCCAGTTGAGTTCCACCATAGGGCTTGCAGCCAGCCAGGAACCCTTGGGGTCACAGCAATACTCCCCAATCCTTTGGCTAGCACTCCTACTACCAAGCTATATAAATATAGCAATGTTTCTGTTAAAGTCTTGGACAGGATTTCACCTCTATCTTTCTCACCAACAGGAGGCGCCAGATCAGGGGGTAAGACTAGGACTGGGCAGCTCCAGGGGCAAATGACGATTGATTCGTCAAACAATGGGCAACACCCCAAAAACATCCAATCTGAGCCCTCCCAAAAAGACAGCATGCCACTGCCAGTCCAAGACCCCTGTATAACTGGCGCCTCAATACACCCACCCCAGTCTCAATCACAGCCCCAGCCTCAGCCACAATCCCAGCATCAACCCCCATTCCCAGCAACCCTACAGAAACCATTGTATCACAAAGCCAGACCTAAATACAAGGTGGTGGATTGGAATTTTCAGGGAAACAAACCAATACTGGTGTTGGGAGACTCCAACGTGAACAGAATCCCTCCATTCCACAACCCAGACATACAAGTGGACAGCTACCCCGGGGCAACTTTTTATCATTTCACAAAGGTCCTGGAGAAAACAGAGGTTCACGTGGACACCAGTATAGTGGTTCTCTCGGTGGGCATAAACAATATGGATAATGACCCATACAAAACCTCAATTAAGCAGATTGCAGCAATGCACAAGGAAGCCAGAGTTACTTTCCCTAACGCAATCATCTACATCCCCATTATTAACCACTCACACCTCCTTTCACCAGACCAGAAACGAAACCTTAAAGTTATTAATGGTTACATCACTACACATTGCCCATTTCTCTTGGAGATACCCCATGACACATTTCACACAACAGCAGACCTGATACACTGGACAACAACCACAGCAGATCTCATTTTTGAAAATTGGTGTGATCAGTTAAATTTATAATAGGTTCTAACCACAACTTGGAACAACCAAGCTGCACCATTTTGATTTCTCCCCAACCCCCTTCCCTCTCCCCCTCCCTACCTCCTCCAGTTCCTTCCTTAGATCCTCCAGTAGAGGTGGCAGTTCCCCCCTCCTTATCCAACATCATGAACTTGTCAAAGTCTTTTCAACTTACAGCACCGCAGGCCCAACTCCTGGAGAGAGGGTTGTCATTCATTCCCCGTCCAATCAAATTCAACTGGGAGGAACTTCATAGGGACACCCACAAATACCATAGACGACTCAAACTTTTTGACTATCGGACAAATGACAACTACTTACCATTCACCCTTCCTTCGACCTGGGAACCTAAACTGTCCCAGGTAGACAGGAGGGTCCAGAATCTAATCAGAACGGACAAAGACACCCTTCACAACTACCACACCCAGGCAGATAGACAGGACAACCTCACTAGTATAGAAAGACAAGCCATAAAATAACTTATAAACAACCCTCACATAATATTGAAACCAGCAGATAAGGGATCAAAAACAGTGATCCTAGACAAACATCAATACACATATGAGGCAAACAGACAGTTATCCAACACCAAGTACTATGTACCAATAGAAGACAGCCTACAACCACAGACTCAGACTAAGCTACGCCGAATCATACAAACACTTTATGATAAACGGTACATCAATAAGAAACAACGAGACTTTCTATTTGGACCAGACACCCCACGACCCAGACTGTTTTACCTACTTTGTAAAATTCACAAAGAACCAGACACCTGGACAATTCCCCATGAAGTTCCTCCTGGAAGGCCCATCGTATCAGACTGCAATAGTGAATCGTACAACATAGCTCAATATATTGACCATCATATCAACCCTCTCTCCACTAGACACCCCAGCTACCTCAGAGACACTTACCACTTCCTTGAGAAGATTAAACCCATAGTTGTTCCCTCCCAAACATACATATTCACTATAGACATTGATAGCTTATATACCAACATAAATACAGCAACAGGAATACAGACGGTTAGAAATCTACTCCATGCACACCCAGATAGGAATAGACCAGACAATGAATTACTACAATTATTAGAAATTAGTCTCACACACAACGATTTTATATTCAATGATAGGCACTACTTGCAGGTGGAGGGAACGGCTATGGGGAAGAAATTTGCCCCTGCATATGCAAACATCTACATGGCTGAATGGGAGAGAGAGGCATTGGCCAAGTGCCCACATCAACCCACATTTTATTACAGATTTCTAGACGACATCATAGGAGCCTGGCCTCATGACATCCAACTATTCACTGAATTCATCAGCATTCTCAACAGTCATCACCCGTCCATTAAGGTTAAATACACAATAGATCCATGTGAAGTACATTTCTTGGATACAACAGTATTCTTTAATCAGATAAATCAATCCCAAAAAACATTACTCAATAAAGTTTATTTCAAACCAACAGATACACATGCTCTACTCCATAAACAGAGTTATCATCCCAAACATACATTTAAAGGCATCGTCAAATCCCAAATTATACGGTTCCATAGGATATCCTCCTGTAAACAGGATCTGGACACAGCAATTCAAACACTATTTCATGCACTTAGACAAAGAGGCTACTCAAAACGATACCTCAGAACCATAAAAACCAGTACCTTGGCGGCCCTCTCTCCCATTCAGCTAACACACCCACAAAACACAAGTCTGTCAATCACTCTTTCTGACCACAACTTTCATTACACAGGTTCTGGAGGCACTTCCAAATCCCCCCCTGACCCTAACCTTAACCCTTACCCTAACCCGGGTTCGTATCCTGCTCCCGCCCCTGACCCTAACCTTAACCCTTACCCTAACCCGGGTTCGTATCCTGTTCCAACTCCTTACCCCACCCCCAACCCCAACCCTAACCCTACCCCCAACCCTACCCCCAACCCTACTCCTAACCCTACTCCTAACCCTAACCCTAACCTTAACCCTTACTCTAACCTGGGTTCGTATCCTGCTCCCGCCCCTGACCCTAACCTTAACCCTTACCCTAACCCGGGTTCGTATCCTGTTCCCACCCCTAACCCTACTCCTAACCCTAAACCCACCAAAACCCCCCCCCTCTCTGAATCACAACCTTCTCTCCTCCTCTGATTCCTCTTCCAATCAGCAGACAATCCTTATCCCCTTAGTCACTACATTCTCACATAGGATCAGACCGCTACATCAGGCATTCAAACATAATTTTCTCATTACTCAACAGGCATACACACCCTTCCAGCCATATAGAATTATCTCAGCATTCAGAAGGAATAAGAGTCTCAAAGACGTCCTAATCAAAGCAAAATACAGCACTAAGCCCCCACAACCACCCAAACCTCACACGGCCCACTTCAAACCAAGAAAATTCATTTCAAATCCACACAGCAAGACCTCCACTCCAGTTCTAGACTCTATCTCACTCAACACTCCAAATGTCATTTATATAATTACCTGTACATTATGCAAAAAACACTACATCGGGGAAACTCAGTATACAATAGAAACTAGACTTAAACAACATCTATACAACATCAAACGGGCCCATCTACACACAGAACTAGTCACTCATTTCCAGGATCACCCCATCACTTACCTCAATATATCCGGCTTACAGTCATGTTCTGGGTGGACCAGTGGGCGGCGAAAAGCAGTGGAACGTGGGTGGATAAGAGATCTTCAAACAATTACACCCACCGGTCTGAATGAGCGTTTTTAACCAGTTAGATGGGATCAATCGAAAGGGATAGCACTTGTTTACAGGGATCTCAAGGAGGTGAAAGAAGGATGCACTATTCAAACAAAAAATAAAGTTTAAGTGGGTTTGTCTAATATTTAATATTTGCATGCTTATCTTAAATAGTTTTATTCCTTCCTTTTTTAGGTATTTGATTTTGTTTTGACATTTTAGCACTTTATCTCTTAGCACTTTGTCTTCTAGCGCCTATATATGTGTATATAATTGTGTTTGTATATGTATTATTAAAGCATCTATCCCCTGATCCCTTGTATATTTTAATATCTCAGTCCCTTCATGGTCCTAGATAACCACTCAGACTATCATTTAGAAACAATAATAACCTACTTACTTTTGGTAAGGTTTGGAGGGGGTAATCTAGATAATTTTAACAGTTGAATGGTTTATAGCATTATATTGGAGGGGCACACAACAATAGGCCTGCGCACCACAAGACAAACCAGTCTCTTTTTAACCCTACCCTAATTCAAAACCTAACCCTAACCCTAACCCTAACCCTAACCCTGTACCTATGTGCAAAAAACATAACCACATTTTGAAATCCACCTAGCCCCCTCCAAAGCACATCGATGGACATCTACGGCCTCCCAGGAGTACAACAAAACAAACCCCAGCTCCCCACGACATTACCTTCTCCACATACAGAATTGGACAGGGTTGTCCAATTGAATTTTTATCCCTGTACCTAACCCTAACCCTAACCCTAACCCTAACCCTAACCCTAACTAAGGAAGTTACAACTAAAGCTAAATCTGAAGATAAACACAAAATGGAAAGTTTCACTTTCAATATTCTACCTCGGCAGTTACATGATTCATGATCAACACCTATTTATTAATTTCTTCATGCAACAAACCTAGATAGTTGTTTCAGGTCTGTTTTGTGTAAACAGTTTGATATGTGAATGTAAATACATTGCTTTTTATTTCCTTAAAATGGCTCTCGTCTCCTTTTCACCTCGTGTAACACCTGATTTACTGAACAAGAGGCACATCTCAATAGGTGGTCCAGATAAGTAATGTCATAGCACAAGTGGGGGATTTCCTCTTTTGTTCTCTATTGTTCCTCAAGCAAGATGACATCACTTTTGTTAGAAATGTATTTTTTACCCTTTAGTGTGTGTACTTTAGTGTATTTATAGTTGGGATATCGCTTTTCAAAAGTAAAAGTTCAGATATTGCTGGAGGACTTCTTGCAGTTGGAAGACATTGCATTTGTCATTGTAATGAATATAAAGACAATAAAAAAAGAGAAGATTGCTTTACATTGAGGTTTAATTTAATGAAATCAAAAGGCATATTTATGAGTGTTAGAGCACAATCCTTTGTAAAATAAACCTTTTCACACACTAACTATAGAAATTGGTTTATAATACAAGACATATTCATCGCAATTATAATAAATCTTTCTGCAACATTTACACAAAATAGCAAGGTCATATTTTTTTTGAATCTAGGTCTTTAAGGTGATTGCTTGAATGCATGACAAAGCAAAAAGCTATTGCCCAGATGATCACTGTTTTGGTTTCTTCAACTTTAGGTGAGACACATTTTTCTCCTTCGCAGTGTGGAAGAACAGTGGAAACCAGAAGCTTTTCTGCAATAAAAGAAAGAATAAGCCATCACTTCTTCTCGTTATTGAACCATTTCAATGAATGACTAGAATGCAACTTTAGAGATAAAGAAAGTTGATGTTAAGTTTTATGATGCTAATATAAGATGTTATATGATGCTAATATAAGACGTTATATGATGCTAATATAAGACGTTATATGAAGCTAATATAAGACGTTATATGATGCTAATATAAGACATTATATGATGCTAATATAAGACGTTATATGATGCTAATATAAGACGTTATATGAAGCTAATATAAGACGTTATATGATGCTAATATAAGACGTTATATGATGCTAATATAAGACGTTATATGATGCTAATATAAGATGTTATATGATGCTAATATAAGACGTTATATGATGCTAATATAAGACGTTATATGATGCTAATATAAGACGTTATATGATGCTAATATAAGACGTTATATGATGGTAATATAAGACGTTATATGATGCTAATATAAGAAGTTATATGATGCTAATATAAGACGTTATATGATGCTAATATAAGACGTTATATGATGCTAATATAAGACGTTATATGAAGCCAATATAAGACGTTATATGATGCTAATATAAGACGTTATATGATGCTAATATAAGACGTTATATGATGCTAATATAAGATGTTATATGATGCTAATATAAGACGTTATATGATGCTAATATAAGACGTTATATGATGCTAATATAAAACGTTATATGATGCTAATATAAGACGTTATATGATGCTAATATAAGACGTTATATGATGCTAATATAAGACGTTATATGAAGCCAATATAAGACGTTATATGATGCTAATATAAGACGTTATATGATGCTAATATAAGACGTTATATGATGCTAATATAAGACGTTATATGATGGTAATATAAGACGTTATATGATGCTAATATAAGAAGTTATATGATGCTAATATAAGACGTTATATGATGCTAATATAAGATGTTATATGATGCTAATATAAGATGTTATATGATGCTAATATAAGACGTTATATGAAGCTAATATAAGACGTTATATGATGCTAATATAAGACGTTATATGAAGCCAATATAAGACGTTATATGATGCTAATATAAGACGTTATATGATGCTAATATAAGACGTTATATGATGCTAATATAAGATGTTATATGATGCTAATATAAGACGTTATATGATGCTAATATAAGACGTTATATGATGCTAATATAAAACGTTATAGGATGCTAATATAAGACGTTATATGATGCTAATATAAGACGTTATATGATGCTAATATAAGACGTTATATGAAGCCAATATAAGACGTTATATGATGCTAATATAAGACGTTATATGATGCTAATTTAAGACGTTATATGATGCTAATATAAGACGTTATATGATGGTAATATAAGACGTTATATGATGCTAATATAAGACGTTATATGATGGTAATATAAGACGTTATATGAAGCTAATATAAGACGTTATATGATGCTAATATAAGACGTTATATGAAGCCAATATAAGACGTTATATGATGCTAATATAAGACGTTATATGATGCTAATATAAGACGTTATATGATGCTAATATCAGACGTTATATGATGCTAATATAAGATGTTATATGATGCTAATATAAGACGTTATATGATGCTAATATAAGACGTTATATGATGCTAATATAAGACGTTATATGATGCTAATATAAGACGTTATATGATGCTAATATAAGACGTTATTTGAAGCTAATATAAGACGTTATATGATGCTAATATAAGATGTTATATGATGCTAATATAAGACGTTATATGATGCTAATATAAGATGTTATATGATGCTAATATAAGACGTTATATGATGCTAATATCAGACGTTATATGATGCTAATATCAGACGTTATATGATGCTAATATAAGACGTTATATGATGCTAATATAAGACGTTATATGATGCTAATATAAGACGTTATATGATGCTAATATCAGACGTTATTTGATGCTAATATAAGACGTTATATGATGCTAATATAAGACGTTATATGAAGCTAATATAAGACGTTATATGAAGCTAATATAAGACGTTATATGATGCTAATATAAGACGTTATATGATGCTAATATAAGACGTTATATGATGCTAATATAAGACGTTATATGAAGCCAATATAAGACGTTATATGATGCTAATATAAGACATTATATGATGCTAATATAAGATGTTATATGATGCTAATATAAGACGTTATATGATGCTAATATAAGACGTTATATGATGCTAATATAAGACGTTATATGATGCTAATATAAGACGTTATATGATGCTAATATAAGATGTTATATGATGCTAATATAAGACGTTATATGATGCTAATATAAGACGTTATATGATGCTAATATAAGACGTTATATGATGCTAATATCAGACGTTATATGATGCTAATATCAGACGTTATATGATGCTAATATAAGACGTTATATGATGCTAATATAAGACGTTATATGATGCTAATATAAGACGTTATATGATGCTAATATAAGACGTTATATGAAGCTAATATAAGACGTTATATGATGCTAATATAAGACGTTATATGAAGCCAATATAAGACGTTATATGATGCTAATATAAGACGTTATATGATGCTAATATAAGACGTTATATGATGCTAATATAAGATGTTATATGATGCTAATATAAGACGTTATATGATGCTAATATAAGACGTTATATGATGCTAATATAAAACGTTATAGGATGCTAATATAAGACGTTATATGATGCTAATATAAGACGTTATATGATGCTAATATAAGACGTTATATGAAGCCAATATAAGACGTTATATGATGCTAATATAAGACGTTATATGATGCTAATATAAGACGTTATATGATGCTAATATAAGACGTTATATGATGCTAATATAAGACGTTATATGATGCTAATATAAGAAGTTATATGATGCTAATATAAGACGTTATATGAAGCTAATATAAGACGTTATATGATGCTAATATAAGACGTTATATGAAGCCAATATAAGACGTTATATGATGCTAATATAAGACGTTATATGATGCTAATATAAGACGTTATATGATGCTAATATCAGACGTTATATGATGCTAATATAAGACGTTATATGATGCTAATATAAGACGTTATATGATGCTAATATAAGACGTTATATGATGCTAATATAAGACGTTATATGATGCTAATATAAGACGTTATATGATGCTAATATAAGACGTTATTTGAAGCTAATATAAGACGTTATATGATGCTAATATAAGATGTTATATGATGCTAATATAAGACGTTATATGATGCTAATATAAGACGTTATATGATGCTAATATAAGACGTTATATGATGCTAATATCAGACGTTATATGATGCTAATATCAGACGTTATATGATGCTAATATAAGACGTTATATGATGCTAATATAAGACGTTATATGATGCTAATATAAGACGTTATATGATGCTAATATCAGACGTTATTTGATGCTAATATAAGACGTTATATGATGCTAATATAAGACGTTATATGAAGCTAATATAAGACGTTATATGAAGCTAATATAAGACGTTATATGATGCTAATATAAGACGTTATATGATGCTAATATAAGACGTTATATGATGCTAATATAAGACGTTATATGAAGCCAATATAAGACGTTATATGATGCTAATGTAAGACATTATATGATGCTAATATAAGATGTTATATGATGCTAATATAAGACGTTATATGATGCTAATATAAGACGTTATATGATGCTAATATAAGACGTTATATGATGCTAATATAAGACGTTATATGATGCTAATATAAGATGTTATATGATGCTAATATAAGACGTTATATGATGCTAATATAAGATGTTATATGATGCTAATATCAGACGTTATATGATGCTAATATAAGACGTTATATGATGCTAATATCAGACGTTATATGATGCTAATATAAGACGTTATATGATGCTAATATAAGACGTTATATGATGCTAATATAAGACGTTACATGATGCTAATATCAGATGTTATATGAAGCTAATAAAAGACGTTATATGATGCTAATATAAGACGTTATATGATGCTAATATAAGACGTTATATGAAGCTAATATAAGACGTTATATGAAGCTATTATAAGACGGTATATGATGCTAATATAAGACGTTATATGATGCCAATATAAGACGTTATATGATGCTAATATAAGACGTTATATGATGCTAATATAAGACGTTATATGATGCTAATATAAGACGTTATATGATGCTAATATAAGACGTTATATGATGCTAATATAAGACGTTATTTGAAGCTAATATAAGACGTTATATGATGCTAATATAAGATGTTATATGATGCTAATATAAGACGTTATATGATGCTAATATAAGATGTTATATGATGCTAATATAAGACGTTATATGATGCTAATATCAGACGTTATATGATGCTAATATCAGACGTTATATGATGCTAATATAAGACGTTATATGATGCTAATATAAGACGTTATATGATGCTAATATAAGACGTTATATGATGCTAATATCAGACGTTATTTGATGCTAATATAAGACGTTATATGATGCTAATATAAGACGTTATATGAAGCTAATATAAGACGTTATATGAAGCTAATATAAGACGTTATATGATGCTAATATAAGACGTTATATGATGCTAATATAAGACGTTATATGATGCTAATATAAGACGTTATATGAAGCCAATATAAGACGTTATATGATGCTAATATAAGACATTATATGATGCTAATATAAGATGTTATATGATGCTAATATAAGACGTTATATGATGCTAATATAAGACGTTATATGATGCTAATATAAGACGTTATATGATGCTAATATAAGACGTTATATGATGCTAATATAAGATGTTATATGATGCTAATATAAGACGTTATATGATGCTAATATAAGACGTTATATGATGCTAATATAAGACGTTATATGATGCTAATATCAGACGTTATATGATGCTAATATCAGACGTTATATGATGCTAATATAAGACGTTATATGATGCTAATATAAGACGTTATATGATGCTAATATAAGACGTTATATGATGCTAATATAAGACGTTATATGAAGCTAATATAAGACGTTATATGATGCTAATATAAGACGTTATATGAAGCCAATATAAGACGTTATATGATGCTAATATAAGACGTTATATGATGCTAATATAAGACGTTATATGATGCTAATATAAGATGTTATATGATGCTAATATAAGACGTTATATGATGCTAATATAAGACGTTATATGATGCTAATATAAAACGTTATAGGATGCTAATATAAGACGTTATATGATGCTAATATAAGACGTTATATGATGCTAATATAAGACGTTATATGAAGCCAATATAAGACGTTATATGATGCTAATATAAGACGTTATATGATGCTAATATAAGACGTTATATGATGCTAATATAAGACGTTATATGATGCTAATATAAGACGTTATATGATGCTAATATAAGAAGTTATATGATGCTAATATAAGACGTTATATGAAGCTAATATAAGACGTTATATGATGCTAATATAAGACGTTATATGAAGCCAATATAAGACGTTATATGATGCTAATATAAGACGTTATATGATGCTAATATAAGACGTTATATGATGCTAATATCAGACGTTATATGATGCTAATATAAGACGTTATATGATGCTAATATAAGACGTTATATGATGCTAATATAAGACGTTATATGATGCTAATATAAGACGTTATATGATGCTAATATAAGACGTTATATGATGCTAATATAAGACGTTATTTGAAGCTAATATAAGACGTTATATGATGCTAATATAAGATGTTATATGATGCTAATATAAGACGTTATATGATGCTAATATAAGACGTTATATGATGCTAATATAAGACGTTATATGATGCTAATATCAGACGTTATATGATGCTAATATCAGACGTTATATGATGCTAATATAAGACGTTATATGATGCTAATATAAGACGTTATATGATGCTAATATAAGACGTTATATGATGCTAATATCAGACGTTATTTGATGCTAATATAAGACGTTATATGATGCTAATATAAGACGTTATATGAAGCTAATATAAGACGTTATATGAAGCTAATATAAGACGTTATATGATGCTAATATAAGACGTTATATGATGCTAATATAAGACGTTATATGATGCTAATATAAGACGTTATATGAAGCCAATATAAGACGTTATATGATGCTAATGTAAGACATTATATGATGCTAATATAAGATGTTATATGATGCTAATATAAGACGTTATATGATGCTAATATAAGACGTTATATGATGCTAATATAAGACGTTATATGATGCTAATATAAGACGTTATATGATGCTAATATAAGATGTTATATGATGCTAATATAAGACGTTATATGATGCTAATATAAGATGTTATATGATGCTAATATCAGACGTTATATGATGCTAATATAAGACGTTATATGATGCTAATATCAGACGTTATATGATGCTAATATAAGACGTTATATGATGCTAATATAAGACGTTATATGATGCTAATATAAGACGTTACATGATGCTAATATCAGATGTTATATGAAGCTAATAAAAGACGTTATATGATGCTAATATAAGACGTTATATGATGCTAATATAAGACGTTATATGAAGCTAATATAAGACGTTATATGAAGCTATTATAAGACGGTATATGATGCTAATATAAGACGTTATATGATGCCAATATAAGACGTTATATGATGCTAATATCAGACGTTATATGATGCTAATATCAGACGTTATATGATGCTAATATAATACGTTATATGATGCTAATATAAGACGTTATATGATGCTAATATAAGACGTTATATGATGCTAATATAAGACGTTATATGATGCTAATATCAGATGTTATATGAAGCTAATATAAGACGTTATATGATGCTAATATAAGACGTTATATGATGCTAATATCAGACGTTATATGATGCTAATATAAGACGTTATATGATGCTAATATAAGACGTTATATGATGCCAATATAAGACGTTATATGATGCTAATATCAGACGTTATATGAAGCTAATATAAGACGTTATATGATGCTAATATAAGACGTTATATGATGCTAATATAAGACGTTATATGAAGCTAATATATGACGTTATATGAAGCTATTATAAGACGGTATATGAAGCTCATATAAGACGTTATATGATGCTAATATAAGACGTTATATGAAGCTAATATAAGACGTTATATGAAGCTAATATAAGACGTTATATGAAGCTAATATAAGACGTTATATGATGCTAATATCAGACGTTATATGAAGCTAATATAAGACGTTATATGATGCTAATATAAGACGTTATATGATGCTAATATAAGACGTTATATGAAGCTAATATATGACGTTATATGAAGCTATTATAAGACGGTATATGAAGCTCATATAAGACGTTATATGATGCTAATATAAGACGTTATATGAAGCTAATATAAGACGTTATATGAAGCTAATATAAGACGTTATATGAAGCTAATATAAGACGTTATATGATGCTAATATCAGACGTTATATGAAGCTAATATAAGACGTTATATGATGCTAATATAAGACGTTATATGATGCTAATATAAGACGTTATATGAAGTTGATTTCATATGTAGTTACATGAAGCTAATATGATATGACGTTATATGAAGTTGATTTCATGTGTAGTTACATTAAGCTAATATGATATGTAGTTATATTTACATTTTAGTCATTTAGCAGACACTCTTATCCAGATCTACTTACAGTTTCAGTTAGTGCATACATTTTTCATAAAGTTGATATGACATTATATGAAATTGATATATGGCGTTATATGAAGCTAATATGGTATGAACTTATAAATGAAGGTAATACGATATGACGTTATATGGAGTTAAATGTAGTTAATATGATATGACGTTTTATGAAGTAGATATGATATTAAGTTATATGAAGCTAAAATAAGATGTTACATGAAGGTAATATGATATGAAGTTATATAAAAGCTATTATGATATGATGTTAAATTAAGTTGATATGATATGACGTTATTTGAAGCAAGTGTGATGTGACATATGAAGCTAATAGGTACACCGTTTCTGACAGAGAGGACAGTGATACGAGCACCCAATCGTTGCCAAATGTGCATCCTTTAAAGATATAATAATTGTTAAAGGCAAAAGACTTGCTGGCACGTAAATAGGCATGAATGATCAGTTCCCGAAGGAAATCACAGAACGGCACAAAGTTCTGTACCCACTCTTCAAGGTGAATAGACTTAAAGGGAAACGTGTAGCTCTTGTAGTCGATAAACTTTACATTGATAACCAACTGTTCGGAGACACCAAGACTACTCCATGGCTGTTCTAAATAATACAAAGTTCCTATAGAGGAGTGGAATAATGGAACACCCAATACTACCCATGGTAGGGATCGTAATAATAAAAAAAAACACTGGAAAACAATCAAATACAACAATTTATAAATAAATAAACTACAGATACACTATACCATTCAAAACAGGGAATGGTATCATATAATTAGTATTCAACTTTCTATTTATAAATAGATAAAAGACAGCATTACGAGAAGGGATCATTATTTAAATAATACATCTTCTAATATCAGAACTGGAACAAAAAATGCACTCAAAAGCCCGGAATGAGGTAGGAATCAACATGGTAGGGATAAAAACACAGCAAACAGAGGACATAGAAGGCACAGGATGTGGGTATGTGCGAGTGTGTTGTGATGGAAGGTGGGGTGTGTGTTTTTATGTTAGGAGAAGTGTGGATTTAAGTGAGTGAAAAAGGAAAATGGTTGCAAAAGCTAGAGCCCATGTGTGTCTGCGAGCAGGAGTTGTGACAGAGAGAGTTTTCAATTTTGTGCAGATATGGGATATACATTTTAAAATAAATTATAAATATAGTTTATTTATTTATTGTCCTATCATGATAGAACGGTCCCCGACCCTATACCCTAGACACCCAGCTGAGCGACCCACACACTAAGGAGAAGTCCTTATCTGTTTTATAGGCCTACTGCAAGTAGCCTGTACACAGCCGCCAGAAAGATAAACGTGGTCAGAGACCTACTAAAGAAACACTGTACCCTCAGGAGTCTGAGCCTGCCTGGCAGGGTTGGTCCTACAAAGCCCCCGGATGGGTGAGCATAATATATAAGGAATTTCTAATAGCTGCTAATGAGAACCTTAACGTCCTTGTACCTACCCGGTGGGAATTCCGGTGGGGTGCCCCCACCCAGTTAGGGGCAGTGCTGGCAACAGTAGCTGCAGTAACCCATGGGGAGGGGATCACACTCAGACAATCAGAGAGGGGGCAAATTATTGTGACCCTGGTGGCACAAAATAATCAAACGTTCTGACCGCACAGAGATGCTTGGGAAAAATGGTCACAACGGGGGACCAGCATGTGTGTGTTTCAGGGTAGGGGGGTGTATCTGAGCTCCATCAGATTGGACTTGACATTGGTTAATCAAATCTCCCCATTCTTGCTACATTTTGCATGCCTTCTCAAACAGCTCTGTGTGTGTGTGTGTATCCCACATATGTTGCTATGGGGTAATGATGCTAGGGACATTACAAGATGAATCACAGTAATGGCTTGGGGGGGGGGGTTAGGGTTAGGGTTAGGGTTAGGGTTAGGTCCAAATAATGATGATCCACGCTTCTTTGAAAATATACATAATAATTTATCAAGACCTACAAGCAATACAATACTCTATTATTATGGTGGGAGATTATAATACGGATTGAAATACCTCAATGGACCGTTGGAGGCTTAAATATCCTGACCTGGTGAGATATATATATATACACTACCAGTCAAAAGTTTTAGAACACCTACTCATTCAAGGGGTTTTCTTTATTTTTACTATTTTCTACATTGTAGAATAATAGTGAAGACAACAAAACTATGAAATAACACACATGGAATCATGTAGTGACCAAAAAAGTGTTAAACAAATGAAAATATATTTTATATTTGAGATTCTTCAAATAGCCACCCTTTGCCTTGATGACAGCTTTGCACACTCTTGGCATTCTATCAACCAGATTCATGAGGTAGTCACCTGGAATGCATTTCAATTAACAGGTGTGCCTTCCTAAAAGTTAATTTGTGGAATTTATTTCCTTCTTAATGTGTTTGAGCCAATCAGTTGTGTTGTGACAAGGTCCTCTGTAGCTCAGCTGGTAGAGCACGGCGCTTGTAACGCCAAGGTAGTGGGTTCAATCCCCGGGACCACCCATACACAAAAAATGTATGCACGCATGACTGTAAGTCGCTTTGGATAAAAGCGTCTGCTAAATGGCATATTATTTATTATTTATAGGGGGGTATACAGAAGATAGCCCTATTTGGTAAAAGACCAAGTCCATATTATGGCAAGAACAGCTCAAATTAGCAAAGAGAAACGACAGTCCATCATTACTTGAAGAAATGAACGTCAGTCAATACGGAAAATGTCCAGAACTTTGAACATTTCTTCAAGTGCAGTCGCAAAATCTATCAAGCGATATGATGAAACTGGCTCTCATGAGGACCACCACAGGAATGGAAGACCCAGAGTTACCTCTGCTGCAGAGGATAAATTCATTAGAGTTACCAGCCTCAGAAATTGCAGCCCAAATAAATGCTTCACAGAGTTCAAGTAACAGACGCATCTTAACATCAACTGTTCAGAGGAGACTGTGTGAATCAGGCCTTCATGGTCGAATTGCTGCAAAGAAACCACTACTAAAGGACACCAATAAGAAGAAGAGACTTGCTTGGGCCAAGAAACACGAGCAATGGACATTAGATCGGTGGAAATCTGTCCTTTGGTCTGGAGTCCAAATTGGAGATTTTTGGTTCCAACTGCCATGTCTTTGTGAGACACGGTGTGGGTGAACAGATGTTCTCCACATGTGTAGTTCCCACCGTAAAGCATGGAGGAGGTGTTGTTATGGTGTGGGGGTGCTTTGCTGGTGACACTGTCTATGATTTATTTAGAATTCAAAGGCACATTTAACCGGCATGGCTACCACAGCATTCTGCAGCGATACGCCATCCCATCTGGTTTGGGCTTAGTGGGACTATCATTTGTTTTTCAACAGGACAATGACCCAACACACCTCCAGGTTGTGTAAGGACTATTTTACCAAGAAGGAGAGTAATGGAGTGCTGCATCAAATCACCTGGCCTCCACAATCCCCCGACCTCAACCAAATTGAGATGGTTTGGGATGAGTCCTGAGTGGCGCATATCACAACCGGCCGTGATTGGGAGTCCCATAGGTCAGCGCACAATTGGCCCAGCGTCGTCCGGGTTTGGCCGGTGTAGGCCGTCATTGTAAATAAGAATTTGTTCTTAACTGACTTGCCTAGTTAAATAAAGGTATTAAAACAATTTAAAAAGTCGGACGGCAGAGGGAAGGAAACGCAGCCAAAAAGTGCTCAGCATATGTGGGAACTCCTTCAAGACTTTTGGAAAAGCATTCCAGGTGAAGCTGGTTGAGAGAATGCCAAGAGTGTGTAAAGCTGTCATCAAGGCATGTAGAAAATATTTTCTTAATAATAAGAAAAACCCTGGAATGAGTAGGCGTGTCCAAACTTTTGACTGGTACTGTATATGAAGCTAATATGATTTGAAGTTATATGAAACTAATATGATATTACGTTATATGAAGTTGATGTGATATAACTTTAATGAAGCTAATATTATATGACGTTATATAAAGCTAATATGATATGATATTACATGAAATTGATATTATATGACATTATATTAAGTTGATATGATGTTATATGAAGCTATAATGATATAAAGGTACATGAAGCTAAAATTACGACATGTTATATGAAGTAAATATGATATGAGATTATATGAAGGTAATGTGATATCACATTTTATGAAGTTATATGAAGCTAAGGATATCATGTTATATTAATCTAATATAATATGTTATATGAAGCAGAGATTATATTAATTTAAATGAAGCTAATAAGATGTTTACATGAAGCTAATATGATATGAAATGATATGAAGTTATATGAAGCTAATATGACTTGAAGTAATATGTAGCTAATATGTTATGATGTTATATAAAGTGAATATGATATGACATTATATGAAGTTGATATGATGTTATATGAAGCTAATATGTTATATGAAGCTAATATGATATGATATTATGTGATGCTAATATGATATGATCTTATATGAAGTAAATATGATATGACTTCATATGAAGCTAATATATTATATTAAGCTAATACAACATTACCTTATATGAATCTAATATGATACAGCATTTTATTTAGATGATATGATCTTATATTAATTTAATATGATATGATGTCATGTGAAGCTAATATGATATTGTATGAAGCGTAATATGATATGACATTATATGAAGCTAATATGATATGACATTATATGAAGCTAAAATGAAATGATGTTATCTGAAGTTGATATGATATGTTATATGAAGCTAATATAATATGACATAATATGAAGTAGATATGCTATGACGCTATATGAAGCAAATATGAGATCAAATCAAATCACATTTTATGTGCCGAATACAACAGATGTAGACCTAACCGTGAAATGCTTACTTACAAGCCCTTAACCAACAATGCATTTCAAGAAAGAGTAAAAAAATATTTACTAAATAAACTAAAGTTACAAATTAAAAGTAACACAATAAAATTACATAACAATAATGAGGCTATATACAGGGGGTACCGGTACCGAGTCAATGTGCAGAGGTACAGGTTATTCGAGGTAATTTGTACATGTAGGTAGGGGTAAAGTGACTATGCATAGATAATAAACAGTGAGTAGCTGCAGTGTAAAAACAAAGGGGGGGCGGGGGGGTGGGGGTGGGGGTTCAATGTAAATAGTCTGGGTGGCCATTTGATTAACTGTTCAGCAGTCTTATAGTTTGGGGGTAGAAGCTGTCAAGGAGCCTTTTGGACCTAGACCTGGCGCTCCGATACTGCTTGCCGTGCGTCTTTGACAATTTTTTGGGCCTTCCTTTAACACTACCTAGTATATAGGTCCTGGATGGTAGGAAGCTTGGCCCCAGTGATGTATTGGGCCGTACGCACTACCCTCTGTAGCGCCTTACGGTCGGATGCCGAGGAGTTGCCATACCAGGCGGTGATGCAGCTGGTCAGGATGTTCTCGATGGTGCAGGTGTAGAACTTTTTGAGGAACTGGGGACCATGCCAAATCTTTTCAGTCTCCTGAGGGGGAAAGGTGTTGTCGTGCCCTCTTCACGACTGCCTTGGTGTGTTTGGACCATGATAGTTTGTTGGTGATGTGGACACCAAGGAACTTGAAACTCTCTGTTAATGGGGGCCTGATAGTCCCTCCTTTTCTTGTAGTCCACGATCATCTCCTTTGTCTTGCTCATATTAAGGGGGAGGTTGTTGTCCTGGCACCACACTGCCAGGTCTCTGACCTCCTCCCTATAGGCTGTCTCATCGTTGTCGGTGATCAGGCCTTCCACTGTTGTGTCGTAAGCAAACTTAATGATGGTGTTGGAGTCATGCTTGGCCACGCAGTCGTGGGTGAACAGGGAGTACAGGAGGGGACTAAGCACGCACCCCTGAGGGGCCCCGGTGTTGAGGATCAGCTTGGTAATGAGCTTTGTGGGCACTATGGTGTTGAACGCTGAGCTGTAGTCAATGAACAGCATTCTCCCATAGGTGTTCCTTTTCTCCAAGTGGGAAAGGGCAGTGTGGAGTGCGATTGAGATTGTGGATCTGTTGGGGCGGTAAGCGAATTGGATTGCGGCAGGTAGCCGGGCGGCAGGTAGCTTAGTGGGTAAGAGCGTTGTGCCAGTAACCGAAAGGTCGCTGGTTCTAATCCCCGAGCCGACTAGGTGAAAAATCTGTCGATGTGCCCTTGAGCAAGGCACTTAACCCTAATTGCTTCTGTAAGTCGCTCTGGATAAGAGCGTCTGCTAAATGACTAAAATGTAAATGTAAAATCTAGGGTTTCCGGGATGATGGTGTTGATGTAAGCCATGACCAGCCTTTCAAAGCACTTCATGGCTACCGACGTGAGTGCTACGGGGCGGTAGTCATTTAGGCAGGTTACCTTTGCATTCTTGGGCACAGGGACTGTGGTGATCTGCTTGAAACATGTAGGTATTACAGACTCGGTCAGGGAGAGGTTGAAAATGTCAGTGAAGACACTTGCCAGTTGGTCAGCGCATGCTCTGAGTACACGCCCCGGGCCTTGTGAATGTTGACCTGTTTAAAGGTCTTGCTCACATCGGCTATGGAGAGCGTGATCACACAGTCGTCCATAACAGCTGGTGCTCTCATGCATGCTTCAGTGTTGTTTGCCTCGAAGCGAGCATAAAAGGCAATTAGCTCGTCTGGTAGGCTCAGTTCACTGGGAAGCTCGCGGCTGGGTTTCCCTTTGTAGTCCATAATAGTTTTCAAGCCTGCCACATCCGACGAGCGTCAGAGCCAGTGTAGTAGGATTCAATCTTAGTCCTGTATTTACGCTTTGCCTGTTTGATGGTTAGTCTGAGGGTATAGCGGGATTTCTTATAAGCTTCCGGATTAAGGTCCCGCTCCTTGAACGCGGCAGCTCTAGCCTTTAGCTCGGTGCAGATGTTGCCTGTAATCCATGGCTTCTGGTTGGGATATGTACGTACCGTCACTGTGGGGACGATGCTGTCGATGCACTTATTGTAATTATAGTTTTTATTGTTTCCTTTCACGATATAACAAAAATACAATTGAATTACATTTGGCATTAAACAATAATTTGACAGACATGAATATTCAGTGCACCCGGAAATCTCTGAGAACGCATTTACTAGGTCCAGTGAAGGTGGTATGACATTAATAGTAATATGTCGTCTGCATAAAGCAGTAGTTTATTCTCCCTACCTCCCATATTAATCCCTTTGATTGACTGATGCAGCCTAATGGTTTGGTTAATGGTTCTAATGCTATAATGAATAGGAGAGGAGAGAGACAGTCACCTTGTTTCGTGCCTCGTCCTGCTGAAAATGGAGCTGATCGTAGTCTGTTAGTGACTAATATGGATTTGGGGTCGTTTTACAAAAGTTTTATAATATTCTGAAAGGCCTGTCCAAATCCAAATGTATTTATTGTATAATGCAGGGAGTCCCAGCCCACCCTATCAAAGGCTTTCTCTGCAGCTAGGGATAAGGCTGCCACTGAAGTATCCAAATCCTTTGCCTTCCAGATGACATGCAATAGGCGTCTAAGATTATCAGATGGAGTTCTGCCTTTTACAAATCCCACCTGGTCTGGATTTATGATTTTCTTAATGATTTGATTTACCCTCATAGCCAGAAGTTTTGTAAACAATTTTCCATCACAATTTACCAAAGAAATTGGACGGTAGCACCCATACTCATGGGGATCCGTAGCACCCACACTCATGGGGATCCTTTCCCTTTTTGAGGATTAGGGAGTTTACTGCATCACTCATAGAAGGTGGGAGCTCACCTGTGTCAATTGATGTGTTAAATGTTTTCAATATTTCTGGGCTAAGCTGCTCTGCAAACCTTTTATAGAAATCACTGGGTATCCCATCCAACCCTGGAGTTTTACCACTGGGTATCCCATCCAACCCTGGAGTTTTACCACTGGGTATCCCATCCAACCCTGGAGTTTTACCACTGGGTATCCCATCAAACCCTGGAGTTTTACCACTGGGTATCCCATCCAACCCTGGAGTTTTACCACTGAGTGCTTGTCTTATAGTTTCGGTCTATTACTCCAAAGTAATAGGGCGGTTGAGCCAATTCCTGTCTTCTTCAGTTAGTTTAGGAAGGTTCAAATTCTGAAAGATTGCCTCTGCTTTCTGCATGTCTAAAGGACCGTCTGAAGTATACAGTTCCTGATAGAAGTCTCGAAATATATTGTTTATTTCTTTATGATTGGTAATCAGCTTGCCTGTCTTATTTCTGATTCCACCTAGTTGCCGATCTGTTTCTCTAGATTTCAATTGACTGGCCAATGGTTTTCCTGCCTTTTCACTTGATTCGTACCATCCCTGCTTCAGCCTGTACAGTGAATATTCAGCTTTTTTACTAAATAAAATATTCAGCTCGTATTTGGTATTCGTCAGATTTACCAGAGAAATGTTGTTAGGATTGGACCAATATTCCCTCTCCAGCGTTTTGAGCTCTGTTTATCTAGTTTCTTAATAGTAGCTGATCGTTGTATCATTACTCTGCATATGTAAGCTTTAAAAGCTTCCCAGACATGTACCTGTTTTGCACTATTTTTGTTCAAAAGAATATCATGTGTTTTAAGGAATTCACAAAATGCCTTGTCCTGTAAGAGACTGGTGTTCATTCGCCAACATTTACATTTTTCTTTCTTCTCCTATGGGTGCTTGATCTGTCATAGCTATCAGCACCCACTTTATCTATGAGAGGGTGAGATCAGAAAGTAGTCCATGCGTGAATAAACAGTGTGCCTATTTGAAAAGAATGTGTAATCACGAGCGGTTGGATTGATCAATCTCCATATATCATAAAGACCAGCATCTTTACACAGTGTTTTATTGCTTCTTGATTTTGAGGTCCTGGTTAGACCAGTTTTGGATTTATCTAAGAAAGCGTCAGGGACCATATTATAATCCAGAGGAAAATCACCGAAATCCAGTATTATTTTCTTAAGTTGTAGGAAGAAGTCTGGGGCCTCCTCATTTGGAGCATAAATATTTCCCAGTACTATGTTTTGTCCTGAATCTTTACAAGTAAAATCAAGATTCGTCCCTCTGTCCTTAAACTGTTTTTCCACTTGAACATGTATACTTTTGGAAAATAGAATAGAGAACCCTATTTTTTGGTTGAATATATTATGGTAAGCACTGCCCACCCATCTGTCTCCCACCCTAGGAGCATCCTTTTGGTAAGCACTGCCCACCCATCTGTCTCCCACCCTAGGAGCATCCTTTTGGTAAGCACTGCCCACCCATCTGTCTCCCACCCTAGGAGCATCCTTTTGGTAAGCACTGCCCACCCATCTGTCTCCCACCCTAGGAGCATCCTTTTGGTAAGCACTGCCCACCCATCTGTCTCCCACCCTAGGAGCATCCTTTTGGTAAGCACTGCCCACCCATCTGTCTCCCACCCTAGGAGCATCCTTTTGGTAAGCACTGCCCACCCATCTGTCTCCCACCCTAGGAGCATCCTTTTGGTAAGCACTGCCCACTAATCTGTCTCCCACCCTAGGACAGTCCTTCTCAAATAGTGGGGCGCGCCCCCCTGGGGGGGCTCGGAGCGATGCCAGGGGGGGTGCGTGTGACCCCGGGGAACATGCTTTTTTTTGCCGCAGGGAGTAGGTTTTTTTTGCACCGAACAAGAGCACACAGCACAGAGCAGGAGATATGAAGTGCAGATAACAAACCCTTAGGAGACACCATGGAAACATATTTAACAGGGATGAAAAGAAAGGCGGAGAGAGACGGAGATAATGAGACAAATTCTCCCGAAAGCTAAGACAAGGAAATATGACGAAGCGTATGTAGCGCTTGGCTTCACTGTGACTACGGTGGGAGACGAGGAATCAGCACAAATTGTTTTATTCATTTTTGTTTTATAGGTCAAAGTGTTTCATATGTTGTGCTCCTGAGTTAATGTTGCTGATCAATTTGAATTTATTAATATTGATTGATTATATTTAATTGCATTTTTCTGCATCAAATGGTCAAAAAAAAAATACAGTTTAAATAAGGGTTGCATTTTTTTTACATTTCAGGCAAATTGATGCACTTTAAGTCTTTTCTGTTACAATGTTAATAAAGTTATTCTTTGTTGTAAGTTGATCTATATTTCTTTCTTTTTTATTTTATTTAATGTTAATAAGGATACAATGTTATGCAGAGGTGTACATATAACAATTTTATAGACAAATGATACTATTTACAGTCGCGGCGGAGAGTTGGGGGGCGCGAAATGTTTACTTCTTCCTAGGGGGGGGGCGTAACAGAAAATAATTGAGAAGCACTGCCCTATGAGCATCCTTTTGGTAAGCACTGCCCACCCATCTGTCTCCCACCCTAGGAGCAACCTTTTGGTAAGCACTGCCCACCCATCTGTCTCCCACCCTAGGAGCAACCTTTTGGTAAGCACTGCCCACCCATCTGTCTCCCACCCTAGGAGCATCCTTTTGGTAAGCACTGCCCACCCATCTGTCTCCCACCCTAGGAGCAACCTTTTGGTAAGCACTGCCCACCCATCTGTCTCCCACCCTAGGAGCATCCTTTTGGTAAGCACTGCCCACCCATCTGTCTCCCACCCTAGGAGCAACCTTTTGGTAAGCACTGCCCACCCATCTGTCTCCCACCCTAGGAGCATCCTTTTGGTAAGCACTGCCCACCCATCTGTCTCCCACCCTAGGAGCATCCTTTTCCAGCAGGTGGGTCTCTTGGAGCATAATCACGTCTGAGTTTTTTTGTTTAAGATAATTCAATACCTTTCGTCTTTTTAAATATGAACCTAATCCGTTCACATTCCACGATGTAACTTTAATCACATTGGTCATTATATCTGAAAGGTTGTAAATATATTATTACCAAAACGTGACGAGTGTTCGAATATTTGAAATCAATGTGTTTGATAGCCACTGCTTAGTGAATCAATGAAAGTGAACAACTGATAATGCCCCCCACCTAGAACACTAAACTTCCCATAGAACAAATATGTCTCCCTCCCCCTAAACCAAATCTCCCTCCCCCTAAACCAAATCTCCCTCCCCCTAAACCAGGCCTTCATCTGTGTGAAGTGTCCTGAGGTCTTCCTCCACTGACGCTCCAGCTAGAATAACAACATTTGACCAAATATAGTCATGACAATATACATTTTGATCAACCAAAAACATTGAACATAACGACAGGCTGATCATTATTCTCGCAAAGAGAAGAGATTACCTTTCATGTAGACTGATACATGAACTGTCTAATTCCAAAAGACAGGGGATGTAAACTGAGGTTAAACACAAAAGGGTGTCACGAACCGGCTAGTAGTCCGTAACAAATGGGGAGACAACGTGGAGATAAATATATTTTGTTATTCCTTAACTAAAGCAAACTACATAAAATTAACAATGGTGTGTGTAGTCAGTAGTGTCAGTGAGTGGATGCTTGCATAGATGTGATAATGAGGAGTGTTGAAAGGTGCAAAAGCAAATAAACAATACAGCCACAAAAATGCCACAACCAAAATCCAACAGTGTGTCTGCATGGAGAGAGTCTCCACAATGAATGGGGGAAAGGTGTATTTACCCTGGGACACACCCGAGCCCAGGTGTGTCCCATTTCTCTGACGACACTCCCGGCTCCGCCCACCGACATCCTATTAAGGAAAACAAGAACAAAGAGAATTCGGCAGACAGAGTGGGAGGGGCGTCCCGTCCTCCCTCGGCAGACAGAGTGGGAGGGGTGTCCCGTCCTCCCTCGGCAGACAGAGTGGGAGGGGCGTCACAAGGGAGACCGGTATAGGCCATAATAATGATCAAATAGAATAAACTGACTAACACTTTGTGTTGTGCCCATCACGCATGGCACAAACACACCTGTTATGGCCTATATTGACCCACTATTGCTGTTATTAGAGTGAAAACTTAAAATAATATATATGTTTATCCCCACTATAACCATAATACAGAATTATATGCTTGGATTATATTCCTGCTTAACCTAGTACTATAATGATGTCAACTGTAAACCAGAAAGATCAATTATATCTCCCATTATTACTCACAACATGGGAGATTATATCACCTTAGAAAAAAATGGTTGCCCATCTGTGATGAACCACTGCCACCATGCGGATCTTCTATAGCCTACCATGCTACTCAATTTGTTCGGCCTCATTGACGTCCATGACACACTTCTTTGCCTCCTTTGGGTCTATGAAACGACATAGTGATCCTCTCACAGTAACCCAGAACACAGCAGGATATTGCAACGAGTATTTCAGTCCCCGTTTCATGCACATATGCCTCACCTCCATGAACGCATTTCTCTTGTCCTGAACCTCCTTGGAAAAGTCAAGGATAAACTCCACCTTTGTCCCTTTTCAGTGAAAAGTACTAAGCTCTTTGGCGGGGGGTAGGTTGCGTAAAATGTCTTTCACACCTCCCGTATTTATGTGGATTTCGGAACCCCTCTGATCCGAAGTGTGTTTCTCATACTGTAATTTTCCTGGTATTTAAGTAATTCTTGGAGTATTTCGATCATAGTCTCAATTTTTTCAACAGTGTCATTTAGGTGGGTGTTCTTGTCATCCAGGATTGATATCCTCTCTTCTGCGTTTGTAACTTGGTTGTCTAGAGTGTCCACTTTTGTTTTCAGTGTGCCCACTGTATGTTTAATTTCAGCCACATCTTCGCTCACTTTCGCAATTTTTTTTCATTTTACGAATCTCATTTAGAACTGGGTCATCAGGCTGTTCTTCTCCTCCATTTTCCTTACTAGCAGCAGCTGCAGGTAGACAACATTTTCCTGTTTTTCGTCAAAAGTGTCTGCTTTTGTGCGTTTCTAAGTCGTTTTTCCATGTAACCGACAATAAGTAAACAAAATGTGTAACTAGGCATTGAACAATTAGTTAAAATATAGTTGGAGCTACACAGCCTCTTTAGTTAGCTGCTGCTCCTCGCCACATCATCGCCGGAAGTTATTGATGAAGCAGATGACTGAGGTGGTATACTCCTCAATGCCATTGGATGAATCCCGGAACATGTTCCAGTCTGTGCTAGCAAAACAGTCCTCTAGAGTAGCATCTGCATCATCTGACAACTTCCATATTGAGGGAGTCACTGGTACTTCCTGATTTAGTTTTTGCTTGTAAGCAGGAATCAGGAGGATAGAATTATGGTCAGATTTGCCAAATGGAGGGTGAGGGAGAACTTTGTATGTCTCTGTGTGTGGAGTAAAGGTGGTCTAGAGTTTTTTTCCCCTCTGGTTGCACATGTGACATGCTGGTAGAAATTAGGTAAAATGGATTTAAGTTTGCCTGCATTAAAGTCCTCTGCCACAAGGAGCGTCGCTTTAGCATTTTCTTGTTTGCTTATGGCCTTATACAGCTGGTTGAGTGCGGTCTTAGTGCCAGCATCGGTTTGTGGTGGTAAATAGACGGCTACGAATAATATAGATGAGAACTCTCTTGGTAGATAGTGGGTCTACAGCTTATCATGAGGTACTCTACCTCAGGCGAGCAATACCTTGAGACTTCTTTAATATTAGACATCGCGCACCAGCAGTTATTAACAAATAGACAAACACCCCCGCCCCTCGTCTCACCAGATGTAGCTGCTCTGTCCTACACAGCCAGCTCTATATTATCCGTGTCGTCGTTCAGCCACGACTTGGTGAAACATAAGATATTACCGTTTTTAATGTCCCATTGGTAGGATAGTCTCAACCGTAGATCATCCAGTTTTTAATGTCCCGTTGGTAGGATAGTCTCCACCGTAGATCATCCAGTTTTTAATGTCCCGTTGGTAGGATAGTCTCAGCCGTAGATCATCCAGTTTGTTTTCCAGTGATTGCACATTGACCAATAGAACCGATGGTAGTGGGGATTTACTCACTCACCTACGAATCCTCACAAGGCACCCCAAACTTCTCCCTCTGTATCTCCGCCTTTTCTTCACGCGAATGACAGGGATTTGGGCCTGGTCTCCGGAAAGCAGTATATCCTTCATGTCGGACTCATTAAAGAAAAACTCTTAGTCCAGTTCAAGGTGAGTAATCGCTGATGTCCAGAAGCTGTTTTCAGTCATAAGAGACGGTAGCAGCAACTTCATCTACAAACTAAGTTACAAACAAAACAAAAAACTAACAAAATAGCAGAGTTGGTTAGGAGCCCGTAAAACGGCAACCATCCCATCCGGCACTAATATGATATGGCATTTTATGAAGTTGATACAATATGAAGTTATTTGAAACTATGATATGATGTTACATGACATTGATATGATATGACGATATATGAAGCTAAAATTATGATGTTATAAGAAGTTAATATGATGATATATGAAGGTAATATGATATGATGTTTCATGAAGTTATATGAAGCTATTATGATATGCCATTATTTTAATATAATAAAATATGTTATATCCTTCCCTAACCAATTCTAGCCGCTCTAGTTGCAGCTTGATTTCAGCTCCAAATCCTGTTTAAATTCCAAATCCTTTTCATATTTAACACGATCATGCTCTAGCTGTAAGAGAAGCAGTTCTTAAAGCCTGGTCGCAGTTGGGTTTTCCAAATGGACAATGACCCCAAGCATACTTCCAAAGTTGTGGCAAAATGGCTTAAGGACAACAAAGTCAAGGTATTGGTGACCATCACAAAGCCCTGACCTCAATCCTATAGAAAATGTGTGGGCAGAACTGAAAAAGCGTGTGCGAGCAAGGAGGCCTACAAACCTGACTCAGTTACACCAGCTCTGTCAGGAGGAATGGGCCAACATTCATCCAACTTATTGTGGGAAGCTTGTGGAAGGCTACCCGAAACGTTTGACCCAAGTTAAACAATTTAAAGGCAATGCTACCAAATACTAATTGAGTGTATGTAAACTTCTGACCCACTGGGAATGTGATGAAAGAAATAAAAGCTGAAATAAATCATTCTCTCTAGTATTATTCTGACATTTCACATTCTTAAAATAAAGTGGTGATCCTAACTGATCTAAGACAGGGGATTTTTACTAGGATTAAATGTCAGGAATTGTGAAAAATTGAGTTTAAATGTATTTAGCTAAGGTGTATGTATTCTTCGACTTCAACTGTATATGATAAGGAGTTTTACGAAGTTATATGAAGGAAATCTGATGTGAAGGTAATATAATGTGATGTTTTATGAAGTAGATATTAAGTTACTGTATATGAAGGTAATATAATATGCTACTTCAAACTAATATTATATGAAGTTATTTAAAGCTGATATGATATGTGCTCTGTAGCTCAGCTGGTAGAGCACGGCGCTTGTAACACCAAGGTAGTGGGTTCGATCCCCGGGACCACCCATACACAAAAATGTATGCACGCATGACTGTAAGTCGCTTTGGATAAAAGCGTCTGCTAAATGGCATATTATTATTATTATTATTATATGACGTTATATAAAGGTAATATGATATGTTGTATGAAGTTATGAAGCAAATATAATATGTTATATTTAGTAGATATGATATTAAAGAAGCTAATGAGAGCTGTAAAGTGAAGCTAATATAATATGATGTCATATGAAGCTAATATGATATGTTATTACAATACATTATATCAAGTAGATATGATATGACGCTACATGAAGCTAATATGATATGACATTATATAAAGCTAATATGATATGACGTTATATGAAATAGATATGATATGACGTTATATGAAATTATTATGATAAGACGTTATATGAAGTGTAATGACTCTATATGAAGCTAATATGATGTTATATGAAGCTAATATGATATGAAATTATTATGATATAACGTTATATGAAGTGTAATGACTCTATATGAAGCTAATGTGATGTTATATGAAGCTATTATGATATGTTATATGAAGCTATTACAATACATAATATCAAGTAGATATGATATGACGCTACATGAAGCTAATATGACATGACGTTATATAAAGCTAATATGATATTATATGACGTTATATAAAATAGATATGATATGACGTTATATGAAATTATTACGATAAGACGTTATATGAAGTGTAATGACTCTATATGAAGCTAATATGATGTTATATGAAGCTAATATGATATGACGTTTACGAAGCTAATATGATGTTATATGAAGTTATATGATGCTAATATGATATGACGTTATACGAAGCTAATATGATGTTATATGAAGTTATAGGAAGCTGATATGATATTAACTGACATGAACCTAATATGACATAAAGCTAATATGATATATAGTTGTATGAAGTTGATATGATATTAAAGGGATACTTCAGAATGCCACTTCAGAGGTAAAGAAAGTTGATACACTATACTGTTGTTGGACATACACTATATATACAAAAGCATGTGGACACCCCTTCAAATTAGTGGATTCTGCTATTTCAGCCACACCCATTGCTTACAGGTTGGTTTGGCGGATGCCAGGAGAACAGTACCTGCCCCAATGCATAGTGGAAACTGTAAAGTTTGGTGGAGGAGGAATAATGGTCTGGGGTTGTTTTTCATGTTTCGTGCTCCTTAGTTCCAGTGAAGGGAAATCTTAACGCTACAGCATAAAATGACATTCTAGACAATTCTGTGCTTCCAACTTTGTTGCAACAGTTTGGGGAAGGCCCTTTCCTGTTTCAGCATGACAATGCCCCCATGCACAAAGCGAGGTCCATACAGAAATGGTTTGTCGAGATCGGTGTGGAAGAACGTGACTGGCCTGCAGAGCCCTGACCTCAACCCCATCGAACACCTTTGGGATTAATTGGAACGCCGACTGCGAGCCATGACTAATCGCCCAACATCAGTGCCCGACCTCACTAATACTCTTGTGGCTGAATGGAAGCAAGTCACCACAGCAATGTTCCAAAATCTAATGGAAAGCCTTCCCAGAAGAGTGGAGGCTGTTATAGCAGCAAAGGGGGGAACAACTCCATATTAATGCCCATGATTTTGGAATGAGATGTTCGACGAACAGGTTTCCACATACTTTTGGTCATGTAGTGTATGATATTAAGTTATATGAAGCTAATATAAGACGCTATACGAAGCTAATATGATATGACGTTATATGAAGCTAATTTGATATGAAGCTAATATGATATGACGTTATATGAAGATAATATGATATGACCTTAAAAGAAAGGAAGTTCTCGCCTACTTCACCCATATTTTATTTTACTGTAGTTCCAGTAGATAGCTACACCGCTACATGGCCATTAACTACTGAAAAAACAACCAAGATTTGAATTTAGTTCAACTACCGCCAAGCTACTGCAAAATGTAGTTAAATTACTCTTTGAACTACATGTAGTCCACTACTCCCCAACACTTCCTGTTATTATAGACAAACTGTTACCATAGACTTCCAGTCATTGTGCTAACGCTAGTTAGCAATTTCGCTAACGCTAGTTAGCAACTTCATTCAAACTGCACGCAGGGACATAAAAATGGTATCCACGAGTTTATCTGACCAAAATCCCAAAGTATCCATTTAAGTTATATGAAGTTATGTATCCTACCAA
Source organism: Coregonus lavaretus (assembly GCF_964263955.1). Classification (NCBI taxonomy): domain Eukaryota; kingdom Metazoa; phylum Chordata; class Actinopteri; order Salmoniformes; family Salmonidae; genus Coregonus; species Coregonus lavaretus. Next base: position 95,469,261 of record NC_139988.1, on the reverse strand, counting down.
CGGGACATTAAAAACTGTAATATCTTATGTTTCACCGAGTCGTGAACGACGACATGAATAACATAAAGCTAGCGGGTTATAAACTGTGTTGGCAGGATAGAACAGCAGCCTCTGGTAAGACAAGGGGTGGCGGTCTATGTATGTAGCTGGTGCACGATATCTAAGGAAGTCTCTAGGTTTTGCTTGCCTGAGGTAGAGTGTCTCATGATAAGCTGTAGACCACACTATATACCAAGAGAGTTTTCATCTATATTGGTCGTAGCTGTCTATTTACCAGCAAAAACCGATGCTGGCACTAAGACCGCACTCAATTAACTGTATACAGCCATAAGCAAACAGGAAAATAATAATCCAGAGGCGGTGCTCCTAGTGGCCTTAGACTTTAATGCAGGGAAACTTAAATCCATTTGTCTAATTTCTACCAGCATGTTAAATGTGCAACCAGAGACATGTACAAAGCTCTCCCTCGCCCTCCATTTGGCAAATCTGATTATAATTATATCCTCCTGATTCCTGCTTACAAGCAAAAACTAAATCAGGAAGCACCAGTGACTCGGTCAATAAGGAAGTGGTCAGATGAAGCAGATGCTAAGCTACAGGACTGTTTTGCTAGCACAGACTGGAAAATGTTCCAGGATTCTTCCGATGGCATTGAGGAGTACACCACATCAGTCACTGGATTCATCAATGTTCATCGATGACGTCGTCCCCACAGTGACTGTACGTACATTCCCCAACCAGAAGCCATGGATTACAGGCAAAATCTGCACTGAGCTAAAGGGTAGAGCTGCCGCTTTCAAGGAGCGGGACTCTAACCTGGACGCTTATAAGAAATCCCGCTATGCCCTCAGACGAACCATCAAACAGGCAAAGAGTCAATACAGGACTAAGATCGAATCATACTACACCGGCTCCGACACTCGTTGGTTGTGGCAGGGCTTGCAAACTATTACAGACTACAAAGGGAAGCACAGCCTGCTAGCTGCCCAGTGACACGAGCCTACCAGACGAGCTAAATTACTTCTACTGTCACGTTGTATACTGATAGAAGACAGGCGCAGGAATACGTAATCGTTTTCGACGAGACACGTCCTGTACTCCCTGTTCACTCATGACTGCATGGCCAGGCACGACTCCAACACCATCATTAAGTTTGCCGATGACACAACAGTGGTAGGCCTGATCACCGACAACGATGAGACAGCCTATAGGGAGGAGGTCAGAGACCTGGCCGTGTGGTGCCAGGATAACAACCTCTCCCTCAACGTGACCAAGACAAAGGAGATGATTGTGGACTACAGGAAAAGAAGAGGACTGAGCATGCCCCCATTCTCATCGATGGGGCTGTAGTGGAGCAGCTTGAGAGCTTCAAGTTCCTTGGTGTCCACATCACCAACAATCTAACATGGTCAAAGCACACCAAGACAGTCATGAAGAGGGGGTCCTCAGATCCTCAAAAGGTTCTACAGCTGCACCATTGAGAGCATCCTGAATACCAGAGGGTAGTGCGTACGGCCCAGTACATCACTTGTACCATGCTACCTGCCATCCAGGACCTCTACACCAGGCAGTGTCAGAGGAAAGCCCTAAAAATTGTCAAAGACTCCAGCCGCCCTAGTCATAGACTGCTCTCTCTGCTACCGCACGGCAAGCGGTACCGGAGTGCCAAGTTTAGGTCCAAGAGGCTTCTAAACAGCTTCTACCCCCAAGCCATAAGACTCCTGAACATCTAATCAAATGGCTACCCAGCTTCTTCCCCCTTTGCATTGGTCCTTCTGAGCCGGACTCCAATACCCTGTTTCTGTCATTCCAGGTAACTCTGAAAACCGTCGACGGGCGAATAATACATTCGTAAATAGAAAGTCCTGCCCTTTGACATTAAGGGTTAAAACAGGCCAGAGGACACCTGATTAATGACAGAGACGGTGACGGAATCCAAACCTACATTGAATCTCGGCTGCAAGGATAAGGTCAGTAGTCTTTATTCATTACTTGGTGAAATTGATTTGAGAACTTGCTAAATATTGAAAAGTAGCAAATTGATCAATGCGTAGCCATTTTAAGTGAAATGTAGGGGACTGTCAGGAATTATCAAGATTACATTGTGAGGATAGACTCCTCCGTAGAGTAGGAGATAATTCTGGGGGACTAGTCAACCTGTTGGTGGGTCCGTAACGATTCACGGTAATAGGCCATTACCAAAAGAAACTACCCGGTGTTGAAATAGAAGGAACTATTAAAAGTACACCTATGGGATGGAACCTGTAAGAGATTATTGAACAGTCAACAAATAATCCGGGTTAAACAAATACAAAAAGTACACCAGAAGGAATTAAAATAGCATGTGTGAGAAATAGAATATTAGTAAAGTCAAAAGTCACAAACAACTGTAGATTTTGCTGTAACTCTATCCGTTCTGGAGCCTTATAAACTCCAGGTTACCGATACAACACCAATAATCATGTAAGGTTGTATACGTGTGAGACCTAATGTTTGCTCAAAAGTTACATGAATAATTCCAGGTGGTTGTATAAAGGAGGGAGAACCCATTCCTGTTGTGTGAGACTGTCAGGAATTATCAAGATTACATTGTGGGGATAAATCCCTCTGTAAAAGTATGAGATAATTCTGGGGGACTAGTCAAGATTACATATACAGGAAGGGGTGATTCAAGGTGGTTGTATAGAGGAGGGAGAACCCATTCCTGTTGTATGAGACTGTCAGGAATTATCAAGATTACATTGTGGGGATAAATCCCTCTGTAAAAGTATGAGATAATTCTGGGGGACTAGTCAAGATTACATATACAGGAAGGGGTGATTCAAGGTGTTGTTGTGTGAAGCTATTTTGAATTACTTGTTAAATTGACTTGTTATATAGAAGAGGTGGCTAAGGGATTTTTAACAGTACCAACCATGGGGGGGCAAATCCTCACAAGAGGTCCCAGAATTTACTGGGGATGAGAAATACTTGATGTAATTAAAATGGAATCAAGGGATAGAAGAAATCTCCATTATGTAACCAGGTGGAGGGAGAGGTATGGTTTTGAGGGACGTCTAGATGCAGATAAACTCGAATCCATACTTAAACAGATACATAAGGTGTGTAAAGGAGAAATAAGCAGTGAGAGAGAGAGAGAGTAGGAGGGGGCCAGTACCCACTGATAGCCTTACCTAATCTATTGGCGGGGAATGAAAGGGGCCCCAGCAACCTTAGATGTATACAGTAATAATAATAATATGCCATTTAGCAGACAGGCCATGAACACAGAGGACGTGGCCAGAGCGGTAGAAGGAATGACCCACCCCAAAACAGGAATGGTAAGGTTTGGGCTGCCGTTAGAGGGCAGTGGGTTTCAGGGGATGCCCAGAGGACACTTTTGCCATGGGCCGATCACGGAGAGTATGTTGGGAAAATAACTGAATTGTGTAATAGCCTCAGAGAGATATGCAATCCATCATGAGCAGAATAACAGACAGGACAGAGCCAAGAAAGAAGAGGAAGATGCAGAGTTACTAATTGCCACTCTGGGAGAGATGGCGGGTAGAACTTAGGAGAGAGAGGAGATAAGGCAGGAAAGAGTGAAGGCCACGGGGGGGGGGGGGGGGGGGGGGGGGGAATAGGGGCTTTAACTGTAACAAGGGAGGGCACTTCGCCAAAGAATGTGAGGCCCCGTATAAATACTGTGGCAAGATAGGCCATAACTTTTCCCGCTGCAAACATAAAGGAGAGGGCAAGAAGGGAAACCGGGGAGAGAAAAGAGAGAAAAGAGAGAAGCGAGAGAGAGAGAAGTCCATCCCCCAGCTTTGAGCGTGAGGAAGAGGAAGATAAGGCGTGACTAGTCCTTGAGGGAGAAATAGTAGACTCTAGTGGGGGGAAGACTAAGGAACCCTTTGATCCAAATTGTGAGGTGTTTGAATTGGCTACTATTGACTTAGCACTTCAACAGGAACAGAAACCTTATTTGACATTGACAGTAATGGGTATGAAAATTAAATTCCTTTGTGATACGGGAGCCTGCAGGACAGCAATCTGTGCAACAGACAAGCCAGATGGAGTCAGGATTGATCTGCCTCTGGTCATCAATTTATTGAAAGGTTATCAGCCCCAATAACCCTAAAACATGACCAAACAGGATGAGAGGCAACCATACCCATCCTGATATCTAAGCTGTGTCGGGTAAATTTACTAGGACGTAATGTAATGACTTTTTTATTTTTTATTTTTTTTATTTAACCTTTATTTAACCAGGTAAGCCAGTTGAGAACAGGTTCTCATTTACAACTGCGACCTGGCCAAGATAAAGCAAAGCAGTGCAATAAAAACAACACAGAGTTACATATGGGGTAAAAAACATAAAGTCAAAAATACAACAGAAAATATATATACAGTGTGTGCAAATGTAGCAAGTTATGGAGGTAAGGCAATAAATAGGCTATAGTGCAAAATAATTACAATAGTATTAACACTGGAATGCTAGATGTGCAAGAGATTATGTGCAAATAGAGATACTGGGGTGCAAAAGAGCAAAATAAATAACAATATAGGGATGAGGTAGTTGGGTGGGCTAATTTCAGATGGGCTGTGTACAGGTGCAGTGATCGGTAAGGTGCTCTGACAACTGATGCTTAAAGTTATTGAGGGAGATAAGAGTCTCCAGCTTCAGAGATTTTTGCAATTCGTTCCAGTCATTGGCAGCAGAGAACTGGAAGGAATGGCGGCCAAAGGAGGTGTTGGCTTTGGGAATGACCAGTGAGATATACCTGCTGGAGCGCAGACTACGGGTGGGTGCTGCTATGGTGACCAATGAGCTAAGATAAGGCGGGGATTTGCCTAGCAGTGATTTATAGATGGCCTGGAGCCAGTGGGTTTGACGACGAACATGTAGTGAGGACCAGCCAACAAGAGCGTACAGGTCACAGTGGTGGGTAGTGTATGGGGCTTTGGAGACAAAACGGATGGCACTGTGATAGACTACATCCAATTTGCTGAGTAGAGTGTTGGAGGCTATTTTGTAAATGACATCGCCGAAGTCAAGGATCGGTAGGATAGTCAGTTTTACGAGGGCATGTTTGGCAGCATGAGTGAAGGAGGCTTTGTTGCGAAATAGGAAGCCGATTCTAGATTTAACTTTGGATTGGAGATTCTTTATGTGAGTCTGGAAGGAGAGTTTACAGTCTAACCAGACACCTAGGTATTTGTAGTTGTCCACATACTCTAGGTCAGACCCGTCGAGAGTGGTGATTCTAGTCGGGTGGGCGGGTGCCAGCAGCGTTCGATTGAAAAGCATGCATTTAGTTTTACTAGTGTTTAAGAGCAGTTGGAGGCTACTGAAGGAGTGTTGTATGGCATTGAAGCTCGTTTGGAGGTTTGTTAACACAGTGTCCAATGAAGGGCCAGATGTATACAAAATGGTGTCGTCTGCGTAGAGGTGGATCTGAGAGTCACCAGCAGCAAGAGCGACATCATTGATATACACGGAGAAAAGTGTCGGCCCAAGAATTGAACCCTGTGGCACCCCCATAGAGACTGCCGTAGGTCCAGACAACAGGCCCTCCGATTTGACACACTGAACTCTATCTGAGAAGTAGTTGGTGAACCAGGCGAGGCAGTAATTTGAGAAACCAAGGCTATTTAGTCTGCCAATAAGAATGCGGTGGTTGACAGAGTCGAAAGCCTTGGCCAGGTCGATGAAGACGGCTGCACAGTACTGTCTATTATCAATCGCGGTTATAATATCGTTTAGGACCTTGAGCGTGGCTGAAGTGCACCCATGACCAGCTCGGAAACCGGATTGCATAGCGGAGAAGGTACGGTGGTATTCGAAATGGTCGGTGATCTGTTTGTTAACTTGGCTTTCAAATACTTTCGAAAGGCAGGGCAGGATGGATATAGGTCTGTAGCAGTTTGGATCTAGAGTGTCACCCCCTTTGAAGAGGGGGATGACCGCGGCAGCTTTCCAATCTCTGGGGATCTCAGACGTTATGAAAGAGAGGTTGAACAGACTAGTAATAGGGGTTGCGACAATTTCGGCGGCTAGTTTTAGAAAGAAAGGGTCCAGATTGTCTAGCCCAGCTGATTTGTAGGGGTCCAGATTTTGCAGCGCTTTCAAAACATCAGCTGTCTGAATTTGTGTGAAGGAGAAGCGAGGGGGGCATGGGCAAGTTGCAGCGGAGGGTGCAGAGTTGGTGGCCGGGGTAGTGGTAGCCAGATGGAAAGCATGGCCAGCTGTAGCAAAATGCTTGTTGAAATTCTCGATTATTGTAGATTTGTCGGTGGTGATAGTGTTTCCTAGCCACAGTGCAGTGGGCAGCTGGGAGGAAGTGCTCTTATTCTCCATGGACTTTACAGTGTCACAAAACTTTTTGGAGTTAGTGCTACAGGATGCAAATTTCTGTTTGAAAAAGTTAGCCTTTGCTTTCCTGACTGCTTGTGTATATTGGTTCCTAACTTCCCTGAAAAGTTGCATATCGCGGGGGCTATTTGATGCTAATGCTGTACGCCACAGGATGTTTTTGTGCTGGTCAAGGGCAGTCAAGTCTGAGGAGAACCAGGGGCTATATCGGTTCTTAGTTCTGTATTTTTTGAATGGGGCATGTTTATTTAAGATTGAGAGGAAATTACTTTTAAGGAACAACCAGGCATCCTCTACTGACGGAATGAGATCTATATCCATCCAGGATACCTGGGCCAGGTCAATTAGGAAGGCCTGCTCGCTAAAGTGTTTTAGGGAGCGTTTGACAGTGATGAGGGGTGGTCGTTTGACCGCGGACCCGTTATGGACGCAGGCAATAAGGCAGTGATCGCTGAGATCCTGGTTGAAGACAGCTGAGGTGTATTTAGAGGGTATGTTAGTCAGGATGATATCTATGAGGGTACCCATGTTTACGGATTTAGGGTTGTACCTGGTAGGTTCGTTGATAATTTGCGTGAGGTTGAGGGCATCTAGTTTGGATTGTAGGATGGCTGGGGTATTAAGCATATCCCAATTTATGTCACCAAGCAGTACGAACTCTGAGGATAAATGGGGGGCAATCAATTCACATATGGTGTCCAGGGCACAGCTGGGGGCTGAGGGGGGTCTGTAGCAAGCGGCAACAGTGAGAGACTTATTTCTGGAAAGGTGGATTTTTAGAAGTAGAAGCTCAAACTGTTTGGGCACAGACCTGGATAGTATGATAGAGCTCTGCAGGCTATCTCTACAGTAGATTGCAACTCCACCCCCTTTGGCAGTTCTATCTAGACGGAAAATGTTATAGTTGGGGATGGAAATGTCAGAATTTTTGGTGGCCTTCCTGAGCCAGGATTCAGACACTGCTAGAACATCAGGGTTGGCGGAGTGTGCTAACGCAGTGAATAACTCAAATTTAGGAAGTAGACTTCTGATATTTATGTGCAAGAAACCAAGACTTTTGCGATTACAGAAGTCAGCAAATGATAGCGCCTGGGGAGTAGGAGTGATACTGAGGGCTGCAGGGCCTGGGTTAGCCTCTACATCACCAGAGGAACAGAGGAGGACTAGAATAAGGATACGGCTAAAGGCTTTAAGAACTGGTCTTCTAGTGCGTTGGGTACATAGAATAAAGGGGGCAGATTTCCGGGTGTTGTAGAAAAAATTCAGGGCATTATGTACAGACAAGGATATGGAAGGATATGAGTAAAGTGGAGGTAAACCTAAGCGTTGGGTAACAATGAAAGAGATAGCATCACTGGAGGCATCAATTGAGTCGGTCTCCGCGTGTATGGGGGGTGGGACAAAGGAGCTATCTAAGGCAGGTTTAGCTGGGCTGGGGGGTCTACAGTGAAATAGTACAATTAGAAATAACCGAAACAACAATAAGCTAACCATGTTTGGGCTGAGGCTAAACATAAACAGGATGTAGTACCGTAAAAAGGAACAGTCCAGCAGACATCAGCTGTATAGCTGAGTTATCATAAGGTCCGGTGAACAGCAATAGGATAGTTCGGAGGCTGCTAAAGCACTAGCGAGTAAGAGGCCACGGCTAGCGTGTGCTAGCGGGCCGGGGCTAGCAGATGGAATCTTCGTGGTCGACGTCGTAACCACCACAGACGATTTCGTCGGCAGACCAGTCGTGTAGGATCGGCGGGGCTCCGTGTCAACACTAGGTGGTCCCGTCCGGTTGACAGAGAGGTAGATAGCCGGGAGATGGGCCTAGCTCAGGATGATTAGCCAGACCACAGCGTCCATTTTGTTGCAGCTAGCTGGTAGCGATGAATCCGGAGTTAAAGGTCCAGTGATTCAGTGATTCCGGCAGAAAAACTGATATGTTCTGGGTCGATAACGCGCTGTGCAGACTGGCCGAATATCCGGTGATTAATGTCCAGTGATTAAATTAATCCCGCAGAAAAAAAAATCCAATGTTCTGGGTGAAATACCGCTAACTGTGGCTAATAGTAAGTAGCTAGCTAGCTGGCTAGCTAGTTTCAACTGGAGATTCTAGATAAAAGGTAAGTCAATAATAGAATCCGTTCCACATTGAGTGAGGCGGGTTGCAGGAAAGTATATTTTGTAGAAGGATGAAAAGTCTGATAGGGAAATATGTATGAAAAATACAAAAAAACAGGGTATTTACAGGCTATTTACAGACACACGACAAAAACAGAACTGCACTACTACGCCATCTTGGAAAGTAAATTGAATGTGGCTGTCATTTCCGCTGAGAGGGGAATGAAAGTACACATAGTCAGAGACAATATGGTGGTCTGTGGGGAAGAGGAGCCATGTTATTGGTGTAGGCAAGATTTGTTAAGGGATGGAATAATTGATATTCCCCGAACCTTGATGGAACTTGCTGATGATGTAGTACCAGGCCCCACTAAAATGTCCCCCGATGACCTACACTGTACTCTCTGGTATAACAAACACCCAGGTCCAGATGCAATATATGAGGAAGCATTATTTAAAACCACAGAAAGGACTATAGCCTTGAAATGGTTTCACCATGACAACACCCACGCAGTAGTGGAGGTGGAACTAGGGCCCCAATGTCAGAGACTGTTCAGGGAAATATGGAGCCCACATGTGTCCCTAGCAAAGGAGCCAGCAGAGGACTGGAAAGACATGGGCCAGTGGGTATCCAAGGGTAAGAGGATCACTGATTGGGTCAATATTGTGAGTGGCGATTAACACAGCCCATCCACAGATAGTACATTTAGATGAGAATAGCAGATGCTGAGGAGAGGAATACCTGTTGACAGAACAACAGGAGTCAGACTTAAAAGAAGTTCCAGAGCATTTGTGGTCCCGGGGTCCAGCATACGTAGGATTAATAAAAGGGGTAATTCCAGTACAGGTGATACCCAAATCTAATCATAGGCCGTATCAGAAGCAATACCCTATGAAACCAGAAGCAATAAAAGGTTTGCAGTTTACCAAGAGCAGATTGTGAGGGACCTTGAGGGAGGGCCAATTCTCGGGGAGATAGTGAGGCCAGAAACAAAGGTGCAGTGTCCTGGAAATCACAGTCTGTTTTGTTTTTTTCAGTTCTGCTGGGAGTACATTGGATGATGGGGTTTTGTGTTGAATTAGAGACAGTGAGACTATTAGTCAATACCTAGGAGAGAAGAGAGGTTACGGTAGCAAATACAGACAAGAAGGAAATGGTAATAGTGGAGACAGGAGTGAGTGGAAGTGTTACAATTGTGACAAAACGGGACATTTTGCTAGAGAATGTGAGGAACCGTGTAGTTACTGTGCAAGGAAAGGGCACCAGTTAAGAAACTGTAGGCAGAAGGGGAAGAGAGAAATCAGGAGTCCTCATGACCTGGCTGTTTGGTTGTTGTTTTTTAATTGGGGTTTTCAAATAAAAAACAACACACCTAGTATGATGTTTATAAAGCCTTGTTGTTTCAATTTTGGGGGGTTTTCAGCAGGTCAAGGGTGATAGGTCTTAGAGGAGCATGCACAGTGAATTTTATGGAGTTTTTTAGGTTTTGGCTGAGTTTGGGGTATATATGATTTCTTATGAGAATGAATGTCATGAGGACTAATGAACACTTGGGATAAGTAACATTTATGAAATATTTAGAATAATGGTAATGTTTGGTATACTATGGGATGGAATTTCAATTGCCTCTGAACTCTGTTTTAACTTTCTGGTGTTAATTAATCATCCACACTGGTAAATTCTAAAGGCATGAGAGGAGGACTTTAAGATAGTTTATTTTACCAATAAATAAAAATAAGGGATGGCAATTGGATGATTAATTACCAATATTACCTAAGTGATTGTTTAGGTAGGTGGTAATATTGACACATGGGCAGTGACATGTGTCAAAAGGAGGGATGGATGTTAGAGCAGATGTTGCATATGGGATTACTAATAAAAAAATCATTAAAAAAAAATGTTCAAGATGTGTTATCTGTGCTCAAAATAATCACCAGGGCAGACAAAGGGCACCTCAGGGTGAGTATCCTCCGGCTAAGTACCCTTTCCAGCAATTGGAAATGGATTTTATAGAGTTATCACGGAGTGAAGGGAAGAAATTTAGAGTAACCCCAGATAAAGATGGGTTATCCCCCTTTGAGAAAGTGTTTGGAAGACCTTACAGAATGCCAGTTGGCAGGACCAGACAGGCAGACATAGAACTAGAGAGCACCCTAGCAGAACACGTGAGAAGGTAGTTTATTAACCACACCTGTATGTCAGAGGTTTTGTGCCCCACAGGTGAACTAAAGGAGAAGGTGACCCACTCTATCTAACCAGGAGACTGGGTGTGGATCCAGTCCCTAAAGAAGAAAAACTGGAAGCAGCCCCGTAGGGAAGGTCTATATCAGGTCCTGTTGGTGACGGCCTTCGCTGTAAGAATCGCCGAAAGATCCACCTTGGTGCATGTCACTCACTGCAAAAAGGTAAACCCAGTTACACATGACGAACAAACACAGAGTTAGGAGAAAGAACCGATCACCACTAGGGCTCGGGGGTTGGCTCCTTAACGAAGATTCCCTTACCCTGTCTGATCATCCCTGTGTGAGTTCGATAGAAGGTAAAGCAATGGGTTGGCCTCTGGCGTCTGACATGTTCTCAGGGCGAGGGTGGGGATTCACAGGTCTCCTGACGGTAGGTAGCTGTCTGATTGTGGGGGCCATATTCCTAACACACTCAAACCCTCCTGATCCGCCAGAAGTAGTAGTTAACCTAACAACAAGTTGATAAAATAATACCTTAACACAGTCTATGAAGGCATAGGAGACAGCTAGACGTAGGGAAAGGGGAAGTACTAGGGACTGTAGGGAAGGACATCACCATATGTATGTCACCATGTATATCCTGGGACTATGTAGTTGCTCATACCAAGCGGGGGGGATATGTCAATCTCCATACACAGTTTAAGGACAGGTGTAGTATTGTGAAAGTAGGGAATTACCAGAAATGGCAGTGCGACCCATATAAGGGTAGGTACTGTCTGAAAGTCTGAATTACGCTAAAACAGGTTACAGACCTGAACAAGTGAGATATCCTCTTCAACTGGGGCACCCTATATTGTAAACCTCTCTGAGGGAGGTAGTCAGACCGGGGCTGTGGTGAAGGAGTCTTGTAGTAACTTGCACTATCTGTATCCCCCGATAACAAAGTCACCCCGACCTAGGTTGCCTCCGTTTGAAGTCTCAGGGGATTCTTATTGTTTTTCTAGGACTAGTAAGATAGGATGCAGGGTTGGGCATCTTAGCTCCTGCTCCCACACAGAGAATGTCACAACTAAAGAGACCATGACTAATCTCTCCTCTTTGTTGCAGCCAGAGGATTTTAGGTACCAAAACCAGGCCCGTGCTGACATCTGATGGTTGTGTGGTGATAACAGATTGTGAACTCCCCTACATACGCAAACAATCAAACGTGTCAGAGACTGGTGAGTTGTCACGTAGAAAGTGGGACCTCCTCCCGGGATCCTTTGATGAAAGGATATATATTGATGGGATAGGAGTACCTCGAGGGGTTCCAGAAGAATTCAAAGCTAGGAATCAAATCGCAGCTGGGTTTGAATCAAGTATTTTCTGGTGGTCAACAATTAATAAAAGCGTAGGTTGGATAAATGATATGTACTATAACCAGCAAAGATTTATAAACCACACTCGTGATGCAATAAAGGGATTAGCTGAGCAGACAGCGGCAACTAGCTTAATGACATGGCAGAATAGAATAGCTTTAGATATGCTTTTGGCTGAGCGGGATGGAGTTTGTGTTCTGTTTGGATCTATGTGCTGTACTTTCATCTCCAACAACACAGCACCGGACGGGTCCGTGACCAAAGCGCTTCAGGGACTCACCACGCTGGCGAACGAACTGGCTGAGAACTCTGGTATTGATAGCTCCCTAAACGGTTAGTTTGATAACATATTTGGTAAATGGAAAACTATTGTTGTAACTATTCTGGGTGAAGTTATAGCTTCTATGGGTATACTTGTTCTTTGTGGATGTTGTCTTATTCCCTGTGTCTGAGGGTTGGTGAGCAAGGCGGTTTCCCAACAGATGGTGAGATACGGCCCAATCCCGGACTCCAACCTAAGGAATGAAGGATATGACCTACCAGGCTTGGTGGAGGACGACGACGATCCAGATAATTTGAGACTGGATGTTTTCCTAGAACTATAAATCTCTAGTTTAAAAGTTATTGTAATGATCTTTTGTGTATTAAAGTCTCATTTTAAGTATGATGTACTAGTTACCATTGCTAAAAAGTAACGTTATGCTTTTAATCATGGGGTAACCCTGATGAACCTGTAATGTTTTTATATGCAAACCAACTTATATACTTCAATGAGTGTGATTCATTTCCATAACAACATATATTTTGTATGTGTGTAATATTTAGTCAAAGGGTGGAATTGATAGATTAATTATTAATGACTAATTATTACACCCTGAAACTGTGTATAATGTGTTAGAAATGTGTGAGTGTAGGACCAGTAAAGGCTATGGCATTGAGCCACTATTTAGCAATGTGAGTAAGAGTTAGGCCAGACAACAAAGACAACTGAGAAACTAAGATAAAGAGGCCTCCCAATTTAGGGAGGGGAGAAACTGTTATGAAAACATGGTGCAGAATATTGTGAGAACGGCAATAACTGAGTAATGCAGGGAGTAGGATATGTGTGTGTGTGTGTGTATGTATGTGTGTATGCATGTGTGTATATGTGTGTGTGTGTGAACTGAAGGTCAGTAGAGCAGTTTTAGAGTGGAAAACTACAGCCCGCCTACAGAGGGGAGGGATTTCTTTTTGTATGACGTATGAGTATAAAAGATGGACTCTGAAATTGTGATGGCAGAATTCTCAATGAATAAATATCTCTGACTATGCAGACCGGGACTCTGGCCGTTACTTAAATCCCAAAAGACTTACAACCTTTTGGGAGACGCACAGAGACACTAAAATAGTTTGTTAAATAATTCACATAACAAACCCGTACTTGTTTTAGCAGTCTCAGCAGACCAGTCCTCTTCTTTGGAGGCCTCGTCTTGGCTCTCTTGTGGCTGATCTTAGCATGGAGCTGCTGCACCCGCTGGTCTGCATTGTCGTAGTAGAACTGTTCTGAGACCAGTAGTTTGAGCTGACCCATCTTTGCAGACAGCAGGCCTAGGACCAGTAGAACAACCAGGATAACAGACAGGGGGACCAGAGACCTGGAGAGGATCAGGGAGGGTTGGGGTCAGCATTAGCAGGTCTAGGACCAGTAGATAACAGACAGGGGGACCAGAGACATGGAGAAGAACAGGGAGGGTTGGGGTTATCAGGTGTAGGACAAGTATATAACAGAACAGGAGACAGGACTCGCGACTATCTTTTTTCCTCACCGTGCCGGTACCGTCCCAAAGTGCAATTTCAAATGAACTTGAACAGTCCCAAAATGAAAATACATTTAATGTTTTGATATGCCAACATGGGTCTAGGTCATTTGCAGTGCTTTTAAAGTATTTTGTGTATTTCTGAGACAGATACAGTCTATATTACATAAACTTAATTTGTTAAGAAAAAATATTTTGCATCTTAATGAAAACAAACATCCCAGATGTTTAGTTAATTTCATTCCGATCTCCTTTGCATTAGTGTAGCCTTTTTCTGTAGCCTGTCAACTATGTGTCTGTCTATCCCTGTTCTCTCCTCTCTGCACAGGCCATACAAATGCCTCACACCGCGTGGCTGCTGCCTCTCTAACCTGGTGGTCCCTGCACGCATGACCCACGTGGAGTTCCAGGTCTCCGGCAGCCTCTGGAACTGCCGTTCTGCGGCCAACAAGGCAGAGTTCATCTCAGCCTATGCTACCCTCCAGTCCCTAGACTTCTTGGCGCTGACGGAAACATGGATTACCACAGAAAACACTGCTATTCCTACTGCTCTCTCCTCGTCTGACCATGTGTTCTCGCATACCCTGAGAGCATCTGGTCAGCGCGGCGGTGGCACAGGAATCCTCATCTCTCCCAAGTGGACATTCTCTCTTTCTCCCCTGACCCATCTGTCTATCTCCTCATTTGAATTCCATGCTGTCACAGTCATTTATCGCCCTCCAGGTTCCCTTGGAGAGTTCATCAATGAGCTTGACGCCTTGATAAGTTCCTTTCCTGAGGATGGCTCACCCCTCACAGTTCTGGGTGACTTTAACCTCCCTACGTCTACCTTTGACTCATTTCTCTCTACCTCCTTCTTTCCACTCCTCTCCTCTTTTGATCTCATCCTTTCACCGTTCCTCCCTACTCACAAGGCAGGCAATACGCTTGACCTCATCTTTACTAGATGCTGTTCTTCTACTAATCTCACTGCAACTCCCCTCCAAGTCTCCGACCACTACTTTGTATCCTTTTCTCTCTCGCTCTCCTCCAACACTACTCACTCTGCCCCTACTCAGATGGTAATGCGCCGTCGCAACCTTCGCTCTCTCTCTCCCGCTACTCTCTCCTCTTCCATCCTATCATCTCTTCCCTCTGCTAAATCCTTCTCCCTCCGATCTCCTGATTCTGCCTCCTCAACCCTCCTCTCCTCCCTTTCTGCATCCTTTGACTCTCTATGTCCCCAATCCTCCCCTCCTGCTCCGTGGCTTGACGACTCATTGCGTGCTCACAGAACAGGGCTTCGGGTAGCCGAGCGGAAATGGAGGAAAACTAGACTCCCTGCGGACCTGGCATATTTTCACTCCCTCCTCTCTACATTTCTTCCTCTGTTTCTGCTGCTAAAGCCACTTTCTACCACTCTAAATTCCAAGCATCTGCCTCTAACCCTAGGAAGCTCTTTGCCACCTTCTCCTCCCTGCTGAATCCCCCCCCCCCCCCCCCCCCCTCCTCCCTCTCTGTGGATGACTTCGTCAACCATTTTGAAAAGAAGGTTGACGACATCCGATCCTCGTTTGTTAAGTCAAATGACACCGCTGGTCCTGCTCACACTGCCCTACCCTATGTTTTGACTTCTTTCTCCCCTCTCTCTCCAGATGAAATATTGCGACTTGTGACGGCCGGCCGCCCAACAACCTGCCCGCTTGACCCTATCCCCTCATCTCTTCTCCAGACCATTTCCGGTGACCTTCTCCCTTACCTCACCTCGCTCATCAACTCATCCTTGACCGCTGGCTATGTCCCTTCTGTCTTCAAGAGAGCGAGAGTTGCACCCCTTCTCAAAAAACCTACACTCGATCCCTCCGATGTCAACAACTACAGACCAGTATCCCTTCTTTCTTTTCTCTCCAAAACTCTTGAGCGTGCCGTCTTTAGCCAACTCTCTTGCTATCTCTCTCAGAATGACCTTCTTGATCCAAACCAGTCAGGTTTCAAGACTGGTCATTCAACTGAGACTGCTCTTCTCTGTGTCACGGAGGCTCTCCGCACTGCTAAAGCTAACTCTCTCTCCTCTGCTCTCGTCCTTCTAGACCTATCTGCTGCCTTTGATACTGTGAACCATCAGATCCTCCTCTCCACCCTCTCCAAGTTGGTCATCTCCGGCGCGGCTCACTCTTGGATTGCGTCCTACCTGACAGGTCGCTCCTACCAGGTGGCGTGGCGAGAATCCGTCTCCGCACCACGTGCTCTCACCACTGGTGTCCCCCAGGGCTCAGTTCTAGGCCCTCTCCTATACTCGCTATACACCAAGTCATTTAGCTCTGTCATATCCTCACATGGCCTCTCCTATCATTGCTACGCAGACGACACATAATACATCTTCTCCTTTCCCCCTTCTGATAACCAGGTGGCGAATCGCATTTCTGCATGTCTGGCAGACATATCAGTGTGGATGACGGATCACCACCTCAAGCTGAACCTCGGCAAGACGGAGCTGCTCTTCCTCCCGGGGAAGGACTGCCCGTTCCATGATCTCGCCATCACGGTTGACAACTCCGTTTTGTCCTCCTCCCAGAGTGCAAAGAGCCTTGGCATGACCCTGGACAACACCCTGTCGTTCTCCGTTAACATCAAGGCGGTGACCCGATCCTGTAGGTTCATGCTCTACAACATTCGGAGAGTACGACCCTGCCTTACACAGGAAGCAGCACAGGTCCTAATCCAGGCACTTATCATCTCCCGTCTGGATTACTGCAACTCGCTGTTGGCTGGGCTCCCTGCCTGTGCCATTAAACCCCTACAACTCATCCAGAACGCCTCAGCCCGTCTGGTGTTCAACCTTCCCATGTTCTCTCACATCACCCCGCTCTTCCGCACACTCCACTGGCTTCCAGTTGAAGACAAAAAACATATTGTAAAGTGGTTGTCCCACTGGCTATCATAAGGTGAATGCACCAATTTGTAAGTCGCTCTGGATAAGAGTGTCTGCTAAATTATTAAAATGTAAATGTAAAAAAAAAATCATTATTAATAATTATAATTCATTAATTGAACATGTTATCCACATGTATACAATGTTATTGTGAACCTGAATAAACTTAAGTTAGAGATATTACGTTCCACCACAGCTGCCCCATTAAACAACATAACACAACAATATACAATACAGAACGTGTGTTCCCAGCCTGAAGAATGGTCGCCTTTACCTTTTTGAACGCCACCATTTGCATAACGGCCAGGGCCTCAAATGTACTTTTTGGTCCACCAGCCACTCAGATTTTTTACCAGCCAAAATAGAATTACACCAACAAAACACAAAAAAATGGATGCACATGCTTTGTAATGTTTTTAAAACAATAAATGTATTACTAGTAAGAAGTAATGTGGTATGTTGTTTAATTTCATTACATTTATGTGACCTGAGTCTTTTAACAAAAATATCACAGATGAGACAACAAAAATGACCTGCCCCTTTAAGGGAGGGAGGTTACCGTGGTAATGCAACTCAGAGTCATGTTTGTGCCTGTGAGATTGAGTCTGAGTAGTATCTGCATTGCTTCTCTTCCCTAGCAGTTGAAACTCAAACATAAAAAACAACCTAGCTTGTGAACAAAACAATGTAAATAGCCAAGAAACACACGGACAAAGTCTCTCTTTAGTAGACTTTCATTTCAAGTAAATAAATAAAAAATGTATGCCTGTGCGCAGCGCTTCTGAAAATGAATCTGTCATTCAGCTCTTCACGTGCGCACGCGCACAGCCCCCAGCCAGGCAGTGTTGCAGCGCGAGGCAGAAATACTTTGCACACTTTACAGTGTGCATTCTGTTTAGGCCAGGGAGATATAAACATATTCTGTAGAATACCATAGTAGCTAGCCATAGCCTTCTTCTTCTTCAGTAGTCCATTGTATCTGATGATGACTTCCACTTCTGAGTTAATGGTGATTTTTTTTTTGCAGTTGGTCTTAGCAAGTATTTCTGTGTGGGGCACATGGTCGCACCAAGTGATTCCCAGGATGTGCTTCAGGCATCCTATGTGGAATCGCTCTAGCTGCTTGTTGTGGCGGCTGTAAGTGACCCAAGCTTCACTGGGTGATGCAGATGGCTTGATAGATGGTGACTATGGTGTGGAGGTGGAGGTCCCTGTTTTGGAAGACCCTGCGTCTGAGTTTCCCAAAGGCAGCTGATGCTTGCTTGATCCTATTTTGAATTTTGAGGTCGATGCTGCAGTCCTCCGAGAGGACGCTGCCCAAGTATTTGAAGGACGGGACTATTGGCAGTGATTTGTGTTCAATGGTGAAGACAGGCATGGTGGGTGGAGGGCTGGATCTCCATTGGCAGACCACCTCTGTCTTGGTGGTGTTGATAGACAGTTCCATCCTGCTATAGACCCTCACAGCCGCTACAAGGACGGACTGAAGGTCTTCCGGAGTGTGGGCCACAAGAGCACAGTCATCAGCATGCTGCAGCTCAAGAACCCGCTCCGTCAAAACCTTGGTGGTTGCTTGGAGCCTCCGGATGTTGAATAGGCTTCCATCCAGCCAGAAGTCCCACTGCAACCCCGCTGCTGCTCTCAAGCTCCTTGTGGAGAAGCTTGGTGACACATAGGAGAAAGATGTTAAAGAGTACAGATGCCAGCACATACACCTGCCTCACACCGATGCTTACTCCAAAGGGCACTGACTCCTGCCCTCCTATGGCCACCCGAGACAAAGAATTTTGGCAAATTTGTCCGGACAGCCAAATTTGAGTATAATACCCCATAGTAGTTCTCTGCTCACAGTGTCGAAGGCCTTGGCAAGGTCGACAAAGGCCATGAAAAGGTCTGGATGTTGTTCACGGCACTTCTCCTGGAGTTGTTGTGCCGTGAATATCATGTCGACCGTACTCCTGTTCTTTCTGAAGCCGCATTGTGACTCCGGCAGCAGTTCCTCTGTGATGTTGCTCACCAGCCTGTGTAGCATCACCTTGGCCAGGGCCTTGCTGGCAACAGCATAACACATCTTGGCTAGGGGAATACGGAGAGACATGAGTCTTTCACTTATTCCGACAGGTGTTTCGGTTAGGCTGAGTAAAAGGCTGTTCTTAATTGCCAGTCCCACACCGTGCTGATGTTGTTCACCCGGAGGGTAACCTTTCCAGAAGAAGGTGTAGTCTTCTCCCTCCTCTTTCAGAGAACCTTCATCCAGGAAACTTGTCTCACTCAGGGCAGCAATGTCAATGTTGTAGCGTCTTAGTTCTGCACCAATCAGAGCTGTTCTCCCATGGGGTCTATCGCTATTATCGTCAGTGTCCAAAAGAGTTCTGATGTTCCATGTCGCCAGTTTCAGGGGAATTATTTTCTTTAGTATTTTTCCACCGCTGAGTGGAACTCCCTATAGGTGCGGTAGCCTTTCCAGGATGGAGTGAGTGGGCAATATTTAGGCCACCTTTTCTAGGCCTCTCCCCAGCTGGGGTGAGCAGTGTGGCTCCTAAATAGGGCTGCTCAGTCACACAGGGGTCTGCCGAGAGCAGCTGCCACTCAAGTCCCAGCTGCTGGCGACCAATGGGAGCCCTGTCTGCAGGCCCGGAGCTGAGGTTTCGTGTGCCGGGAGTTGCTGTGGCATTTACATTGTCTGTAGGCTATCGATGTGTCCATACAGAGGCTTTGTACCGGCAACTCCCGGCACACAAAATCTCAGCTCCGGGCCTGCAGACAGGCTGGGAGCTAGTCAAATGTGCATTCTAATAGGCCTATTTGCCCAACATTGGAATGATATTCTAATATTATACATTTCCATAACCTAAATATTTACATATGCGATGCCTAGCCAGCCATATCATTGTTTGAAACCTTGACGTTTTACATCTTACCTTGCTTTTAATAGCCTAGAGACAGATTTCCTGATATGAAAACAGCATTTCTTATTCTACTGTCCAAAGGCAGTGAGGCACAATCCTATTGTTGCATCTTCAGATATTCCCTCGTTCTAAATTTGTACCATTAGGCTGTATATCCATCTCTGTAGCGTTATAAAAACCGCTCGCATCAGGTGCGTGTTTGAGAAATGGTGTTCTCCAGTAATGGTGTTCTCGCATAATAACATTCAAGCATATGGCCGAGACGAGTGAACACATTGCTGCACTTGTAATGTGAATAATTAATAGTTTATCAACTTTTAAGCTAATGTTGTGATTTGTTTCATCAGCCTTGTCTTTGTGTTTAAACATTTTAGTACGGAACCACTGTTGTATGCATTTGATATTTTTCTGGCCTATCGTCCTGCATCTGTCTCAATGTCTGTTCTGAACCTTCCCAAGCATTTTTCTTTATCGTCCCCGGGACGACTGGACGCCCTGCCTGCAGAGGATCGGGGGGTTGGGGTTAGGGTTGGGGTTAGGGTTAGGGTTAGGGTTAGGGTTGGGGTTAGGGTTAGGGTTAGGGTTGGGGTTAGGGTTAGCAGGTCTAGGACAAATAGATAACAGGCAGGTCGACCACAGACCTGGAGAGGAGCAGGGAGGGCTGGTGAAGACAATCCTCCTGAAATAGGGTGAAGGTGTAGGAGAAATCCCCCGAGCTGTGTCCCAATACGAAAGAGACAAACCCAACCTGATGAATGGGAAAGAGATAAAAAGAGAGATTGATGCCAGCCTTTGACCTAACCTAGCTAGCATTAGGGTTAGGGTTGTAGCTAGAATTAGGTTAGGGTTTAAACCGTCTCTAGAGGAGTATCTCATTAAAGTGTTACCAAGAGCTTCATCAGCCTATTAAAATCAAAAATTTCAAATAAAATAAAATCACATTTTATTAGTCACATGCGCCTAATACAACAGGTGTAGAACTTACAGTGAAATGCTTACTTACAAGCCCTTAACCAACAATGAAGCCTTAACCCTCCTGTTATGCTAAAAAAAAATTACATCCACTATGTTACGGGTCAAATTGACCCGCACAGTTTAAACACACTCAAGACAGTCAAAGAATTAAGTAAAAACAGAAACAACTTTATTTTGTCTTATCAGACATTTCAGAAAGAAGAAATACAATACTTTTTATTTTTTTTAAACAATATTTAAGAACTATTTGTTAAACATATTTCCTTTCTCACAAACAAGATTTTTCAGTTTCCCCAAGTAGGTTTTTTCCCCCCCTATTGGTCCATATTATCCCTTCAGTCTTTCTCTCTACATGTTGAACACAATGTGTGTGTGTGCTTTCTGCAGATGTATTTATTGCATTCTACACAAGTGGTGCTTGTTTTACTGTCTTGTCGAGGGGGGCAGAGCTGGCATCTTTTCCGTTTCTTGCCACTGCCTGTATCCACTGGATCCATTTCTGGTTGATTGGAGGCATGTGTTGATGGTCCAGCTTGAATTTTCTGGACGGCAGATGCAGCTGCTGTCGACCGAGGAGGCCGGACTCTCCTCTGGATCTTGGGAGTGATGAGAGCTTTGCCGAGCTCCTCTAGGAAAAGCCGGCGTCGTTACAATTTGCCACCATTCCATTGCTGGTTGATTTCAGTCCACAGGACATAGGCATTGTAAGCAGACACATCCACAATGTTGTAGAAAATCACCAAAGGCCAGCGGGCAGTCATGCGCTGACAACTATATGTTGCTGTGACTTTATCCAAATTGTCAACTCCTCCTTTGGTGGAATTGTAGTCCAGTATTATTTGTGGCTTGATGTCCTCTCTTGCACTCAGCGATGCATCTTTGTGCATTGTGCTCATTACAAGAACATTCTTGTTCTTCTTTGGGCAGTATGAAACAACAGTTGCATTTTCAGAGAAAGCAAATTTAGAGGAATGCACAGTTCTGCCCTGCATTTTCAGAAGCTCACTGGGAAGTTCAGGTTTGTTTTTTCTGATTGTTCCAACCATGGTCAGCTTTCTCTTCTGTAGTTCAACACCAAGGCGGTAGGATGTGAAGAAGTTGTCACACGTGATGTTATGACCTTGCAGCCCTTCACTCATGTCCAGCACCACCCGCATCCCCTGGTTTTTCTCAGGCACTCCGCCGGGTGGCTTCCCAGTGTAAACTTGCATATTCCATGCATAGCTTGATGTGGCATCACATGCTGCCCATATTTTGATGCCATATTTTGCAGGCTTGTTTGGCATATACTGTCTGAAGGGACAACGTCCTCTGAATGGAACAAGGCATTCATCAACTGTAACATGAGGACTGGGATTGTACAGTAACGGTAGAATTTCCACCCATTTATCCCATACATCTCTGATTGCAGCTAGTTTGTCTCTTTCACGTCGACCCGGTCTGGTATCACGGTTATCAAAGCGAATCACCCGAGAAATTATGTGGAATTCTTGTAGAGACATTGTTGCCCGAAATATTGGCCTTCCATTCTCTTCATTCCACAGGCTGGCCGTTGCTTCTCCGTTTGACCGGTAGACTCCAGCTAATATGAGCAATCCAATGTATGCATGCAAGTCAATCCGATCCAGTGGCTTCCAGTTCTCTTGAAACACACGGCTCCCCTCCAAGTTGGTCATGTCCAGAACAATCTTCTCTATTGCTTGGGGTAAAAAGAGCTCAAAAGCTGATTGTATGTCATGGACTCGAGTGACAGCAAATCGTGTAGGTCCTGGAACAATTTTTATTACATTGGAAGCTGAGAGTCTACCTTGACCTCGTTGTGGTGACGGTGACCATTCAATATGACCATCTTTAGACTTCCATGTCTTCTCTTCTCTTGATGATGCTTGTTGCATGCTCTGTCTCTCATCTGATGTAGGGGATGGTACGGCAGACTCCTCCTCTGAATCCTCTTCAATGAAGACAAAATCTGGATCATCAACAGCATTGTCCTCTATCTCTGAAATATCCTCTGTCTCTGAAACCTCTTCTTCTTTTTCACTGTCACAGTCCAGAATTTGTGATAAGACTTCATTGATTGAAAATCTTTTGGAGCTCATTTTTGAGTGTCTGTGTCAGGGACCTGCTGCTCTCACACTGAGGAGAAGCTTGGGAAAGCCCTTTTTAACCCAAACACAATTCTAAAAGTGCAACCAGGACCAGTCAAAACAAAATAAATCAAAGACACTTTTTTGTTTTGCACCTGTGCAAATATATATACACATGAAAGCCTCCGGGTCAAAATGACCCACAACATCATGTTTGTATACAAAATGTACACAGACATTCCACAACACATCAGTGTGTCCACATTTTGCAGTTAGGTTCATGACCCTAAATGAGGAAAAGTCATGTAATTTCATGGCGAAAAAGAGTGGTTAACTAGTATTTTAGACAACGCAAAAGTGGAAACGGGTCAAATTGACCCACAACATAACAGGAGGGTAAAGAAAATAGAATTAAGAAAAGATTTACTAAATAAAGTAAAGTAAAAAATAATATAATAACACAATGAGATAACAATAATGAGACTATATACAGGGGGTACTGGTACCGACATGACACTGTATGGTTTTCTGAACCTCCAAGCATGGCAACTCATGTTTAGGTACATCTTTAGGTTAATGCTGAATGGTTCCAGGTCTACTCACGTTTAGGTACATCTTTAGGTTAATGCTGAATGGTTCCAGGTCTACTCACGTTTAGGTTAATCTTTAGGTTAATGCTGAATGGTTCCAGGTCTACTCACGTTTAGGTACATCTTTAGGTTAATGCTGAATGGTTCCAGGTCTACTCACGTTTAGGTACATCTTTAGGTTAATGCTGAATGGTTCCAGGTCTACTCACGTTTAGGTACATCTTTAGGTTAATGCTGAATGGTTCCAGGTCTACTCACGTTTAGGTTAATCTTTAGGTTAATGCTGAATGGTTCCTGGTCTACTCACGTTTAGGTTAATCTTTAGGTTAATGCTGAATGGTTCCAGGTCTACTCACGTTTAGGTACATCTTTAGGTTAATGCTGAATGGTTCCAGGTCTACTCACGTTTAGGTACATCTTTAGGTTAATGCTGAATGGTTCCAGGTCTACTCACGTTTAGGTACATCTTTAGGTTAATGCTGAATGGTTCCAGGTCTACTCACGTTTAGGTTAATCTTTAGGTTAATGCTGAATGGTTCCAGGTCTACTCACGTTTAGGTTAATCTTTAGGTTAATGCTGAATGGTTCCTGGTCTACTCACGTTTAGGTTAATCTTTAGGTTAATGCTGAATGGTTCCAGGTCTACTCACGTTTAGGTACATCTTTAGGTTAATGCTGAATGGTTCCAGGTCTACTCACGTTTAGGTTAATCTTTAGGTTAATGCTGAATGGTTCCAGGTCTACTCACGTTTAGGTACATCTTTAGGTTAATGCTGAATGGTTCCAGGTCTACTCACGTTTAGGTTAATCTTTAGGTTAATGCTGAATGGTTCCAGGTCTACTCACGTTTAGGTTAATCTTTAGGTTAATGCTGAATGGTTCCAGGTCTACTCACGTTTAGGTATGTCTTTAGGTTAATGCTGAATGGTTCCAGGTCTACTCACGTTTAGGTACATCTTTAGGTTAATGCTGAATGGTTCCAGGTCTACTCACGTTTAGGTACATCTTTAGGTTAATGCTGAATGGTTCCAGGTCTACTCACGTTTAGGTACATCTTTAGGTTAATGCTGAATGGTTCCAGGTCTACTCACGTTTAGGTACATCTTTAGGTTAATGCTGAATGGTTCCAGGTCTACTCACGTTTAGGTACATCTTTAGGTTAATGCTGAATGGTTCCAGGTCTACTCACGTTTAGGTACATCTTTAGGTTAATGCTGAATGGTTCCAGGTCTACTCACGTTTAGGTACATCTTTAGGTTAATGCTGAATGGTTCCAGGTCTACTCACGTTTAGGTACATCTTTAGGTTAATGCTGAATGGTTCCAGGTCTACTCACGTTTAGGTACATCTTTAGGTTAATGCTGAATGGTTCCAGGTCTACTCACCTTTGGGTACGTCTTTAGGTCAATGCGGACTGGTTCCAGTTCCAGAAGGTGTTTGTTGATAGTCAGAATGAGCCAGTAGAGCAGTGCGTCCAGGGAGATGAATAAGAGCCAGGGTAGGAGGTGGGTGAGCACTGGAACCAGGAACAAGAGAATGGTGTAGCCCTCTCTCTGTGTGAAGCGGGTGGAGGGGATAGAGTGGAACTGATCTGCCTCCTCTGAGCTCAGAGGGAGGAGGTGGGGCTTCCCCTCAGCTCTCTGCTGATCATCGTATCTAATAAACCTGCTGGTGATGAACTTGTTCTGGTACTTGAGGTTGAATAAGAATTTTCTGAGGAACAGGGTAGTGGTGATGATGACCAGGGTAACCCCTAGTAACGGGACTGCTCTCTGGAACACGGCCATCACCAGGTCAATGCTCTCCTCAGCGCTCTTCGCTGTGGTGTTCAGCATCCGGACAGCTTCCTGAAGTTTCACCGTCAGATCGTTGGACTCAACGCTGTGTCTGACGTTGGAGTTGATTTCGGATAATCCATCGAACTTCTTGAGCTTCTCGCCCACCCACCTCAGCAGTTTGACATAGTTATTTAATGGACTGAGATCCAACAACACTCTCTTCTCCAAGTTACACACCAGACTGCTGGACACCCCTCTGAGGTTTCTGTTGAATGAATGGATAAATAAATGGATGAATAAATGGATGGATGCATGGATTAATTAATTAATTAATTCATAAATTAATGAATTGATTGGACACTTTTAAAATACATATACAGTAAGCCCTGTTTATACCTGGAGCTAAAATGCGTCCTTTGTCCTAATCTTATCCACATTCTGATTGTGCCCAACTTTTTAGCCGTTGCATCTACACATGGTATTAAAATGTTTCTTGTCCTTCCACTGTTTCTGCATTGTGACCAGATTTCCCCGAATGCAAATTATTTGACAGATATTTTTTCAAAATAATTGCAGAGTTGTGATGTTTAACTCGTTCGACTTGTCTTGACCACATTGATCTGAATAAATAACTTTCATAGCTCTACAACAAAGAATGCCACCTACATACTTCCTTAAACCTAAAATAAAAAAAGAAGTCAAAAACATCCCCCTTGTTCTTAGCGAAAACATACTCTATTTAAATGGGCAAAATGTTGATTTGGAGCCTCACAAATGTGACACATTTTGACCATCACTAATGTCATGATATTTTTGGTAAAGTAGAAAAGGTAAAACATTTTGGGTTTCAAAAAATGATTGTAACTATATATAGACATAAAAATATGAAAAGGCTTGTTTATTCCCATTTCATGGATTCACATCAGATATCATCATATTGGTATTTCATGGATTCACATCAGATATCATCATATTGGTATTTCATGGATTCACATCAGATATCATCATATTCCCACTTCATGGATTCACATCAGATATCATCATATTCCAATTTCATGGATTCACATCAGATATCATCATATTCCCATTTCATGGATTCACATCAGATATCATCATATTCCCATTTCATGGATTCCCATCAGATATCATCATATTGGTATTCATGGATTCACATCAGATATCATCATATTCCCATTTCATGGATTCACATCAGATATCATCATATTCCCATTTCATGGATTCACATCAGATATCATCATATTGGTATTTCATGGATTCCCATCAGATATCATCATATTGGTATTTCATGGATTCACATCAGATATCATCATATTCCCATTTCATGGATTCACATCAGATATCATCATATTCCATTACATTTACATTACATTTTAGTCATTTAGCAGACGCTCTTATCCAGAGCGACTTACAGGAGCAATTAGGGTTAAGTGCCTTGCTCAAGGGCACATTTACGTCATTTAGCAGACGCTCTTATCCAGAGCGACTCACCAATTGGTGCGTTCACCCTATACCTATTTCATGGATTCACATCAGATATCATCATATTCCCATTTCATGGATTCCCATCAGATATCATCATATTCCCATTTCATGGATTCCCATCAGATATCATCATATTCCCATTTCATGGATTCCCATCAGATATCATCATATTCCCATTTCATGGATTCCCATCAGATATCATCATATTCCCATTTTATGGATTCCCATCAGATATCATCATATTCCCATTTCATGGATTCCCATCAGATATCATCATATTCCCATTTCATGGATTCCCATCAGATATCATCATATTCCCATTTCATGGATTCACATCAGATATCATCATATTCCCATTTCATGGATTCCCATCAGATATCATCATATTCCCATTTCATGGATTCCCATCAGATATCATCATATTCCCATTTCATGGATTCCCATCAGATATCATCATATTCCCATTTCATGGATTCACATCAGATATCATCATATTCCCATTTCATGGATTCCCATCAGATATCATCATATTCCCATTTCATGGATTCCCATCAGATATCATCATATTCCCATTTCATGGATTCACATCAGAGATCATCATATTGGTATGTGGTTATTATACTTTTGTTGTGTATTAGATTTAACGGTGTGAAAATTATTTTTTTCTTAGACAAACATTTCCAGGTGAAAGCCAAACGTCATACGTTTCTGGGGGAAAGGGGGGACACCACTACATTATTCAAAAGATTGCCCTCTTCTTAGATGAATACAGCCACAGTGAAAACAGTGCAAAAGGGCTGTCACCTCAAGAGGACATACACTACCGGTCAAAAGTTTGGACACGCCTACTCATTCAAGGGTTTTTCTTTATTTTCATAATTTTCTACATTGTAGAATAATAGTGAAGACATCAAAACTATGAAATAACACATATGGAATCATGTAGTAACCAAAAAAGTGTTAAACAAATCAAAATGTATTTTATATTTGAGATTCTTCAAATAGCCACCCTTTGCCTTGATGACAGATTTGCACACTCTTGGCATTCTCTCAACCAGATTCATGAGGTAGTCACCTGGAATGCATTTAAATTAACAGGTGTTCCTTCTTAAAAGTTAATTTGTGGAATTTCTTTCCTTCTTAATGTGTTTGAGCCAATCAGTTGTGTTGTGACAAGGTAGGGGTGGTATACAGAAGATAGCCCTATTTGGTAAAAGACCAAGTCCATATTATGGCAAGAACAGCTCAAATAAGCAAAGAGAAACGACAGTCCATCATTACTTTAAGACATGAACGTCAGTCAATACGGAAAATATCAAGAACTTTAAACGTTTCCTCAAGTGCAGTCGCAAAAACCATCAAGCGCTATGATGAAACTGGCTCTCATGAGGACCGCCACAGGAATGGAAGACCCAGAGTTACCTCTGCTGCAGATGATAAGTTCATTAGAGTTACCAGCCTCAGAAATTGCAGCCCAAATAAATGCTTCACAGAGTTCAAGTCACAGACACATCTCAACATCAACTGTTCAGAGGAGACTGTGAATCAAGCCTTCGTGGTTGAATTGCTGCAACGAAACCACTACTAAAGGACACCAACAAGAAGAAGAGTCTTGCTTGGGCCAAGAAACATGAGCAATGGACATTAGACCGATGGAAATTTGTCCTTTGGTCTGGAGTCCAAATTTTAGATTTTTGGTTCCAACCACCGTGTCTTTGTGAGACGCGGTGTGGGTGAACGGATGATCTCCGCATGTGTATTTCCCACCGTAAAGCATGGAGGAGGAGGTGTTATGGTGTAGGGGTGCTTAGCTGGTGACACCGTCTGTGATTTATTTAGAATTCAAGGCACACTTAACCAGCTTGGCTACCACAGCATTCTGCAGCGAAACACCATCCCACCTGGTTTGTGCTTAGTGGGACTATCATTTGTTTTTCAATAGGACAATGATCCAACACACCTCCAGGCTGTGTAAAGGCTATTTTACCAAGAAGGAGAGTGATGGAGTGCCGCATCAGATTAACTGGCCTCCACAATCCCCCGACCTCAACCCAATTGAGATGGTTTGGGATGAGTCGGACGGCAGAGTGAAGGAAAAGCAGCCAACAAGTGCTCAGCATATGTGGTAACTCCTTCAAGACTGTTGGAAAAGCATTCCAGGTGAAGCTGGTTAAGAGAATGCCGGACTTCCCGCTTCCAGGAGTCGTCCAAACCGGGAGTTCTGGAACACCTCGGACTTCCCGCTTCCAGGGGTCGTCCAACCGGGAGTTCTGGAACACCTCAGACTTCCCGCTTCCAGGAGTCATCCAACCGGGAGTTCTGGAACACCTCGGACTTCCCGCTTCCAGGAGTCGTCCAACCGGGAGTTCTGGAACACCTCGGACTTCCCGCTTCCAGGGGTCGTCCAACCGGGAGTTCTGGAACACCTCGGACTTCCCGCTTCCAGGAGTCGTCCAACCGGGAGTTCTGGAACACCTCGGACTTCCCGCTTCCAGGGGTCGTCCAACCGGGAGTTCTGGAACACCTCGGACTTCCCGCTTCCAGGAGTCGTCCAACCGGGAGTTCTGGAACACCTCGGACATTTCAGTACAAAACATCCAACTAACTGATTGAAACATTTATCTATATGTAACATCAGATTAATCAATCAACCAATGTACATGCAAAAAAACAGATATTCAAAATTATAAAGTTGTGGAAAGGCACAAGTCAGGGGATGGATATAAAAAGATATCAAAGGCTTTCTCTATCCCTCGGAGCACAGTTAAGACCATTATTTAGAAGCCGTATGGCACCACCCAGACCCTGCATAGATCAGGCCGTCCCTCCAAACTGGATGACCGGACCACCCAGACCCTGCATAGATCAGGCCATCCCTCCAAACTGGATGACCGGACACCAACCAGACCCTGCATAGATCAGGCCGTCCCTCCAAACTGGATGACCGGACACCACCCAGACCCTGCATAGATCAGGCCGTCCCTCCAAACTGGATGACCGGGCACCACCCAGACCCTGCATAGATCAGGCCGTCCCTCCAAACTGGATGACCGGACACCACCCAGACCCTGCATAGATCAGGCCGTCCCTCCAAACTGGATGACCGGGCCACCCAGACCCTGCATAGATCAGGCCGTCCCTCCAAACTGGATGACCGGGCACCACCCAGACCCTGCATAGATCAGGCCGTCCCTCCAAACTGGATGACCGGGCCACCCAGACCCTGCATAGATTAGGCCGTCCCTCCAAACTGGATGACCGGACACCACTCAGACCCTGCATAGATCAGGCCGTCCCTCCAAACTGGATGACCGGACACCAACCAGACCCTGCATAGATCAGGCCGTCCCTCCAAACTGGATGACCGGACACCACCCAGATCCTGCATAGATCAGGCCGTCCCTCCAAACTGGATGACCGGGCACCACCCAGATCCTGCATAGATCAGGCCGTCCCTCCAAACTGGATGACCGGGCACCACCCAGACCCTGCATAGATCAGGCCATCCCTCCAAACTGGATGACCGGGCACCACCCAGACCCTGCATAGATCAGGCCGTCCCTCCAAACTGGATGACCGGGCAAGGAGGAGACTGATCAGAGAGGCTACCAAGAAGCTAATGGCGACTTTGAAGGAGCTTCAGGCCTTTATGGCAAAGGCTGGTCAATGTGTGGATGTGACCACAATAGCGCTCCACAAATCTGGCCTCTATGGGTTGGTAGCAAGAATAAAACCACTCAAGTCTCGTTTGAGCTTTGCCAAAAAGCACATTGTAGATTCCGAGGCCAAGTGGCAAAAGGTGCTGTGATCAGATGAGACCAACATTGAACTTTCTGGCCTGAACGCAAAACGATATGCCTAGCGAAAACACAATACATCTTTCCACACAAAGAACACCATGCCTACAGTAAAGCACGGCGGTGGCAGCATCCTGTTGTGGGGGTGTTTCTCTTCAGCAGGGACTGGAGCACTTGTCAGGATAGAAGGGAAAATGGACAGTGCAAAATACCAACAGATTCTTGAGGAGAACCTGCAGCCCTCTGCCAGGAAGTTGAAAATGGGAAGATGGTTCACGTTTCAACATGACAATGACCCAAAGCACACCGCCAAAGCAACCATACAGTGGCTGAAGGACAAGAAGGTGAATGTCCTTGAGTGGCCTAGTCAGAGCCCGACCTAAATCCCATCTAGAATCTGTGGAATGACTTGAAGAGTGCAGTCCATGAGCGGTCACCATGCAATTTGACTGAGCTTGAACAAGGAAGAATGGGCAAATATTGGACAGTCTAGGGGTGTAAAGGTAGTAGAGACGTATTCAAAGAGACTCATGGCTTTAATTCAAGCAAAAGGTGGTTCCACCAAGTATTAACTCAGGGGGGTGTTCACTTATCCAAATAGGGTCTTTTACAGTTTTAATTTAAAATAATTTGTAGAGTTTGTAACTTTTTTTTTTTTTTTGCACTTGGATATTGTGGGTTACTGTGTCTAAATAATGCCGGAAAAAGTAGGATTTGATGTGTTTTCATTTCAGGCTGTAGGCAACAAAAGGTGAACATTTTTAAATGGGGTGGTGACTTTCTATACCCACTGTATCTTTACCATAGTGTGATGATTGTACCTTTGTTATATTCAAAATATTGGGTACAAACATGTGCCATTATACTAGATTATCCAAACAGTACCATGTGAGATCATTATGTGGTTCTACATCTGCATTGCTGCTCTTGGGGTTTTAGGCTGTGTTTCTTTATAAGCACTTTGTGACATCTGCTGATTTAAAAAGGACTTTATAACTTCATTTTACCCCTACCTACATGTACAAATTACCTCGACTAACCCGTACCCCGCCCATTGACTTGGTACTGGTACCCCCTGTATATAGCCTCATTACTGTTATTTTATTGTGTATGTTTTAAAAAATATATATATATATTTTTTTACTTTAGTTTATTTGGTAAATATTTTCTGAACTCTATTTTCTTAAAACTGCATTGTTGGTTAAGGGCTTGTAAGTAAGCATTTCACGATAAGGTCTACACCTTTTGTATTCGGCGCATGTGACAAAAACATTTTGATTTGAAAGTACCACCACCCCTCCACTTAGTAACACAGTACAACCACCCCTCTACTTAGTAACACAGTACCACCACCCCTCCACTTAGTAACACAGTACCACCACCCCTCCACTTAGTAACACAGTACCACCACCCCTCCACTTAGTAACACAGTACAACCACCCCTCCACTTAGTAACACAGTACCACCACCCCTCCACTTAGTAACACAGTACCACCACCCCACCACTTAGTAACACAGTACCACCACCCCTCCACTTAGTAACACAGTACCACCACCCCTCCACTTAGTAACACAGTACAACCACCCCTCCACTTAGTAACACAGTACCACCACCCCTCTACTTAGTAACACAGTACAACCACCCCTCCACTTAGTAACACAGTACCACCACCCCTCTACTTAGTAACACAGTACAACCACCCCTCCTCTTAGTAACACAGTACCACCACCCCTCTACTTAGTAACACAGTACCACCACCCCTCTACATAGTAACACAGTACCACCACCCCTCCACTTAGTAACACAGTACCACCACCCCTCCACTTAGTAACACAGTACAACCACCCCTCCTCTTAGTAACACAGTACCACCACCCCTCTACTTAGTAACACAGTACCACCACCCCTCTACATAGTAACACAGTACCACCACCCCTCCACTTAGTAACACAGTACCACCACCCCTCCACTTAGTAACACAGTACAACCACCCCTCCACTTAGTAACACAGTACCACCACCCCTCCACTTAGTAACACAGTACCACCACTCCTCCACTTAGTAACACAGTACCACCACCCCTCCACTTAGTAACACAGTACCACCACCCCTGCACTTAGTAACACAGGACCACCACCCCTCCACCTAGTAACACAGTACAACCACCCCTCCTCTTAGTAACACAGTACCACCACCCCTCCACTTAGTAACACAGGACCACCACCCCTCTACTTAGTAACACAGTACAACCACCCCTCCACTTAGCAACACAGTACCACCACCCCTCCACTTAGTAACACAGTCCCACCACCCCTCCACTTAGTAACACAGTACCACCACCCCTCCACCTAGTAACACAGTACAACCACCCCTCCACTTAGTAACACAGTACCACCACCCCTCCACTTAGTAACACAGTACCACCACCCCTCCACTTAGTACATTTTGATTTGAATTTGACGTGTATTTTGATTTTTGTACCCCAGGGAACAATTTGTACCCTAACCGTACCCTTATTTCTAAGACCCCTTACCCTAACCCCCTTACCCTAACCCACCTTAAGGTGTTCTGGATGTTCCAGAGGAGCACCAGCCCAGTGCCAGCCGACAGTAGCAGGTTCCTGCCCTGCTTCATAGTGCAGGAGATGAGGAACAGCAAGAAGAAGCAGCGGACTCTCTTGGAGCAGAACAGGACAGCCGTCACCAGGAGGGAGCAGCAGCCTGAGATGGCTCCACACCCCACTAGGCTGTAGTCCAGAGAGAAGTAGAGGCCCAGTAAGAGGACCCCCCCAAGGCCAGGCTCAGGGTCAGGCAGGTGAGGAAGTGGAGGAGGATATGTCTCCAGCCCTTCCTGTGGTCCGAGGTGTAGAGCAGGACCATCATGGACCAGACCCGGACCAGAGCCAGTCTCAGCCTCTCAAGTCGGGATGGCATTGTAGTAGGAGGAGCAGGTTGAGGGTAAAATAATATTGAGAAATAAGTGTATCTTAAGTTCCAGTGGAGCTCTCCTCTTCACTCTGATGCTACCTCTCTTTGACTGTCTGACTGTCTGTCTAACCCTCTCTTTGACTGTCTGTCTGTCTAACCCTAACCCTCTCTCTGTCTGTCTGTCTGTCTGTCTAACCCTAACCCTCTCTCTGACTGTCTGACTGTTTGTCTGTCTAACCCTCTCTCTGTCTGTCAGACTGCTCCACTGTGTCTCTTGTTTAAAGGAACAGTATGTAAATCCCCTAACCACAATTGCAGTAATCTAATCACAGAAGCAGGTTTTGAAATGGCATGTCAAATCAAATCAAATCAAATGATATTTGTCACATACACGTGTTTAGCAGATGTTATAGCGGGTGTAGCGAACTGCTTGTGCTTCTAGCTCCGACAGTGCAGTAATATCTAACAAGTAATATCTAACAATTTCACAACATATACCCAATACACACAAAACTAGTAAGGAATGGGATTTAAGAATATATACATATATGGACAAGCAATGACAGAGCGGCATGGACTAAGATACAGTAGAATATTATAGAATAGAATGCAGTATATACATATGAGATGAGTAGTGCAATATATGTGAACATTATTAAAGTGACTAGTGTTCCATTTCTTAAAGTGGCCAGTGATTTCAATAGGCAGCAGCAGCCTCTAATGTGCTAGTGATGGCTATTTAACAGTCTGATGGCCTTGAGATAGAAGCTGTTTTTCATTCTCTCGGTCCCAGCTTTGATGCACCTGTACTGACTTCGCCTTCCGCTGCATCTTGCCCATGCCCCCCCCCCCCTCTCCTTCACCCAAATTCAGACAGCTGATGTTCTGAAAGAGCTGCAAAATCTGGACCCCTACAAATCAGCTGGGCTAGACAATCTGGACCCTTTCTTTCTAAAATTAGCCGCCGAAATTGTCGCAACCCCTATTACTAGCCTGTTCAACCTCTCTTTTGTATCGTCTGAGATCCCCAGAGATTGGAAAGCTGCCGCGGTCATCCCCCTCTTCAAAGGGGGTGACACTCTAGATCCAAACTGTTACAGACCTATATCCATCCTGCCCTGCCTTACGAAAGTATTTGAAAGCCAAATTAACAAACAGATCACCGACCATTTCGAATCCCACCGTACCTTCTCCGCTATGCAATCTGGTTTCCGAGCTGGTCATGGGTGCACCTCAGCCACGCTCAAGGACCTAAATGATATTATAACCGCGATCGATAAAAGACAGTACTGTGCAGCCGTCTTCATCGACCTGGCCAAGGCTTTCGACTGTCAATCACCGCATTCTTATTGGCAGACTAAATAGCCTTGGTTTCGCAAATGACTGCCTCGCCTGGTTCACCAACTACTTCGCAGATAGAGTTCAATGTGTCAAATCGGAGGGCCTGTTGTCTGGACCTCTGGCAGTCTCTATGGGGGTGCCACAGGGTTCAATTCTTGGGCCGACTCTATTCTCTGTGTATATCAATGATGTCGCTCTTGTTGCTGGTGAATCTCAGATCCACCTCTACGCAGACGACACCATTTTGTATACATCTGGTCCTTCATTGGACCCTTTTTTTAACAAACCTCCAAATGAGCTTCAAATCCATACAACACTCCTTCCGTAACCTTCAACTGCTCTTAAACGCTAGTAAAACTAAATGCATGCTCTTCAATCGAACGCTGCTTGCACCCGCACGCCTGACTAGAATCACTACTCTCGGCGGGTCTGACTTAGAATATGTGGACAACTACAAATACCTAGGTGTCTGGTAAGACCGTAAACTCTCTTTCCAGACTCACATTAAGCATCTCCAATCCAAAGTTAAATCTAGAATCGGCTTCCTATTTCACAACAAAGCCTCCTTCACTCATGCTGCCAAACATGCCCTCGTAAAACTGACTATCCTACCGATCCTTGACTTCGGCGATGTCATTTACAAAATAGCCTCCAACACTCTACTCAGCAAATTGGATGTAGTCTAACACAGTGCCATCCGTTTTGTCACCAAAGCCCCATATACTACCCACCACTGTGACCTGTACGCTCTTGTTGGCTGGCCCTCACTACATATTCGTCGCCTAACCCACTGGCTCCAGGTCATCTATAAATCACTGCTAGGCAAATACCCGCCTTATCTTAGCTCATTGGTCACCATAGCAACACCCACCCATAGTATGCGCTCCAGCAGGTATATCTCACTGGTCATCCCCAAAGCCAACACCTCCTTTGGCCGTCATTCCTTCCAGTTCTCTGCTGCCAATGACTGGAACGAACTGCAAAAATCTCTGAAGCTGGAGACTCTTATCTCCCTCACTAACTTTAAGCATCAGTTGTCAGAGCACCTTACCGATCACTGCACCTGTACACAGCCCATCTGTAATTAGCCCACCCAACTACCCAGAGCATATGAGCGGAGTGGAGCGGGAGAGAGCGTGGAGCGTGAGCGGACGGATTTTGAACAGAGCGCAGAGCGGCATTTTTAAAAGGACGGAGCGTCGCCCTATGTCCCGCTCCAATTTCACTCGCTCACACCACGAGTCTGAAGCATGCTCAAGCCTAACCCAGAATCCATCTGTTTAATTTAATTTGTGTCGAGAGGAGCAGCAGCAGCAACAAGAGAAAAGGGTTGAGGAATTCAAAAGTGTATTCACTGCACGCAAATGCCCAACCATAACAAGGGAGAGAAAAAGAGAGCTGGATGTAGCATTTTTTGAAATGATTTTCATGGACTATGAACCGCTGAGTAAAGGAGAACGCGAAGGGATGCAACACTTCGCCAGCGCAGCTCAACCGGGCTACACCCCCCCCAAGAAACTATGATAAATCAGTACTTTACTGTCAAATTTACATCTGAGATGCCCCATTCACATGCTTCAGCTGGCGATCAAAAACGCCGTTAACGAGCACGACAACATTAATAGGCTGTTAGTGAAAGTCGGGCACCTGGTGAAAAGTGTACGCAAGAGCACAGAGGAAACCGACCAATTAGGTGTCCGCCCCACAAATGCCTGCGCCATTCGATGGAGCAGCCAGCTGCGGATGATTCAGTCGTTCATCCGGTTGTTCCAAAAAGACCCGTTATGGCAAAACAAACTCAAGTCTAACGTTGCTAACATCACCCTGAATCAAGTACGGCAGCTGACGCACCTTGTCAGTCTGCTGACACCACTACCAGATCTCACAGACAAAATGCAGAAGGAGCTGGGGAACCTGGGGATGATCCTCCCTGCTGTCACAGAAATCAAATCCCTGCTCACCGATTACACTCACGCTGCACTTCCAATGGGCATCGCTACTTTTGCAGAAACATTGGCAAACAACGTGTCAATTCGCTTTGGAATATACTATACTGATTAAACATCTAATTTTAGCGTCAGTGTTAGATCCCCGTTTCAAGACAGAATGGATAATCCGAGATGAGTCTGTATGCAACAAATTCGGGGAGATAAAGTAAGGCTGTGGTTTAAGCTAAAAGTGAAATACATGCAGATTTTGTTCCTTTTTTGGAGTGAGCGGGGGGCGATTTGAGTGGAGCGCGATGCAAACTGCGTTGAGCGCTGAGCGATAATGAGCGGACTGGCCTGATGTGGCTTTGAGCGGGGGGAGTGGAGGGGTGAACAGCTCCGTGAGCGCTGAGCGATAATGAGCGGACTGGCCTGATGTGGCTTTGAGCAGGGGGAGTGGAGGGGTGAACAGCTCCGTGAGCGCTGAGCGATAATGAGCGGACTGGCCTGATGTGGCTTTGGGCCGGGGGAGCGGAGGGGTGAACAGCTCCGTGAGCGCTGAGCGATAATGAGCGGACTGGCCTGATGTGGCTTTGGGCCGGGGGAGCGGAGGGGTGAACAGCTCCGTGAGCGCTGAGCGATAATGAGCGGACTGGCCTGATGTGGCTTTGAGCGGGGGGAGAGGAGGGGTGAACAGCTCCGTGAGCGCTGAGCGATAATGAGCGGACTGGCCTGATGTGGCTTTGAGCGGGGGGAGCGGAGGGGTGAACAGCTCCGTGAGCGCTGAGCGATAATGAGCGGACTGGCCTGATGTGGCTTTGAGTGGGGGGAGCGGAGGGGTGAACAGCTCCGTGAGCGCTGAGCGATAATGAGCGGACTGGCCTGATGTGGCTTTGAGCGGGGGGAGCGGAGGGGTGAACAGCTCCGTGAGCGCTGAGCGATAATGAGCGGACTGGCCTGATGTGGCTTTGGGCCGGGGGAGCGGAGGGGTGAACAGCTCCGTGAGCGCTGAGCGATAATGAGCGGACTGGCCTGATGTGGCTTTGGGCCGGGGGAGCGGAGGGGTGAACAGCTCCGTGAACGCTGAGCGATAATGAGCGGACTGGCCTGATGTGGCTTTGAGCGGGGGGAGCGGAGGGGTGAACAGCTCCGTGAGCGCTGAGCGATAATGAGCGGACTGGCCTGATGTGGCTTTGAGCGGGGGGAGCGGAGGGGTGAACAGCTCCGTGAGCGCTGAGCGATAATGAGCGGACTGGCCTGATGTGGCTTTGAGCGGGGGGAGCGGAGGGGTGAACAGCTCCGTGAGCGCTGAGCGATAATGAGCGGACTGGCCTGATGTGGCTTTGAGCGGGGGGAGCGGAGGGGTGAACAGCTCCGTGAGCGCTGAGCGATAATGAGCGGACTGGCCTGATGTGGCTTTGGGCCGGGGGAGCGGAGGGGTGAACAGCTCCGTGAGCGCTGAGCGATAATGAGCGGACTGGCCTGATGTGGCTTTGAGCGGGGGGAGCGGAGGGGTGAACAGCTCCGTGAGCGCTGAGCGATAATGAGCGGTCTGGCCTGATGTGGCTTTGAGCGGGGGGAGCGGAGGGGTGAACAGCTCCGTGAGCGCTGAGCGATAATGAGCGGACTGGCCTGATGTGGCTTTGAGCGGGGGGAGCGGAGGGGTGAACAGCTCCGTGAGCGCTGAGCGATAATGAGCGGACTGGCCTGATGTGGCTTTGAGCGGGGGGAGCGGAGGGGTGAACAGCTCCGTGAGCGCTGAGCGATAATGAGCGGACTGGCCTGATATGGCTTTGAGCGGGGGGAGCGGAGGGGTGAACAGCTCCGTGAGTGCTGAGCGATAATGAGCGGACTGGCCTGATGTGGCTTTGAGCGGGGGGAGCGGAGGGGTGAACAGCTCCGTGAGCGCTGAGCGATAATGAGCGGACTGGCCTGATGTGGCTTTGAGCGGGGGGAGCGGAGGGGTGAACAGCTCCGTGAGCGAGGAGCTGAGATTCTCACCGCTCCACTCCGCTCATATGCTCTTCAACCACCTCATCCCCATATTGTTATTTATTTTGCTAATTTGCACCCCAGTATCTCTATTTACACATCATCTTCTGCACATCTATCACTCCAGTGTTAATACTAATTGTAATTATTTTGCACTATGGCCTATTTATTGCCTTACCTCCATAACTTGCTACATTTGCACACACTGTATATATATTTTCTGTTGTGTTATTGACTGAACGTTTTGTTTATTCCATATGTAACTCTGTGTTGTTGTTTTTATCGCACTGCTTTGCTTTATCTTGGTCAGGTCGCAGTTGTAAATGAGAACTTGTTCTCAACTGGCTTACCTGGTTAAATAAAGGTTAATTAAACAAAATATATATATAAATAAATAGCGGGGTGAACAGGCAGCGGCTCGGGTGGTTGATGTCCTTGATGATCTTTTTGGCCTTCCTATGACATCAGGTGCTGTATGTGTCCTGGAGGGCGGGTAATTTGCCCCCGGTAATGTGTTTGGCAGACCGCACCACCCTTTAGATATCCCTGCGGTTGCAGGCGGTGCAGTTGCCGTACCAGGCGGTGATACAGCCCGACAGGATGCTCTCAATTGTGCATCTGTAAAGGTTTGTGAGGGTTTTAGGTGCCAAGCCAAATTTCTTCAGCCTCCCGAGGTTGAGGAGGCTCTGTTGCGCCTTCTTCACCACACTGTCTGCGTGGGTGGACCATTTCAGTTTGTCGGTGATGTGTACGCTAAGGAACTTGAAGCTTTCCACCTTCTCCACTGCGGTCCCGTCGATGTGGATAGGGGGGTGCACCCTCTGCTGTTTCCTGAAGTCCACGATCATCTCCTTTGTTTTGTTGATGTTGAGTGAGAGGTTATTTTCCTGGCACCACACTCCCAGAGCCCTCACCTCCTCCCTGTAGGCTGTCTCGTCATTGTTGGTAATCAAGCCTACTACTGTTGTGTTGTCTGCAAACTTGATGATTGAGTTGGAGGCGTGCTTGGCCACGCAGTCATGGCTGAACAGGGAGTACAGGAGGGGGCTGAGCACGGACCCTTGTGGGGCCCCAGTGTTGCGGATCAGCGAAGTGGAGATGTTGTTTCCTACCTTCACCACCTGGGGGCAGCCTGTCAGGAAGTTCAGGACCCAGTTGCCCATGGCGGGGTTCAGACCCAGGGCCTGGAGCTTAATGATGAGCTTGGAGGGTACTATGGTGTTGAATGCTGAGCTATAGTCAATGAGCATACTTACATAGGTATTCCTAACCCTAACCCTAACCCTAACCCATGGCGGGGTTCAGACCCAGGGCCTGGAGCTTAATGATGAGCTTGGAGGGTACTATGGTGTTGAAGGCTGAGCTATAGTCAATGAGCATCCTTACATAGGTATTCCTAACCCTAACCCTAACCCTAACCCATGGCGGGGTTCAGACCCAGGGCCTGGAGCTTAGTGATGAGCTTGGAGGGTACTATGGTGTTGAAGGCTGAGCTATAGTCAATGAGCATACTTACATAGGTATTCCTAACCCTAACCCTAACCCTAACCCATGGCGGGGTTCAGACCCAGGGCCTGGAGCTTAATGATGAGCTTGGAGGGTACTATGGTGTTGAAGGCTGAGCTATAGTCAATGAGCATCCTTACATAGGTATTCCTAACCCTAACCCTAACCCTAACCCATGGCGGGGTTCAGACCCAGGGCCTGGAGCTTAATGATGAGCTTGGAGGGTACTATGGTGTTGAAGGCTGAGCTATAGTCAATGAGCATCCTTACATAGGTATTCCTAACCCTAACCCTAACCCTAACCCATGGCGGGGTTCAGACCCAGGGCCTGGAGCTTAATGATGAGCTTGGAGGGTACTATGGTGTTGAATGCTGAGCTATAGTCAATGAGCATCCTTACATAGGTATTCCTAACCCTAACCCTAACCCTAACCCATGGCGGGGTTCAGACCCAGGGCCTGGAGCTTAGTGATGAGCTTGGAGGGTACTATGGTGTTGAAGGCTGAGCTATAGTCAATGAGCATACTTACATAGGTATTCCTAATCCTAACCCTAACCCTAACCCTAACCCATGGCGGGGTTCAGACCCAGGGCCTGGAGATTAATGATGAGCTTGGAGGGTACTATGGTGTTGAATGCTGAGCTATAGTCAATGAGCATACTTACATAGGTATTCCTAACCCTAACCCTAACCCTAACCCATGGCGGGGTTCAGACCCAGGGCCCTGAGCTTAATGATGAGCTTGGAGGGTACTATGGTGTTGAAGGCTGAGCTATAGTCAATGAGCATACTTACATAGGTATTCCTAACCCTAACCCTAACCCTAACCCTAACCCATGGCGGGGTTCAGACCCAGGGCCTGGAGATTAATGATGAGCTTGGAGGGTACTATGGTGTTGAATGCTGAGCTATAGTCAATGAGCATACTTACATAGGTATTCCTAACCCTAACCCTAACCCTAACCCATGGCGGGGTTCAGACCCAGGGCCCTGAGCTTAATGATGAGCTTGGAGGGTACTATGGTGTTGAAGGCTGAGCTATAGTCAATGAGCATACTTACATAGGTATTCCTAACCCTAACCCTAACCCTAACCCATGGCGGGGTTCAGACCCAGGGCCTGGAGCTTAATGATGAGCTTGGAGGGTACTATGGTGTTGAAGGCTGAGCTATAGTCAATGAGCATACTTACATAGGTATTCCTAACCCTAACCCTAACCCTAACCCATGGCGGGGTTCAGACCCAGGGCCTGGAGCTTAATGATGAGCTTGGAGGGTACTATGGTGTTGAATGCTGAGCTATAGTCAATGAGCATACTTACATAGGAATGCTGTAAAGATGTGTGTGATGGTCTGTTGTGTAATGCTGTAATGGTTTGTGATTGGATGACTTGGTTTGGTTCCAACTTCAAGACACGCAGAGAAAAGCATGTGTTGACAACTGATAACTTATTTAGAGAAATGCTGCTTCCTTATTTGTATGACAAATCAACTTTAGATGAGTAGCCTTTATCATTCCTTCTGTAGTGTCTACGGACAACAAACTGTAATCTAATGATATACAGGCTAGTTCACAAAGAAACACAAAAAGTAGGAAATTAATTAAAAATTTCTCAAAACAAGAAACAATGTAACAAAAATATATTGTGGCATTTACCTATTTCCAGATGGCATATGACTCCCTCCTTGTATGACAAATAGTGGTTTATTTCTGTCATAAAAGTGAAGAGCAGAAAGTTCATTGTAGGGTATGCAACCCTTGACTCTCTCATTCATCTACAACTCTATCAACCCATGGGATACTTTTTTCTTTATTTTATCATTTCCTTTATCACAATATTAAAATAAAATATACCTGCAACAAGAGCTGGGCAAAAGATACATCACCATGTAACTTGTTACAAATACAAGATACTAAAAAGACCAATGTATCAAACTAAAATTCAAAATAATTGTTCTATGTATTGTAGCTAGATAAAATACCTGTATTTTGTATGAAACAATAATCCAAATCTAAAATACCTTTTCAAGTATATGTAACCGGTGTGAAATGGCTAGCTAGTTAGCGGTGCGCGCTAGTAGCATTTCAATCGGTGACGTCACTCGCTCTGAGACCTTGAAGTAGTTGTTTCCCTTGCTCTGCAAGGGCCGCGGCTTTTGTGGAGCGACGGGTAACGGTGCTTCGAGGGTGACTGTTGTCGATGTGTGCAGAGGGTCCCTGGTTCAAGCCCAGGTAGGGACGGTGTCACAACGGCTGATGTAGATGTGGTGAAGGAGTCAAACGCAGACACAGAAGCTAAGTCCAATACTTTACTGAACACGACCAAAAATATACAAAACACTGGCCTCAAAACAAACAAGAGGCGGACGATGCGCAACAATTCGCAAAAGGCTAGTATACCAAGGCGCACGAAAACAGTACAGTGCGACGACAGGGAAAACAACAAACAAACAACGAGCCGACCTGATGACAGGCGAACAATAACACACAACACAAGACTAACCAAACGAGAAACTTATAGGAGACATAATTAACCAAACAGGAAACAGGTGTACACAATCAGACAAAACCAAACAGACAACAAAAACATCAAACGGTGATAGCTAGTACTCCGGGGACGACGACCGCCGAAGCCTGCCCGAACAAGGAGGAGGAGCAGCCTCGGCCGAAACCGTGACAGACGGAAGAAACACTGTTTCATATACACCTTCACTACAACAACATTCTCAGTAATGGGAACATAAAACGTTTTACTTGCTATGACTTTGATATGTGGTTGTTTATCTACCTTGGTTGAATGTAAGACGCTCTGAATAAGAATGCTAAATGACCAAAATGTTAATGTCAAAATGTACAAATGCAAAGCACACTGGGTGTTATTATTGGCCTTGTTTTAGTGGCAGAGCTCATTAAAATAATACCCAGCATGCTTTGCAAGTGTTCATTTAAACATTTAAATGTTGGTCATTTAACAGACACTCTTTTCACACCATAAAACCAGCAGACTACTGACACCAATGCAGGATGAAAGGTATTGAACAGTATTTAATATTTCGACAATACAAATGACAGGTCTCGAAGTATCTTGTTACAAAATACATTGGATTGTAGTTCAGGCCAGTGTTACACAAATGACAAAATACTCAAAAGT
Source organism: Coregonus lavaretus (assembly GCF_964263955.1). Taxonomy (NCBI): domain Eukaryota; kingdom Metazoa; phylum Chordata; class Actinopteri; order Salmoniformes; family Salmonidae; genus Coregonus; species Coregonus lavaretus. Next base: position 95,426,061 of record NC_139988.1, on the reverse strand, counting down.
CATTCAAAAGTTACTAAATACAGTATGCATTTCAAATACAATTACAGACCTGTTGTATCTACAGTTACAGACCTGTTGTATCTACAGTTACAGACCTGTTGTATCTACAGTTACAGACCTGTTGTATCTACAGTTACAGACCTGTTGTATCTACAGTTACAGACCTGTTGTATCTACAGTTACAGACCTGTTGTATCTACAGTTACAGACCTGTTGTATCTACAGTTACAGACCTGTTGGATCTACAGTTACAGACCTGTTGTATCTACAGTTACAGACCTGTTATATCTACAGTTACAGACCTGTTGTATCTACAGTTACAGACCTGTTGTATCTACAGTTTGAATGTTCAAGGCATGACAGGGACCCATCTTTATCTCACAGTTGTTTTCAACTTGGTAACGCTGCAATGCACCAGAAAGAGGAAGGATGTACAGAATCGGCACACACAGCCGAAAAAACCCTTGCTGGAAACCAATATGTCACAAAATGTCGTCATAATATATGAATGAACCCTTAAACCTGTGTTTCCAAACCATCCATACTAAAACACCAACTACAATGAATTCTAGCTAACTAACTGGCTGAATAAGTTGACGACGTAATCACTCAAACTGTCAAAACTAACCCAACACTTTACACAACGTTAGACACGGACACAATTTATCTGCTTGGCGTGTTAACACACTGATGGTTTGTTGTAACCGAGTATTGGTGCTAAACCGTGTCATTGGAGGCTGGCATGCTAGTTGGCTTTGGAGTCATTGGATTCGGTGCCCTGGACGGTTTTCACGGAAGAATACTGTACCAAGTTGCTAGCTGAATAAACTAAGTTATTCTATTCCTAGAAACATTGAACCGCTGTAGTTTACAACAATTATAATTTCTAAAGTGGAAGTTGGGAGAGTTATATTTGAGTGTTTCAGTGAAACGTAAGTGAGGGAGGCCCCGCTCTCTCGCTTTCCCAGATGTTTAGTTCGTTTCACTCCGATCTCCTTTACATTATTGTAGCCTTCTTCTGTAGCCTGTCAACTATGTGTCTGTCTAACACACCCCCCCCATGAAATGTTTTTGTCCCACTGGCTATCATAAATTGGATGCACCAATTTGTAAGTTGCTCTGGATGAGAGCGTCTGCTAAATGATTAAAATGTAAATCTAGTGTGTATATAGGAATAGAGCTTAACTCTTCAGTGTATTTGTTTTGTTTTTGAGGGGGTGGATCAGCTTTAATATTGCATACATATTGTGGCTTCTATCAATGTAATTGTCTGCATCATTTCCAATCCCCTTATATATTTATTTATAAATATATTATTCTAACTCTTCAGTGTTAGTTGTGGCTGGCTGACTGAGTGTACAGGATGCATTCCTGGCTGGGTGGTGAGGAGGAAGGGTGGGTGGGGGGGTGGGGTGCGTTCCTCCTTGTCTGGGTCAGTGGACCACTGCCACCCCTCCACTTAGTGACACAGTACCACCACCCCTCTACATAGTAACACAGTACAACCACCCCTCCACTTAGTAACACAGTACAACCACCCCTCCACTTAGTAACACAGTACCACCACCCCTCCACTTAGTAACACAGTACAACCACCCCTCCACTTAGTAACACAGTACCACCACCCCTCCACTTAGTGACACAGTACCACCACCCCTCCACTTAGTAACACAGTACCACCACCCCTCCACTTAGTAACATAGTACAACCACCCCTCCACCTAGTAACACAGTACCACCACCCCACCACTTAGTAACACAGTACAACCACCCCTCCACTTAGTAACACAGTACCACAGCCCCTCCACTTAGTAACACAGTACCACCACCCCTCCACTTAGTAACACAGTACCACCACCCCTCCACTTAGTAACACAGTACAACCACCCCTCCTCTTAGTAACACAGTACCACCACCCCTCCACTTAGTAACACAGTACCACCACGCCTCCACCTAATAACACAGTACCACCACCCCTCCACTTAGCAACACAGTACAACCACCCCTCCACTTAGTAACACAGTACCACAGCCCCTCCACTTAGCAACACAGTACCACCACCCCTCTACATAGTAACACAGTACAACCACCCCTCCACTTAGTAACACAGTACAACCACCCCTCCACTTAGTAACACAGTACCACCACCCCTCCACTTAGTGACACAGTACCACCACCCCTCCACTTAGTAACACAGTACCACCACTCCTCCACTTAGTAACACAGTACCACCACCCCTCCACTTAGTAACACAGTACCACCACCCCTCCACTTAGTAACACAGTACCACCACCTATCCACTTAGTAACACAGTACCACCACCCCTCCACTTAGTAACACAGTACCACCACCCTTCCACTTAGTAACACAGTACCACCACCCCTCCACTTAGTAACACAGTACAACCACCCCTCCTCTTAGTAACACAGTACCACCACCCCTCCACTTAGTAACACAGTACCACCACCCCTCCACTTAGTAACACAGTACCACCACCCCTCCACTTAGTAACACAGTACCACCACTCCTCCACTTAGTAACACAGTACCACCACCCCTCCACTTAGTAACACAGTACCACCACCCCTCCACTTAGTAACACAGTACCACCACCTATCCACTTAGTAACACAGTACCACCACCCCTCCACTTAGTAACACAGTACCACCACCCTTCCACTTAGTAACACAGTACCACCACCCCTCCACTTAGTAACACAGTACAACCACCCCTCCTCTTAGTAACACAGTACCACCACCCCTCCACTTAGTAACACAGTACCACCACCCCTCCACTTAGTAACACAGTACAACCACCCCTCCTCTTAGTAACACAGTACCACCACCCCTCCACTTAGTAACATAGTACAACCACCCCTCCACTTAGTGACACAGTACCACCACCCCTCTACTTAGTAACACAGTACCACCACCCCTCCACTTAGTAACACAGTACCACCACTCCTCCACTTAGTAACACAGTACCACCACCCCTCCACTTAGTAACACAGTACCACCACCCTTCCACTTAGTAACACAGTACCACCACCCCTCCAATTAGTAACACAGTACCACCACCCCTCCACTTAGTAACACAGTACAACCACCCCTCCACTTAGCAACACAGTACAACCACCCCTCCACTTAGTAACACAGTACCACAGCCCCTCCACTTAGCAACACAGTACAACCACCCCTCCACTTAGTAACACAGTACCACCACCCTTCCTCTTAGTAACACAGTACCACCACCCCTCCACTTAGTAACACAGTACCACCACCTCTCCACTTAGTAACACAGTACCACCACCTATCCACTTAGTAACACAGTACCACCACCTATCCACTTAGTAACACAGTACCACCACCCCTCCACTTAGTAACACAGTACCACCACCCCTCCACTTAGTAACACAGTACCACCACCCCTCCACTTAGTAACACAGTACCACCACCCCTCTACTTAGTAACACAGTACCACCACCCCTCTACATAGTAACACAGTACCACCACCCCTCCACTTAGTAACACAGTTCAACCACCCCTCCACTTAGTAACACAGTACCACCACCCCTCCACTTAGTAACACAGTACCACCACCCCTCCACTTAGTAACACAGTACCACCACCCCTCCTCTTAGTAACACAGTACCACCACCCCTCCACTTAGTAACACAGTACCACCACCCCTCCACTTAGTAACACAGTACCACCACCCCTCCACTTAGTAACACAGTACCACCACCCCTCCACTTAGTAACACAGTACAACCACCCCTCCACTTAGTAACATAGGACCACCAGCCCTCCACTTAGTAACACAGTACAACCACCCCTCCACTTAGTAACACAGTACCACCACCCCTCTACTTAGTAAAACAGTACCACACCCCTCTACTTAGTAACACAGTACAACCACCCCTCCACTTAGTAACACAGTACAACCACCCCTCCAGTTAGTAACATAGGACCACCACCCCTCCACTTAGTAACACAGTACAACCACCCCTCCACTTAGTAACACAGTACCACCACCCCTCTACTTAGTAACACAGTACCACCACCCCTCCACTTAGTAACACAGTACCACCACCCCTCCACTTAGTAACACAGTACCACCACCCCTCCACTTAGTAACACAGTACCACCACCCCTCCACTTAGTAACACAGTACAACCACCCCACCACCCCTCCACTTAGTAATACAGTCCCACCACCCCTCCTCTTAGTAACACAGTACAACCACCCCTCTACTTAGTAACACAGTACCACCACCCCTCCACTTAGTAACACAGTACCACCACCCCTCCACTTAGTAACACAGTACCACCACCCCTCCACTTAGTAACACAGTACAACCACCCCTCCACTTAGTAACACAGGACCACCACCCCTCCACTTAGTAACATAGTACAACCACCCCTCCACTTAGTAACACAGGACCACCACCCCTCCACTTAGTAACACAGTACAACCACCCCTCCACTTAGTAACACAGGACCACCACCCCTCCACTTAGTAATACAGTCCCACCACCCCTCCTCTTAGTAACACAGTACAACCACCCCTCTACTTAGTAACACAGTACCACCACCCCTCCACTTAGCAACACAGTACAACCACCCCTCCACTTAGTAACACAGTACCACCACCCCTCCACTTAGTAACACAGTACAACCACCTCTCCACTTAGTAACACAGTACCAACCCCTCCACTTAGTAACACAGTACAACCACCCCTCCACTTCGTAACACAGTACCACCACCCCTCCACTTAGCAACACAGTACAACCACCCCTCCACTTAGTAACACAGTACAACCACCCCTCCACTTCGTAACACAGTACCACCACCCCTCCACTTAGTAACACAGTACAACCACCCCTCCACTTCGTAACACAGTACCACCACCCCTCCACTTAGCAACACAGTACAACCACCCCTCCACTTCGTAACACAGTACCACCACCCCTCCACTTAGTAACACAGTACCACCACCCCTCCACTTAGTAACACAGTACCACCACCCCTCCACTTCGTAACACAGTACCACCACCCCTCCACTTAGTAACACAGTACAACCACCCCTCCACCTAGTACCACAGTACAACCACCCCTCCACTTAGTAACACAGTACCACCACCCCTCTACTTAGTAACACAGTACCACCACCCCTCCACTTAGTAACACAGTACCACCACCCCTCCTCTTAGTAACACAGTACCAACCCCTCCACTTAGTAACACAGTACCACCACCCCTCCACTTAGTAACACAGTACCACCACCCCTCTACTTAGTAAAACAGTACAACCACCCCTCCACTTAGTAACACAGTACCACCACCCCTCCACTTAGTAACACAGTACAACCACCCCTCCACCTAGTACCACAGTACAACCACCCCTCCACTTAGTAACACAGTACCACCACACCTCTACTTAGTAAAACAGTACAACCACCCCTCCACTTAGTAACACAGTACCACCACCCCTCCACTTAGTAACACAGTACCAACCCCTCCACTTAGTAACACAGTACCAACCCCTCCACTTAGTAACACAGTACCACCACCCCTCCACTTAGTAACACAGTACCACCACCCCTCCACCTAGTAACACAGGACCACCACCCCTCCACTTAGTAACACAGTACCACCACCCCTCCACTTAGTAACACAGGACCACCACCCCTCCACTTAGTAACACAGTACAACCACCCCTCCACTTAGTAACACAGTACAACCACCCCTCCACTTAGTAACACAGTACATCCACCCCTCCACTTAGTAACACAGTACCACCACCCCTCCACTTAGTACATTTTGATTTGAATTTGACGTGTATTTTGATTTTTGTACCCCAGGGAACAATTTGTACCCTAACCGTACCCTTATTTCTAAGAGTGTAAGCCTAATAACCCTTACCCTAAGCCTAATCCCTTACCCTAACCCCCTTACCCTAACCCACCTTAAGGTGTTCTGGATGTTCCAGAGGAGCACCAGCCCAGTGCCAGCCGACAGTAGCAGGTTCCTGCCCTGCTTCATAGTGCAGGAGATGAGGAACAGCAAGAAGAAGCAGCGGACTCTCTTGGAGCAGAACAGGACAGCCGTCACCAGGAGGGAGCAGCAGCCTGAGATGGCTCCACACCCCACTAGGCTGTAGTCCAGAGAGAAGTAGAGGCCCAGTAAGAGGACCCCCCCCAAGGCCAGGCTCAGGGTCAGGCAGGTGAGGAAGTGGAGGAGGATATGTCTCCAGCCCTTCCTGTGGTCCGAGGTGTAGAGCAGGACCATCATGGACCAGAACCGGACCAGAGCCAGTCTCAGCCTCTCAAGTCTTGATGGCATTGTAGTAGGAGGAGCAGGTTGAGGGTAAAATAATATGGAGAAATAAGTGTATCTTAAGTTCCAGTGGAGCTCTCCTCTTCACTCTGATGCTACCTCTCTTTGACTGTCTGTCTAACCCTAACCCTCTCTCTGTCTGTCTGTCTGTCTAACCCTATCTCTGACTGTCAGACTGCTCCACTGTGTCTCTTGTTTAAAGGAACAGTATGTAAATCCCCTAACCACAATTGCAGTAATCTAATCATAGAAGCAGGTTTTGAAATGGCATGTCAAATCAAATCAAATCAAATGTTATTTGTCACATACACGTGTTTAGCAGATGTTATAGCGGGTGTAGCGAACTGCTTGTGCTTCTAGCTCCGACAGTGCAGTAATATCTAACAAGTAATATCTAACAATTTCACAACATATACCCAATACACACAAAACTAGTAAGGAATGGGATTTAAGAATATATACATATATGGACAAGCAATGACAGAGCGGCATGGACTAAGATACAGTAGAATATTATAGAATAGAATGCAGTATATACATATGAGATGAGTAGTGCAAGATATGTAAACATTATTAAAGTGACTAGTGTTCCATTTCTTAAAGTGGCCAGTGAGTTCAATAGCCAGCAGCAGCCTCTAATGTGCTAGTGATGGCTATTTAACAGTCTGATGGCCTTGAGATAGAAGCTGTTTTTCATTCTCTCGGTCCCAGCTTTGATGCACCTGTACTGACTTCGCCTTCCGCTGCATCTTGCCCATGCCCCCCCCTCTCCTTCACCCAAATTCAGACAGCTGATGTTCTGAAAGAGCTGCAAAATCTGGACCCCTACAAATCAGCTGGGCTAGACAATCTGGACCCTTTCTTTCTAAAATTAGCCGCCGAAATTGTCGCAACCCCTATTACTAGCCTGTTCAACCTCTCTTTTGTATCGTCTGAGATCCCCAGAGATTGGAAAGCTTCCGCGGTCATCCCCCTCTTCAAAGGGGGTGACACTATAGATCCAAACTGTTACAGACCTATATCCATCCTGCCCTGCCTTACGAAAGTATTTGAAAGCCAAATTAACAAACAGATCACCGACCATTTCCAATCCCACCGTACCTTCTCCGCTATGCAATCTGGTTTCCGAGCTGGTCATGGGTGCACCTCAGCCACGCTCAAGGACCTAAATGATATTATAACCGCGATCGATAAAAGACAGTACTGTGCAGCCGTCTTCATCGACCTGGCCAAGGCTTTCGACTGTCAATCACCGCATTCTTATTGGCAGACTAAATAGCCTTAGTTTCGCAAATGACTGCCTCGCCTGGTTCACCAACTACTTCGCAGATAGAGTTCAATGTGTCAAATCGGAGGGCCTGTTGTCTGGACCTCTGGCAGTCTCTATGGGGGTGCCACAGGGTTCAATTCTTGGGCCGACTCTATTCTCTGTGTATATCAATGATGTCGCTCTTGCTGCTGGTGAATCTCAGATCCACCTCTATGCAGACGACACCATTTTGTATATATCTGGCCCTTCATTGGACACTGTGTTAACAAACCTCCAAACGAGCTTCAATGCCATACAACACTCCTTCCGTAGCCTCCAACTGCTCTTAAACGCTAGTAAAACTAAATGCATGCTCTTCAATTGAACGCTGCTTGCACCCGCACGCCTGACTAGAATCACTACTCTCGGCGGGTCTGACTTAGAATATGTGGACAACTACAAATACCTAGGTGTCTGGTTAGACCGTAAACTCTCTTTCCAGACTCACATTAAGCATCTCCAATCCAAAGTTAAATCTAGAATCGGCTTCCTATTTCACAACAAAGCCTCCTTCACTCATGCTGCCAAACATGCCCTCGTAAAACTGACTATCCTACCGATCCTTGACTTCGGCGATGTCATTTACAAAATAGCCTCCAACACTCTACTCAGCAAATTGGATGTAGTCTAACACAGTGCCATCCGTTTTGTCACCAAAGCCCCATATACTACCCACCACTGTGACCTGTACGCTCTCGTTGGCTGGCCCTCACTACATATTCGTCGCCAAACCCACTGGCTCCAGGTCATCTATAAATCACTGCTAGGCAAATACCCGCCTTATCTTAGCTCATTGGTCACCATAGCAACACCCACCTATAGTATGCGCTCCAGCAGGTATATCTCACTGGTCATCCCCAAAGCCAACACCTCCTTTGGCCGCCATTCCTTCCAGTTCTCTGCTGCCAATGACTGGAACGAACTGCAAAAATCTCTGAAGCTGGAGACTCTTATCTCCCTCACTAACTTTAAGCATCAGTTGTCAGAGCACCTTACCGATCACTGCACCTGTACACAGCCCATCTGTAATTAGCCCACCCAACTACCCAGAGCATATGAGCGGAGTGGAGCGGGAGCGAGCGTGGAGCGTGAGCGGATGGATTTTGAACAGAGCGCAGAGCGGCATTTTTAAAAGGACGGAGCGTCACCCTATGTCCCGCTCCAATTTCGCTCGCTCACACCACGAGTCTGAAGCATGCTCAAGCCTGACCCAGAATCCATCTGTTTAATTTAATTTGTGTCGTCCATGAATTTGTATTTTATAGAGCGAGAGGAGCAGCAGCAGCAACAAGAGAAAAGGGTTGAGGAATTCAAAAGTTTATTCACTGCACGCAAATGCCCAACCATAGCAAGGGAGAGAAAAAGAGAGCTGGATGTAGCATTTTTTGAAATGATTTTCATGGACTATGAACCGCTGAGTAAAGGAGAACGCGAAGGGATGCAACACTTCGCCAGCGCAGCTCAACCGGGCTACACCCCCCCCAAGAAACTATGATAAATCAGTACTTTACTGTCAAATTTACATCTGAGATGCCCCATTCACATGCTTCAGCTGGCGATCAAAAACGCCGTTAACGAGCACGACAACATTAATAGGCTGTTAGTGAAAGTCGGGCACCTGGTGAAAAGTGTACGCAAGAGCACAGAGGAAACCGACCAATTAGGTGTCCGCCCCACAAATGCCTGCGCCATTCGATGGAGCAGCCAGCTGCGGATGATTCAGTCGTTCATCCGGTTGTTCCAAAAAGACCCGTTATGGCAAAACAAACTCAAGTCTAACGTTGCTAACATCACCCTGAATCAAGTACGGCAGCTGACGCACCTTGTCAGTGTGGGGCGGCAGGTAGCTTAGTGGTTAAGAGCGTTGTACCAGTAACCGAAAGGTTGCTGGTTCTAATCCCCAAGCCGACTAGGTGAAAAATCTGTCGATGTGCCCTTGAGCAAGGCACTTAACCCTAATTGCTCCTGTAAGTCGCTCTGGATAAGAGCGTCTGCTAAATGACCAATTTAGTGTGCTGACACCACTACCGGACCTCACAGACAAAATGCAGAAGGAGCTGGGGAACCTGGGGATGATCCTCCCTGCTGTCACAGAAATCAAATCCCTGCTCACCGATTACACTCACGCTGCACTTCCAATGGGCATCGCTGCTTTTGCAGAAACATTGGCAAACAACGTGTCAATTCGCTATGGAATATACTATACTGATTAACATCTCATTTTAGCGTCAGTGTTAGATCCCCGTTTCAAGACAGAATGGATAATCCGAGATGAGTCTGTATGCAACACATTCGGGGAGATAAAGTAAGGCTGTGGTTTAAGCTAAAAGTGAAATACATGCAGATTTTGTTCCTTTTTTGGAGTGAGCGGGGGGCGATTTGAGTGGAGCGCGATGCAAACTGCGTTGAGCGCTGAGTGATAATGAGCGGACTGGCCTGATGTGGCTTTGAGCGGGGGGAGCGGAGGGGTGAACAGCTCCGTGAGCGAGGAGCTGAGATTCTCACCGCTCCACTCCGCTCATATGCTCTGCAACCACCTCATCCCCATATTGTTATTTATTTTGCTAATTTGCACCCCAGTATCTCTATTTACACATCATCTTCAGCACATCTATCACTCCAGTGTTAATACTAATTGTAATTATTTTGCACTATGGCCTATTTATTGCCTTTCCTCCATAACTTGCTACATTTGCACACACTGTATATATATTTTCTGTTGTGTTATTGACTGAACGTTTTGTTTATTCCATATGTAACTCTGTGTTGTTGTTTTTATCGCACTGCTTTGCTTTATCTTGGTCAGGTCGCAGTTGTAAATGAGAACTTGTTCTCAACTCGCTTACCTGGTTAAATAAAGGTTAATTAAACAAAATATATATATAAATAAATAGCGGGGTGAACAGGCAGCGGCTCGGGTGGTTGATGTCCTTGATGATCTTTTTGGCCTTCCTATGACATCAGGTGCTGTATGTGTCCTGGAGGGCGGGTAATTTGCCCCCGGTAATGTGTTTGGCAGACCGCACCACCCTTTAGATATCCCTGCGGTTGCAGGTGGTGCAGTTGCCGTACCAGGCGGTGATACAGCCCGACAGGATGCTCTCAATTGTGCATCTGTAAAGGTTTGTGAGGGTTTTAGGTGCCAAGCCAAATTTCTTCAGCCTCCCGAGGTTGAGGAGGCTCTGTTGCGCCTTCTTCACCACACTGTCTGCGTGGGTGGACCATTTCAGTTTGTCGGTGATGTGTACGCTAAGGAACTTGAAGCTTTCCACCTTCTCCACTGCGGTCCCGTCGATGTGGATAGGGGGGTGCACCCTCTGCTGTTTCCTGAAGTCCACGATCATCTCCTTTGTTTTGTTGATGTTGAGTGAGAGGTTATTTTCCTGGCACCACACTCCCAGAGCCCTCACCTCCTCCCTGTAGGCGGTCTCGTCATTGTTGGTAATCAAGCCTACTACTGTTGTGTTGTCTGCAAACTTGATGATTGAGTTGGAGGCGTGCTTGGCCACGCAGTCATGGGTGAACAGGGAGTACAGGAGTGGGCTGAGCACGCACCCTTGTGGGGCCCCAGTGTTGCGGATCAGCGAAGTGGAGATGTTGTTTCCTACCTTCACCACCTGGGGGCAGCCTGTCAGGAAGTTCAGGACCCAGTTGCCCATGGCGGGGTTCAGACCCAGGGCCTGGAGCTTAATGATGAGCTTGGAGGGTACTATGGTGTTGAATGCTGAGCTATAGTCAATGAGCATACTTACATAGGTATTCCTAACCCTAACCCTAACCCTAACCCATGGCGGGGTTCAGACCCAGGGCCTGGAGCTTAGTGATGAGCTTGGAGGGTACTATGGTGTTGAAGGCTGAGCTATAGTCAATGAGCATCCTTACATAGGTATTCCTAACCCTAACCCTAACCCTAACCCATGGCGGGGTTCAGACCCAGGGCCCCGAGCTTAATGATGAGCTTGGAGGGTACTATGGTGTTGAATGCTGAGCTATAGTCAATGAGCATACTTACATAGGTATTCCTAACCCTAACCCTAACCCTAACCCATGGCGGGGTTCAGACCCAGGGCCTGGAGCTTAATGATGAGCTTGGAGGGTACTATGGTGTTGAAGGCTGAGCTATAGTCAATGAGCATCCTTACATAGGTATTCCTAACCCTAACCCTAACCCTAACCCATGGCGGGGTTCAGACCCAGGGCCTGGAGCTTAATGATGAGCTTGGAGGGTACTATGGTGTTGAAGGCTGAGCTATAGTCAATGAGCATACTTACATAGGTATTCCTAACCCTAACCCTAACCCTAACCCATGGCGGGGTTCAGACCCAGGGCCTGGAGCTTAATGATGAGCTTGGAGGGTACTATGGTTTTGAATGCTGAGCTATAGTCAATGAGCATACTTACATAGGTATTCCTAACCCTAACCCTAACCCTAACCCTAACCCATGGCGGGGTTCAGACCCAGGGCCCCGAGCTTAATGATGAGCTTGGAGGGTACTATGGTGTTGAATGCTGAGCTATAGTCAATGAGCATACTTACATAGGTATTCCTAACCCTAACCCTAACCCTAACCCATGGCGGGGTTCAGACCCAGGGCCTGGAGCTTAATGATGAGCTTGGAGGGTACTATGGTGTTGAAGGCTGAGCTATAGTCAATGAGCATCCTTACATAGGTATTCCTAACCCTAACCCTAACCCTAACCCATGGCGGGGTTCAGACCCAGGGCCTGGAGCTTAATGATGAGCTTGGAGGGTACTATGGTGTTGAAGGCTGAGCTATAGTCAATGAGCATACTTACATAGGTATTCCTAACCCTAACCCTAACCCTAACCCATGGCGGGGTTCAGACCCAGGGCCTGGAGCTTAATGATGAGCTTGGAGGGTACTATGGTGTTGAAGGCTGAGCTATAGTCAATGAGCATACTTACATAGGTATTCCTAACCCTAACCCTAACCCTAACCCATGGCGGGGTTCAGACCCAGGGCCTGGAGCTTAATGATGAGCTTGGAGGGTACTATGGTGTTGAAGGCTGAGCTATAGTCAATGAGCATACTTACATAGGCATCCCTAACCCTAACCCTAACCCTAACCCATGGCGGGGTTCAGACCCAGGGCCCTGAGCTTAATGATGAGCTTGGAGGGTACTATGGTGTTGAATGCTGAGCTATAGTCAATGAGCATACTTACATAGGTTAGGTATTCCTAACCCTAACCCTAACCCTAACCCATGGCGGGGTTCAGACCCAGGGCCTGGAGCTTAGTGATGAGCTTGGAGGGTACTATGGTGTTGAATTCTGAGCTATAGTCAATGAGCATACTTACATAGGTATTCCTAACCCTAACCCTAACCCTAACCTATGGCGGGGTTCAGACCCAGGGCCCTGAGCTTAATGATGAGCTTGGAGGGTACTATGGTGTTGAATGCTGAGCTATAGTCAATGAGCATACTTACATAGGTTAGGTATTCCTAACCCTAACCCTAACACTAACCCATGGCGGGGTTCAGACCCAGGGCCTGGAGCTTAATGATGAGCTTGGAGGGTACTATGGTGTTGAATGCTGAGCTATAGTCAATGAGCATACTTACATAGGAATGCTGTAAAGATGTGTGTGATGGTCTGTTGTGTAATGCTGTAATGGTTTGTGATTGGATGACTTGGTTTGGTTCCAACTTCAAGACACGCAGAGAAAAGCATGTGTTGACAACTGATAACTTATTTAGAGAAATGCTGCTTCCTTATTTGTATGACAAATCAACGTTAGATGAGTAGCCTTTATCATTCCTTCTGTAGTGTCTACGGACAACAAACTGTAATCTAATGATATACAGGCTAGTTCACAAAGAAACACAAAAAGTAGGAAATTAATTAAAAATTTCTCAAAACAAGAAACAATGTAACAAAAATATATTGTGGCATTTACCTATTTCCAGATGGCATATGACTCCCTCCTTGTATGACAAATAGTGGTTTATTTCTGTCATAAAAGTGAAGAGCAGAAAGTTCATTGTAGGGTATGCAACCCTTGACTCTCTCATTCATCTACAACTCTATCAACCCATGGGATACTTTTTTCTTTATTTTATCATTTCCTTTATCACAATATTAAAATAAAATATACCTGCAACCAGAGCTGGGCAAAAGATACATCACCATGTAACTTGTTACAAATACAAGATACTAAAAAGACCAATGTATCAAACTAAAATTCAAAATAATTGTTCTATGTATTGTAGCTAGATAAAATACCTGTATTTTGTATGAAACAATAATCCAAATCTAAAATACCTTTTCAAGTATATGTAACCGGTGTGAAATGGCTAGCTAGTTAGCGGTGCGCGCTAGTAGCATTTCAATCGGTGACGTCACTCGCTCTGAGACCTTGAAGTAGTTGTTTCCCTTGCTCTGCAAGGGCCGCGGCTTTTGTGGAGCGACGGGTAACGGTGCTTCGAGGGTGACTGTTGTCGATGTGTGCAGAGGGTCCCTGGTTCAAGCCCAGGTAGGGACGATGTCACAACGGCTGATGTAGATGTGGTGAAGGAGTCAAACGCAGACACAGAAGCTAAGTCCAATACTTTACTGAACACGACCAAAAATATACAAAACACTGGCCTCAAAACAAACAAGAGGCGGACGATGCGCAACAATTCGCAAAAGGCTAGTATACCAAGGCGCACGAAAACAGTACAGTGCGACGACAGGGAAAACAACAAACAAACAACGAGCCGACCTGATGACAGGCGAACAATAACACACAACACAAGACTAACCAAACGAGAAACTTATAGGAGACATAATTAACCAAACAGGAAACAGGTGTACACAATCAGACAAAACCAAACAGACAACAAAAACATCAAACGGTGATAGCTAGTACTCCGGGGACGACGACCGCCGAAGCCTGCCCGAACAAGGAGGAGGAGCAGCCTCGGCCGAAACCGTGACAGACGGAAGAAACACTGTTTCATATACACCTTCACTACAACAACATTCTCAGTAATGGGAACATAAAACGTTTTACTTGCTATGACTTTGATATGTGGTTGTTTATCTACCTTGGTTGAATGTAAGACGCTCTGAATAAGAATGCTAAATGACCAAAATGTTAATGTCAAAATGTACAAATGCAAAGCACACTGGGTGTTATTATTGGCCTTGTTTTAGTGGCAGAGCTCATTAAAATAATACCCAGCATGCTTTGCAAGTGTTCATTTAAACATTTAAATGTTGGTCATTTAACAGACACTCTTTTCACACCATAAAACCAGCAGACTACTGACACCAATGCAGGATGAAAGGTATTGAACAGTATTTAATATTTCGACAATACAAATGACAGGTCTCGAAGTATCTTGTTACAAAATACATTGGATTGTAGTTCAGGCCAGTGTTACACAAATGACAAAATACTCAAAAGTCATTCAAAAGTTACTAAATACAGTATGCATTTCAAATACAATTACAGACCTGTTGTATCTACAGTTACAGACCTGTTGTATCTACAGTTACAGACCTGTTGTATCTACAGTTACAGACCTGTTGTATCTACAGTTACAGACCTGTTGGATCTACAATTACAGACCTGTTGTATCTACAGTTACAGACCCGTTGTATCTACAGTTACAGACTTGTTGTATCTACAGTTACAGACCTGTTGGATCTACAGTTACAGACCTGTTGTATCTACAGTTACAGACCTGTTGTATCTACAGTTACAGACCTGTTGTATCTACAGTTACAGACCTGTTGTATCTACAGTTTGAATGTTCAAGGCATGACAGGGACCCATCTTTATCTCACAGTTGTTTTCAACTTGGTAACGCTGCAATGCACCAGAAAGAGGAAGGATGTACAGAATCGGCACACAGCCGAAAAAAACCTTGCTGGAAACCAATATGTCACAAAAACACGATGCAATGCACCAGAAAGAGGAAGGATGTACAGAATCGGCACACACAGCCGAAAAAACCCTTGCTGGAAACCAATATGTCACAAAATGTCGTCATAATATATGAATGACACCTTAAACCTGTGTTTCCAAACCATCCATACTAAAACACCAACTACAATGAATTCTAGCTAACTAACTGGCTGAATAAGTGTCAGTAGCTGAGTGTAGATGCGGTGAGGAATCAAGCGCAGGAAACACGGGCGTTCGTCAACAGACTTTAGTAACAAAAATACAGCACCAAACAGGCGAACAGCCAACCCAACCGGGAGGCAAAATACAAAGTACGCACAAAACACACAGTGCGTAAACTGACGATAGCGCACACAGTGCGGACTCTCGGAAAACAACAATCCTGAGAGTAATACCAGAGAGCAACAGCTTGACAAATAAACAATACCACATAACACCTGCCCCCACACACGGAAACTAAATAGGCAACCAAATCAAACACTAACAAGGGACAGGTGTACAAACAGACAAAACCAAACAAACATGAAACATCGAACGGTGGCAGCTAGTACTCCGGGGACGACGACCGCCGAAGCCTGCCCGAACAAGGAGGAGGAGCAGTCTCGGCCGAAACCGTGACAGTACCCCCCCCTTGACGCGCGGCTCCAGCCGTGCGCCGATCCCGGCCTCGGGGACGACCAGGACGACGCGGAGCAGGGCGCGTAGGATGACCCCGATGGAACTCGGTCAGCAGGGACAGGTCTAATATGTCCATCCTCGGCACCCAGCACCGCTCCTCCGGGCCGTACTCCTCCCACTCCACGAGATATTGGAGACCCCCCATCCGGCGTCTCGAATCAAGGATGGACCTCACAGTGTACGCCGGAGCCCCCTCGATGTCCAATGGGGGCGGAGGAGTCTCTTCTATCTCATAGTCCTGGAGTGGACCAGCTACCACCGGCCTGAGGAGAGACACATGGAACGAGGGGTTAATATTCCTGTAATCAATAGGCAGTTCTAACATGTAACACACCTCGTTCAACCTCCTCAGGACTTTGAATGGCCCCACAAACCGCCGACCCAGCTTCCGGCAGGGCAGGCGGAGGGGCAGGTTTCTGGTCGAGAGCCAGACTCGATCTCCAGGTGCGTACACAGGCCCCTCACTGCGGTGGAGATCGGCGCTCGTCTTATGCCGACGGATGGCCCGCTGCAGATGAACGTGGGCAGCGTTCCATGTCTCCTCCGAGCGCCGCACCCACTCATCCACCGCAGGGGCCTCGATCTGGCTCTCGTGCCAAGGTGCCAGAACCGGCTGGTACCCTAACACACACTGGAAAGGGGTTAGTTGGGTGGAGGAGTGGCGGAGAGAGTTCTGCGCCATCTCGGCCCACGGAACGTATCTCGCCCACTCCTCCGGCCGGCCCTGGCAATAAGACCTCAGAAACCTACCCACATCCTGGTTGACACGTTCAACCTGCCCATTACTCTCCGGGTGGTAACCCGAGGTAAGGCTCACCGAAACCCCCAACCGTTCCATAAACGCTCTCCACACTGGAGGTGAACTGGGGGCCTCGATCAGACACAATATCCTCGGGTACCCCGTAATGCCGGAAGACATGGGTAAACAGAGCCTCAGCGGTCTGTAGGGCAGTAGGGAGACCCGGCATGGGAAGGAGACGACAGGCCTTCGAGAACCGATCCACAACGACCAGGATGGTAGTATTCCCCTGTGAGGGGGGAAGGTCTGTAACAAAATCCACCGAGAGGTGGGACCAGGGTCGTTGTGGAACGGGCAGGGGTTGTAGCTTACCCCTGGGCAAATGTCTGGGCGCCTTACACTGGGCACACACCGAACAGGAGGAGACATAAACCCTCACATCCCTGGCTAACGTTGGCCACCAGTACTTAGTGCTGAGGCAGTGAACTGTCCGGCCGATACCTGGATGTCCAGAGGAGGGGGACGTATGAGCCCAATAAATGAGGCGATCGCGTACCTCGAGCGGAACGTACGTCCGACCCACTGGACACTGTGGAGGACTTGGGTCGGTGCGTAACGCCCGCTCGATCTCTGCATCGACCTCCCATACCACCGGTGCCACCAGACAAGACTTTGGTAGTATGGGAGTGGGCTCAACGGACCTCTCCTCCGTGTCATACCGCCGAGACAGGGCATCTGCCTTCCCGTTCTGGGACCCAGGGATGTAAGTGATTTTAAACACAAACCGGGCTAGAAACATAGTCCAACGGGCCTGGCGAGGATTCAGTCTCCTAGCTGCCCGGATGTATTCCAGGTTACTGTGGTCAGTCAAAATGAGGAAAGGGTGTTGAGCCCCCTCAAGCCAATGCCTCCACACCTTTAGGGCCTGTACCACGGCTAACAGCTCCCTGTCCCCTACGTCATAATTCCGCTCCGCCGGACTGAGTTTCTTAGAATAAAAAGCACAGGGGCGGAGTTTAGGTGGTGTGCCAGACCGTTGTGAGAGAACGGCCCCAATACCGGCCTCGGACGCTTCTACCTCTACCTGGAATGGTAAAGCGGGATCCGGATGCGCCAACACCGGCGCCGAGGTAAACAGGTCCCTCAGTCTCCCGAAAGCCCTGTCCGCCTCAGCTGACCACCGCAAGCGCACCGGACCCCCCTTCAACAGAGACGTTATGGGAGCTGCCACCTGTCCAAAACCCCGGATAAACCTCCGGTAGTAATTCGCAAAACCCAAGAACTGTTGCACCTCTTTCACAGTGGTTGGGGTTTGCCAATTACGCACAGCTGACACCCGGTCAACCTCCATCCTCACCCCTGACGCAGACAACTGATAACCCAAAAAGGAGACCGACTTCTGAAAGAACAGACATTTCTCTGCCTTGACATATAGGTCATGCTCCAACAGCCTCCTCAACACTCGGCGCACCAGGGCTACATGCTCTGCTCGGGTAGAACTGTACACCAGAATATCGTCGATGTACACGACTACTCCCTGCCCCTGCATGTCCCGGAAAATCTCATCGACGAAGGATTGGAAGACTGAGGGAGCATTCATTAACCCATATGGCATGACGAGATACTCGTAATGACCGGAGGTCGTGCTAAACGCTGTCTTCCATTCATCGCCCTCTCTAATGCGCACCAAGTTATATGCGCTCCTGAGATCCAATTTTGTGAAGAACTGAGCACCGTGTAATGATTCCGTCATAGTCGCAATCAGAGGAAGTGGATAGCTGTACTTCACCGTAATCTGATTGAGACCGCGGTAATCAATACACGGGCGCAGACCTCCATCCTTTTTCTTCACAAAAAAGAAGCTTGAGGAAGCAGGTGAAGTGGAGGCCCGTATGTATCCCTGTCTCAGAGACTCGGCGATGTAAGTTTCCATCGCCTTCCTCTCCTCTTGAGACAAGGGATACACATGGCTCCGCGGGAGGGCTGCTCCTAACTGGAGATCTATCGCACAATCCCCCTGTCTATGAGGCGGCAGCTGCGCCGCCCTAGTCTTACTAAACACCAGTGTCAAATCCTCATACTCGGGGGAATGTGCAGTGCAGGCATTAGATTCAGACTTTCCACCGAGGTCGCCCCTATGGAAACACCCAGACACCGCCCCTCACACTGAGCAGACCACCCTTTAAGAGCTTTCTCTCGCCACGAAATAGTAGGGTCATGGGTAATCAACCAGGGAAGCCCCAGCACCACCGGATACGCAGGAGAGTCAATCAGATAGAGCTGAATCGTCTCCTCATGACCCCCCTGCGCCTCCATCTTAAGGGGCGCTGTGACCTCCCTAATCAACCCAGATCCTAACGGACGGCTATCTAGGGCATGTACAGGGAAAGGCTTATCAACGGGAAGGAGAGGAATCCCTAATTCTACACAGAACTGGCGATCTACAAAGTTCCCAGCTGCGCCTGAATCGACTAGCGCCTTATGCTGGGAACGAGGTGCTACCTGTGGAAAACAAACAGGCAAGGTTATGTGAACGACAGAAAGCTCTGGGTAAGTAGGGCGCCTACTCACCTGGGAGGACTCCCCAATACGTGGCCTGCCTTCACCTCCACCGGGAGACCTTCCCCAACACCTAGCCGCGGTGTGCCCTCCACGGCCACAGTTGGTGCAGGGGACGGCCCCCCTCGGGTTCCTACTCCTCCTTTCTCTAGCGCCAGCACCTCCGAGCTCCATAGGGCTCGGCTCGGAGGTGCTGGAGGGTGAAATGGGCGACCCCCATCCGGGACGTCCACGGGTGGCGAGCAGGGTGTCCAACCGAATGGCCATGTCGACTAGTTGGTCAAACGTCAACATGGTATCCCTGCACGCCAACTCTCTTTGGACGTCCTCCCGGAGGCTACAACGGAAGTGGTCTATGAGGGCCCGCTCATTCCACCCTGCATCTGCCGCTAGAGTCCGGAACTCCAGGGCAAAATCCTGGGCGCTCCTCATCCCCTGTCGGAGGAAGAACAGACGCTCCGGAGAACTCCGCATAGGTGATGGTAGCGGCGTCCATTCTCCTCCATTCGGCGTTGGCCCACTCCAACGCCTTGCCGGTGAGACAGGAGATGAGGGCTGAGACGCTCTCGTGTCCCGAGGGCGCCGGGTGTACGGTGGCGAGGTAGAGCTCCACCTGTAGCAGGAACCCTTGACACCCGGCAGCGGAGCCGTCGTACGCCCTCGGGAGCGAGAGCCGAATCCCACTGGGTTCCGGAATGTGAACAGGAGGACTGACCGATGGGGATGGTCCGGTAGGTGGGGGCGTGGGTACCCCGCTGCTTTCCCATCGGTGGAGAGTGTTCATCACCCGGTCCAAGGCGTGACCGATCTGGTTAATCCGGTCCTCCTGTCCACGAAGACGGTCCTCCATGACCTCTGTCGGCGCGGGTGCTCCTGCTGACTCCATGGTGGGATGTGGTATTCTGTCAGTAGCTGAGTGTAGATGCGGTGAGTAATCAAGCGCAGGAAACACGGGCGTTCGTCAACAGACTTTAGTAACAAAAATACAGCACCAAACAGGCGAACAGCCAACCCAACCGGGAGGCAAAATACAAAGTACGCACAAAACACACAGTGCGTAAACTGACGATAGCGCACACAGTGCGGACTCTCGGAAAACAACAATCCTGAGAGTAATACCAGAGAGCAACAGCTTGACAAATAAACAATACCACATAACACCTGCCCCCACACACGAAAACTAAATAGGCAACCAAATCAAACACTAACAAGGGATAGGTGTACAAACAGACAAAACCAAACAAACATGAAACATCGAACGGTGGCAGCTAGTACTCCGGGGACGACGACCGCCGAAGCCTGCCCGAACAAAGAGGAGGAGCAGTCTCGGCCGAAACCGTGACAATAAGTTGACGACGTAATCACTCAAACTGTCAAAACTAACCCAAAACTTTACACAACGTTAGACACGGACACAAATTATCTGCTTGGCGTGTTAACACACTGGTGGTTTGTTGTAACCGAGTATTGGTGCTAAACCGTGTTATTGGAGGCTGGCATGCTAGTTGGCTTTGGCGTCATTGGATTCGGTGCCCTGGACGGTTTTCACGGAAGAATACTGTACCAAGTTGCTAGCTGAATAAACTAAGTTATTCTATTCCTAGAAACATTGAACCGCTGTAGTTTACAACAATTATAATTTCTAAAGTGGAAGTTGGGAGAGTTATATTTGAGTGTTTCAGTGAAACGTAAGTGAGGGAGGCCCCGCTCTCTCGCTTTCCCAGATGTTTAGTTCGTTTCACTCCGATCTCCTTTACATTATTGTAGCCTTCTTCTGTAGCCTGTCAACTATGTGTCTGTCTAACACACCCCCCCCATGAAATGTTTTTGTCCCACTGGCTATCATAAATTGGATGCACCAATTTGTAAGTTGCTCTGGATGAGAGCGTCTGCTAAATGATTAAAATGTAAATCTAGTGTGTATATAGGAATAGAGCTTAACTCTTCAGTGTATTTGTTTTGTTTTTGAGGGGGTGGATCAGCTTTAATATTGCATACATATTGTGGCTTCTATCAATGTAATTGTCTGCATCATTTCCAATCCCCTTATATATTTATTTATAAATATATTATTCTAACTCTTCAGTGTTAGTTGTGGCTGGCTGACTGAGTGTACAGGATGCATTCCTGGCTGGGTGGTGAGGAGGAAGGGTGGGTGGGGGGGTGGGGTGCGTTCCTCCTTGTCTGGGTCAGTGGACCACTGCCACCCCTCCACTTAGTGACACAGTACCACCACCCCTCTACATAGTAACACAGTACCAACCCCTCCACTTAGTGACACAGTACCACCACCCCTCCACTTAGTAACACAGTACCACCACCCCTCCACTTAGTAACACAGTACCACCACCCCTCCACTTAGTAACACAGTACCACCACCCCTCTACTTAGTAACACAGTAACACCACCCCTCCACTTAGTAACACAGTACCACCACCCCTCCACTTAGTAACACAGTACCACCACCCCTCCACTTAGTAACACAGTACCACCACCCTTCCACTTAGTAACACAGTACAACCACCCCTCCTCTTAGTAACACAGTACCACCACCCCTCCACTTAGTAACACAGTACCACCACCCTTCCACTTAGTAACACAGTACAACCACCCCTCCTCTTAGTAACACAGTACCACCACCCCTCCACTTTGTAACACAGTACCACCACGCCTCCACCTAATAACACAGTACCACCACCCCACCACTTAGTAACACAGTACAACCACCCCTCCACTTAGTAACACAGTACCACCACCCCTCTACATAGTAACACAGTACCAACCCCTCCACTTAGTAACACAGTACCACCACCCCTCCACTTAGTAACACAGTACCACCACCCCTCCACTTAGTAACACAGTACCACCACCCCTCCACCTAGTAACACAGTACAACCACCCCTCCGCTTAGTAACACAGTACCACCACCCCTCCACTTAGTAACACAGTACCACCACCCCTCCACTTAGTAACACAGTACCACCACCCCTCCACTTAGTAACACAGTACCACCACCCCTCAACTTAGTAACACAGTACAACCACCCCTCCACTTAGTAACACAGTACCACCACCTCTCCACTTAGTAACACAGTACAACCACCCCTCCACTTAGTAACACAGTACCACCACCTCTCCACTTAGTAACACAGTACCACCACCCCTCAACTTAGTAACACAGTACAACCACCCCTCCACTTAGTAACACAGTACAACCACCCCTCCACTTAGTAACACAGTACCACCACCCTTCCACTTACTAACACAGTACCACCACCCCTCCACTTAGTAACACAGTACAACCACCCCTCCACTTAGTAACACAGTACCACCACCCTTCCACTTACTAACACAGTACCACCACCCCTCCACTTAGTAACACAGTACCACCACCCCTCCACTTAGTAACACAGTACCACCACCCCTCCACTTAGTAACACAGTACAACCACCCTTCCACTTAGTAACACAGTACCACCACCCCTCCGCTTAGTAACACAGTACCACCACCCCTCCACTTAGTAACACAGTACCACCACCCCTCCACTTAGTAACACAGTACCACCACCCCTCCACTTAGTAACACAGTACCTCCACCCCTCCACCTAGTAACACAGTACAACCACCCCTCCTCTTAGTAACACAGTACCACCACCCCTCTACTTAGTAACACAGTACCACCACTCCTCCACTTAGTAACACAGTACCACCACCCCTCCACTTAGTAACACAGTACAACCACCCCTCCTCTTAGTAACACAGTACCACCACCCCTCTACTTAGTAACACAGTACCACCACTCCTCCACTTAGTAACACAGTGCCACCACCCCTCTACATAGTAACACAGTAGCACCACCCCACCACTTAGTAACACAGTACAACCACCCCTCCACTTAGTAACACAGTACCACCACCCCTCCACTTAGTAACACAGTACAACCACCCCTCCTCTTAGTAACAGAGTACCACCACCCCTCTACTTAGTAACACAGTACCAACACTCCTCCACTTAGTAAAACAGTACCACCACCCCTCCACTTAGTAACACAGTACCACCACCCCTCCACTTAGTAACACAGTACCACCACCCCTCCACTTAGTAACATAGTACAACCACCCCTCCACTTAGTAACACAGGACCACCACCCCTCCACTTAGTAACACAGTACCACCACCCCTCCACTTAGTAACACAGTATCACCACCCCTCCACTTAGTAACATAGTACAACCACCCCTCCACTTAGCAACACAGTACCACCACCCCTCCACTTAGTAACACAGTCCCACCACCCCTCCACTTAGTAACACAGTACCACCACCCCTCCACCTAGTAACACAGTACAACCACCCCTCCGCTTAGTAACACAGTACCACCACCCCTCCACTTAGTAACACAGTACCACCACCCCTCCACTTAGTAACACAGTACCACCACCCCTCCACTTAGTAACACAGTACCACCACCCCTCTACTTAGTAACACAGTACCACCACCCCTCCACTTAGTAACACAGTACAACCACCCCTCCACTTAGTAACACAGTACAACCACCCCTCCACTTAGTAACACAGTACCACCACCCCTCCACTTAGTAACTCAGTACAACCACCCCTCCACTTAGTAACACAGTACCACCACCTCTCCACTTAGTAACACAGTACAACCACCCCTCCTCTTAGTAACACAGTACCACCACCCCTCTACTTAGTAACACAGTACAACCACTCCTCCACTTAGTAACACAGTACCACCACCCCTCTACATAGTAACACAGTAGCACCACCCCACCACTTAGTAACACAGTACAACCACCCCTCCACTTAGTAACACAGTACCACCACCCCTCCACTTAGTAACACAGTACAACCACCCCTCCTCTTAGTAACAGAGTACCACCACCCCTCTACTTAGTAACACAGTTCCAACACTCCTCCACTTAGTAAAACAGTACCACCACCCCTCCACTTAGTAACACAGTACCACCACCCCTCCACTTAGTAACACAGTACCACCACCCCTCCACTTAGTAACATAGTACAACCACCCCTCCACTTAGTAACACAGGACCACCACCCCTCCACTTAGTAACACAGTACCACCACCCCTCCACTTAGTAACACAGTACCACCACCCCTCCACTTAGTAACATAGTACAACCACCCCTCCACTTAGCAACACAGTACCACCACCCCTCCACTTAGTAACACAGTCCCACCACCCCTCCACTTAGTAACACAGTACCACCACCCCTCCACCTAGTAACACAGTACAACCACCCCTCCGCTTAGTAACACAGTACCACCACCCCTCCACTTAGTAACACAGTACCACCACCCCTCCACTTAGTAACACAGTACCACCACCCCTCCAATTAGTAAGAAAGTACCACCACCCCTCTTCGTTGTAACACAGTTCAACCACCCCTCCACTTAGTAACACAGTACCACCACGCCTCCACCTAATAACACAGTACCACCACCTCTCCACTTAGTAACACAGTACAACCACCCCTCTTCTTAGTAACACAGTACCACCACCTTCCACTTACTAACACAGTACCACCACTCCTCCACTTAGTAACATAGGACCACCACCCCTCCACTTAGTAACACAGTACCACCACTCCTCCACTTAGTAACATAGGACCACCACCCCTCCACTTACTAACACAGTACAACCACCCCTCTACTTAGTAACACAGTACCACCACCCCTCCACTTAGTAACACAGTACCACCACGCCTCCACCTAATAACACAGTACCACCACCTCTCCACTTAGTAACACAGTACAACCACCCCTCCACTTAGTAACACAGTACAACCACCCCTCCACTTAGAAAAATAGTACCACCACCCCTCCACTTAGTAACACAGTACCACCACCCTTCCACTTACTAACACAGTACCACCAACCTTCCACTTAGTAACACAGTACCACCACCCCTCCACTTAGTAACACAGTACAACCACCCTTCCACTTAGTAACACAGTACAACCACCCCTCCTCTTAGTAACACAGTACCACCACTCCTCCACTTAGTAACACAGTACCACCACCCCTCCACTTAGTAACACAGTACCACCACCCCTCCACTTAGTAACACAGTACCACCACCCCTCCACTTAGTAACATGGTACAACCACCCCTCCACTTAGCAACACAGTACCACCACCCCTCCTCTTAGTAACACAGTACCACCACCCCTCCACTTAGTAACACAGTACCACCACCCTTCCACTTAGTAACACAGTACAACCACCCCTCCTCTTAGTAACACAGTACCACCACCCCTCCACTTTGTAACACAGTACCACCACGCCTCCACCTAATAACACAGTACCACCACCCCACCACTTAGTAACACAGTACAACCACCCCTCCACTTAGTAACACAGTACCACCACCCCTCTACATAGTAACACAGTACCAACCCCTCCACTTAGTAACACAGTACCACCACCCCTCCACTTAGTAACACAGTACCACCACCCCTCCACTTAGTAACACAGTACCACCACCCCTCCACCTAGTAACACAGTACAACCACCCCTCCGCTTAGTAACACAGTACCACCACCCCTCCACTTAGTAACACAGTACCACCACCCCTCCACTTAGTAACACAGTACCACCACCCCTCCACTTAGTAACACAGTACCACCACCCCTCAACTTAGTAACACAGTACCACCACCCCTCCACTTAGTAACACAGTACCACCACCCCTCCACTTAGTAACACAGTACCTCCACCCCTCCACCTAGTAACACAGTACAACCACCCCTCCTCTTAGTAACACAGTACCACCACCCCTCTACTTAGTAACACAGTACCACCACTCCTCCACTTAGTAACACAGTACCACCACCCCTCCACTTAGTAACACAGTACAACCACCCCTCCTCTTAGTAACACAGTACCACCACCCCTCTACTTAGTAACACAGTACCACCACTCCTCCACTTAGTAACACAGTACCACCACCCCTCTACATAGTAACACAGTAGCACCACCCCACCACTTAGTAACACAGTACAACCACCCCTCCACTTAGTAACACAGTACCACCACCCCTCCACTTAGTAACACAGTACAACCACCCCTCCTCTTAGTAACAGAGTACCACCACCCCTCTACTTAGTAACACAGTACCAACACTCCTCCACTTAGTAAAACAGTACCACCACCCCTCCACTTAGTAACACAGTACCACCACCCCTCCACTTAGTAACACAGTACCACCACCCCTCCACTTAGTAACATAGTACAACCACCCCTCCACTTAGTAACACAGGACCACCACCCCTCCACTTAGTAACACAGTACCACCACCCCTCCACTTAGTAACACAGTATCACCACCCCTCCACTTAGTAACATAGTACAACCACCCCTCCACTTAGCAACACAGTACCACCACCCCTCCACTTAGTAACACAGTCCCACCACCCCTCCACTTAGTAACACAGTACCACCACCCCTCCACCTAGTAACACAGTACAACCACCCCTCCGCTTAGTAACACAGTACCACCACCCCTCCACTTAGTAACACAGTACCACCACCCCTCCACTTAGTAACACAGTACCACCACCCCTCCACTTAGTAACACAGTACCACCACCCCTCTACTTAGTAACACAGTACCACCACCCCTCCACTTAGTAACACAGTACAACCACCCCTCCACTTAGTAACACAGTACAACCACCCCTCCACTTAGTAACACAGTACCACCACCCCTCCACTTAGTAACTCAGTACAACCACCCCTCCACTTAGTAACACAGTACCACCACCTCTCCACTTAGTAACACAGTACAACCACCCCTCCTCTTAGTAACACAGTACCACCACCCCTCTACTTAGTAACACAGTACAACCACTCCTCCACTTAGTAACACAGTACCACCACCCCTCTACATAGTAACACAGTAGCACCACCCCACCACTTAGTAACACAGTACAACCACCCCTCCACTTAGTAACACAGTACCACCACCCCTCCACTTAGTAACACAGTACAACCACCCCTCCTCTTAGTAACAGAGTACCACCACCCCTCTACTTAGTAACACAGTTCCAACACTCCTCCACTTAGTAAAACAGTACCACCACCCCTCCACTTAGTAACACAGTACCACCACCCCTCCACTTAGTAACACAGTACCACCACCCCTCCACTTAGTAACATAGTACAACCACCCCTCCACTTAGTAACACAGGACCACCACCCCTCCACTTAGTAACACAGTACCACCACCCCTCCACTTAGTAACACAGTACCACCACCCCTCCACTTAGTAACATAGTACAACCACCCCTCCACTTAGCAACACAGTACCACCACCCCTCCACTTAGTAACACAGTCCCACCACCCCTCCACTTAGTAACACAGTACCACCACCCCTCCACCTAGTAACACAGTACAACCACCCCTCCGCTTAGTAACACAGTACCACCACCCCTCCACTTAGTAACACAGTACCACCACCCCTCCACTTAGTAACACAGTACCACCACCCCTCCAATTAGTAAGAAAGTACCACCACCCCTCTTCGTTGTAACACAGTTCAACCACCCCTCCACTTAGTAACACAGTACCACCACGCCTCCACCTAATAACACAGTACCACCACCTCTCCACTTAGTAACACAGTACAACCACCCCTCTTCTTAGTAACACAGTACCACCACCTTCCACTTACTAACACAGTACCACCACTCCTCCACTTAGTAACATAGGACCACCACCCCTCCACTTAGTAACACAGTACCACCACTCCTCCACTTAGTAACATAGGACCACCACCCCTCCACTTACTAACACAGTACAACCACCCCTCTACTTAGTAACACAGTACCACCACCCCTCCACTTAGTAACACAGTACCACCACGCCTCCACCTAATAACACAGTACCACCACCTCTCCACTTAGTAACACAGTACAACCACCCCTCCACTTAGTAACACAGTACAACCACCCCTCCACTTAGAAAAATAGTACCACCACCCCTCCACTTAGTAACACAGTACCACCACCCTTCCACTTACTAACACAGTACCACCAACCTTCCACTTAGTAACACAGTACCACCACCCCTCCACTTAGTAACACAGTACAACCACCCTTCCACTTAGTAACACAGTACAACCACCCCTCCTCTTAGTAACACAGTACCACCACTCCTCCACTTAGTAATACAGTACCACCACCCCTCCACTTAGTAACACAGTACCACCACCCCTCCACTTAGTAACACAGTACCACCACCCCTCCACTTAGTAACATGGTACAACCACCCCTCCACTTAGTAACACAGGACCACCACCCCTCCACTTAGTAACACAGTACCACCACCCCTCCACTTAGCAACACAGTACCACCACCCCTCCACTTAGTAACACAGTCCCACCACCCCTCCACTTAGTAACACAGTACCACCACCCCTCCACCTAGTAACACAGTACAACCACCCCTCCACTTAGTAACACAGTACCACCACCCCTCCAATTAGTAACAAAGTACCACCACCCCTCCACGTTGTAACACAGTTCAACCACCCCTCCACTTAGTAACACAGTACCACCACGCCTCCACCTAATAACACAGTACCACCACCTCTCCACTTAGTAACACAGTACAACCACCCCTCTTCTTAGTAACACAGTACCACCACCTTCCACTTACTAACACAGTACCACCACTCCTCCACTTAGTAACACAGTAACACCACCCCTCCACTTAGTAACACAGTACAACCACCCCTCCACTTAGAAACACAGTACCACCACCCCTCCACTTAGTAACACAGTACAACCACCCCTCCACTTAGTAACACAGTACCACCACCTTCCACTTACTAACACAGTACCACCACTCCTCCACTTAGTAACACAGTAACACCACCCCTCCACTTAGTAACACAGTACAACCACCCCTCCACTTAGAAACACAGTACCACCACCCCTCCACTTAGTAACACAGTACCACCACCCCTCCACTTACTAACACAGTACCACCACCCCTCCACTTAGTAACACAGTACCACCACCCCTCCACTTAGTAACACAGTACAACCACCCTTCCACATAGTAACACAGTACCACCACCCCACCACTTAGTAACACAGCACAACCACCCCTCCACTTAGTAACACAGTACCACCACCCCTCCACTTAGTAACACAGTACCTCCACCCCTCCACCTAGTAACACAGTACAACCACCCCTCCTCTTAGTAACACAGTACCACCACCCCTCTACTTAGTAACACAGTACCACCACTCCTCCACTTAGTAACACAGTACCACCACCCCTCTACATAGTAACACAGTACCAACCCCTCCACTTAGTAACACAGTACCACCACCCCTCCACTTAGTAACACAGTACCACCACCCCTCCACTTAGTAACACAGTACCACCACCCCTCCACTTAGTAACACAGTACAACCACCCCTCCTCTTAGTAACACAGTACCACCACCCCTCTACTTAGTAACACAGTACCACCACTCCTCCACTTAGTAACACAGTACCACCACCCCTCTACATAGTAACACAGTAGCACCACCCCACCACTTAGTAACACAGTACAACCACCCCTCCACTTAGTAACACAGTACCACCACCCCTCCACTTAGTAACACAGTACAACCACCCCTCCTCTTAGTAACAGAGTACCACCACCCCTCTACTTAGTAACACAGTACCAACACTCCTCCACTTAGTAAAGCAGTACCACCAACCCCTCCACTTAGTAACACAGTACCACCACCCCTCCACTTAGTAACATAGTACAACCACCCCTCCACTTAGTAACACAGGACCACCACCCCTCCACTTAGTAACACAGTACCACCACCCCTCCACTTAGTAACACAGTACCACCACCCCTCCAATTAGTAACAAAGTACCACCACCCCTCCACGTTGTAACACAGTTCAACCACCCCTCCACTTAGTAACACAGTACCACCACGCCTCCACCTAATAACACAGTACCACCACCTCTCCACTTAGTAACACAGTACAACCACCCCTCTTCTTAGTAACACAGTACCACCACCTTCCACTTACTAACACAGTACCACCACTCCTCCACTTAGTAACACAGTAACACCACCCCTCCACTTAGTAACACAGTACAACCACCCCTCCACTTAGTAACACAGTACCACCACCCCACCACTTAGTAACACAGCACAACCACCCCTCCACTTAGTAACACAGTACCACCACCCCTCCACTTAGTAACACAGTACCTCCACCCCTCCACCTAGTAACACAGTACAACCACCCCTCCTCTTAGTAACACAGTACCACCACCCCTCTACTTAGTAACACAGTACCACCACTCCTCCACTTAGTAACACAGTACCACCACCCCTCTACATAGTAACACAGTACCAACCCCTCCACTTAGTAACACAGTACCACCACCCCTCCACTTAGTAACACAGTACCACCACCCCTCCACTTAGTAACACAGTACAACCACCCCTCCTCTTAGTAACACAGTACCACCACCCCTCTACTTAGTAACACAGTACCACCACTCCTCCACTTAGTAACACAGTACCACCACCCCTCTACATAGTAACACAGTAGCACCACCCCACCACTTAGTAACACAGTACAACCACCCCTCCACTTGGTAACACAGTACCACCACCCCTCCACTTAGTAACACAGTACAACCACCCCTCCTCTTAGTAACAGAGTACCACCACCCCTCTACTTAGTAACACAGTACCAACACTCCTCCACTTAGTAAAGCAGTACCACCAACCCCTCCACTTAGTAACACAGTACCACCACCCCTCCACTTAGTAACATAGTACAACCACCCCTCCACTTAGTAACACAGGACCACCACCCCTCCACTTAGTAACACAGTACCACCACCCCTCCACTTAGTAACACAGTATCACCACCCCTCCACTTAGTAACATAGTACAACCACCCCTCCACTTAGCAACACAGTACCACCACCCCTCCACTTAGTAACACAGTCCCACCACCCCTCCCCTTAGTAACACAGTACAACCACCCCTCCACTTAGTAACATAGGACCACCACCCCTCCACTTAGTAACACAGTACCACCACCCCTCCACTTAGTAACACAGTACCACCACCCCTCCACTTAGTAACACAGTACCACCACCCCTCCACTTAGTAACACAGTACAACCACCCCTCCACTTAGTAACACAGTACCACCACCCCTCTACATAGTAACACAGTAGCACCACCCCACCACTTAGTAAAACAGTACCACCACCCCTCCACTTAGTAACACAGGACCACCACCCCTCCACTTAGTAACACAGTACCACCACCCCTCTACTTAGTAACACAGTACCACCACCCCTCTACTTAGTAACACAGTACCACCACCCCTCTACTTAGTAACACAGTACCACCACCCCTCTACTTAGTAACACAGTCCCACCACCCCTCCACTTAGTAACACAGTACCACCACCCCTCCACTTAGTAAAACAGTACCACCACCCCTCTACTTAGTAACACAGTACCACCACCCCTCTACTTAGTAAAACAGTACCACCACCCCTCTACTTAGTAACACAGTACCACCACCCCTCTACTTAGTAACACAGTACCACCACCCCTCTACTTAGTAAAACAGTACCACCACCCCTCTACTTAGTAACACAGTACCACCACCCCTCTACTTAGTAAAACAGTACCACCACCCCTCTACTTAGTAACACAGTACCACCACCCCTCCACTTAGTAACACAGTACCACCACCCCTCTACTTAGTAACACAGTACCACCACCCCTCTACTTAGTAACACAGTACCACCACCCCTCTACTTAGTAACACAGTACCAACCCCTCCACTTAGTAACACAGTACCACCACCCCTCCACTTAGTAAAACAGTACCACCACCCCTCTACTTAGTAACACAGTACCACCACCCCTCTACTTAGTAACACAGTACCACCACCCCTCTACTTAGTAACACAGTACAACCACCCCTCCACTTAGTAACACAGTACCACCACCCCTCCACCTAGTAACACAGTACAACCACCCCTCCGCTTAGTAACACAGTACCACCACCCCTCCACTTAGTAACACAGTACCACCACCCCTCCACTTAGTAACACAGTACCACCACCTCTCCACTTAGTAACACAGTACAACCACCCCTCCTCTTAGTAACACAGTACCACCACCCCTCTACTTAGTAACACAGTACAACCACTCCTCCACTTAGTAACACAGTACCACCACCCCTCTACATAGTAACACACTAGCACCACCCCACCACTTAGTAACACAGTACAACCACCCCTCCACTTAGTAACACAGTACCACCACCCCTCCACTTAGTAACACAGTACAACCACCCCTCCTCTTAGTAACAGAGTACCACCACCCCTCTACTTAGTAACACAGTTCCAACACTCCTCCACTTAGTAAAACAGTACCACCACCCCTCCACTTAGTAACACAGTACCACCACCCCTCTACTTAGTAACACAGTACCACCACCCCTCCACTTAGTAACACAGTACCACCACCCCTCCACTTAGTAACACAGTTCAACCACCCCTCCACTTAGTAACACAGTACCACCACGCCTCCACCTAATAACACAGTCCCACCACCCCTCTACTTAGTAACACAGTACCAACCCCTCCACTTAGTAACACAGTACCACCACTCCTCCACTTAGTAACACAGTACCACCACCCCTCCACTTAGTAACACAGTACCACCACCCCTCCACTTAGTAACACAGTACCACCACCCCTCCACTTAGTAACACAGTACCACCACCCCTCCACCTAGTAACACAGTACAACCACCCCTCTTCTTAGTAACACAGTACCACCACCTTCCACTTACTAACACAGTACCACCACTCCTCCACTTAGTAACACAGTAACACCACCCCTCCACTTAGAAACACAGTACCACCACCCCTCCACTTAGTAACACAGTACCACCACCTTCCACTTACTAACACAGTACCACCACTCCTCCACTTAGTAACACAGTAACACCACCCCTCCACTTAGTAACACAGTACAACCACCCCTCCACTTAGTAACACAGTACCACCACTCCTCCACTTAGTAACATAGTACAACCACCCCTCCACCTAGTAACACAGTACCACCACCCCTCCACTTAGTAACACAGTAACACCACCCCTCCACTTAGTAACACAGTACAACCACCCCTCCACTTAGTAACACAGTACCACCACCCCTCCACTTAGTAACATAGTACAACCACCCCTCCACTTAGTGACACAGTACAACCACCCCTCCACTTAGTGACACAGTACCACCACCTTCCACTTACTAACACAGTACCACCACTCCTCCACTTAGTAACACAGTAACACCACCCCTCCACTTAGTAACACAGTACAACCACCCCTCCACTTAGTAACACAGTACCACCACTCCTCCACTTAGTAACATAGTACAACCACCCCTCCACCTAGTAACACAGTACCACCACCCCTCCACTTAGTAACACAGTACAACCACCCCTCCACTTAGTAACATAGTACAACCACCCTTCCACTTACTAACACAGTACCACCACCCCTCCACTTAGTAACACAGTACCACCACCCCTCCACTTAGTAACACAGTACAACCACCCTTCCACATAGTAACACAGTACCACCACCCCACCACTTAGTAACACAGCACAACCACCCCTCCACTTAGTAACACAGTACCACCACCCCTCCACTTAGTAACACAGTACCACCACCCCTCCTCTTAGTAACACAGTACCACCACCCCTCTACTTAGTAACACAGTACCACCACTCCTCCACTTAGTAACACAGTACCACCACCCCTCTACATAGTAACACAGTACCACCACCCCTCTACATAGTAACACAGTACCAACCCCTCCACTTAGTAACACAGTACCACCACCCCTCCACTTAGTAACACAGTACCACCACCCCTCCACTTAGTAACACAGTACCACCACCCCTCCACTTAGTAACACAGTACAACCACCCCTCCTCTTAGTAACACAGTACCACCACCCCTCTACTTAGTAACACAGTACCACCACTCCTCCACTTAGTAACACAGTACCACCACCCCTCTACATAGTAACACAGTAGCACCACCCCACCACTTAGTAACACAGTACAACCACCCCTCCACTTAGTAACACAGTACCACCACCCCTCCACTTAGTAACACAGTACAACCACCCCTCCTCTTAGTAACAGAGTACGACCACCCCTCTACTTAGTAACACAGTACCAACACTCCTCCACTTAGTAAAGCAGTACCACCACCCCTCCACTTAGTAACACAGTACCACCACCCCTCCACTTAGTAACACAGTACCACCACCCCTCCACTTAGTAACATAGTACAACCACCCCTCCACTTAGTAACACAGGACCACCACCCCTCCACTTAGTAACACAGTACCACCACCCCTCCACTTAGTAACACAGTATCACCACCCCTCCACTTAGTAACATAGTACAACCACCCCTCCACTTAGCAACACAGTACCACCACCCCTCCACTTAGTATCACAGTCCCACCACCCCTCCACTTAGTAACACAGTACCACCACCCCTCCACCTAGTAACACAGTACAACCACCCCTCCGCTTAGTAACACAGTACCACCACCCCTCCACTTAGTAACACAGTACCACCACCCCTCCACTTAGTAACACAGTACCACCACCCCTCCACTTAGTAACTCAGTACAACCACCCCTCCACTTAGTAACACAGTACCACCACCTCTCCACTTAGTAACACAGTACAACCACCCCTCCTCTTAGTAACACAGTACCACCACCCCTCTACTTAGTAACACAGTACAACCACTCCTCCACTTAGTAACACAGTACCACCACCCCTCTACATAGTAACACACTAGCACCACCCCACCACTTAGTAACACAGTACAACCACCCCTCCACTTAGTAACACAGTACCACCACCCCTCCACTTAGTAACACAGTACAACCACCCCTCCTCTTAGTAACAGAGTACCACCACCCCTCTACTTAGTAACACAGTTCCAACACTCCTCCACTTAGTAAAACAGTACCACCACCCCTCCACTTAGTAACACAGTACCACCACCCCTCCACTTAGTAACACAGCACCACCACCCCTCCACTTAGTAACATAGTACCACCACCCCTCCACTTAGTAACACAGTACCACCACCCCTCCACTTAGTAACATAGTACAACCACCCCTCCACTTAGCAACACAGTACCACCACCCCTCCACTTAGTAACACAGTCCCACCACCCCTCCACTTAGTAACACAGTACCACCACCCCTCCACCTAGTAACACAGTACAACCACCCCTCCGCTTAGTAACACAGTACCACCACCCCTCCACTTAGTAACACAGTACCACCACCCCTCCACTTAGTAACACAGTACCACCACCCCTCCACTTAGTAACACAGTACAACCACCCCTTCAACTTAGTAACACAGTACCACCACCCCTCCAATTAGTAACAAAGTACCACCACCCCTCCACGTTGTAACACAGTACAACCACCCCTCCGCTTAGCAACACAGTACAACCACCCCTCCACTTAGTAACACAGTACCACCACCCCTCCACTTAGTAACACAGTACCACCACCCCTCCACTTAGTAACATAGTACAACCACTCCTCCACTTAGCCTGTAAATACCCTATTTTTCTGTATTTTTCGTACATATTTCCATATCAGACTTTTCATCCTTCTACAAAATATACTTTTCTGCAACCCGCCTCACTCAATGTGGAACGGATTCTATTATTGACTTACCTTTATCTAGAATCTAGAATCTCCAGTTGAAACTAGCTATCCAGCTAGCTAGCTACTTGCTATTAGCCTCAGCTAGCGGTATTTCACCCAGAACATTGGATTTTTTCTGCGGGATTAATTTTAATCACTGGACATTAATCACCGGATATTCGGCCAGTCTGCACAGCGCGTTATCGACCCAGAACATATCAGTTTTTCCGCCGGAATCACTGAATCACTGGACCTTTAACTCCGGATTCATCGCTATCAGCTAGCTACAACAAAACGGACGCTGTGGTCTGGCTAATCATCCTGAGCTAGGCCCATCTCCCGGCTATCTACCTCTCTGTCAACCGGACGGGACCACCTAGTGTTGACACGGAGCCCCGCCGATCCTACACGACTGGTCTGCCGACGAAATCGTCTGATGTGGTTACGACGTTAACCACGAAGATTCCATCCATCTGCTAGCCCCGGCCCGCTAGCACACGCTAGCCGTGGCCTCTTACTCACTAGTTTACCACCGGACCTTATGATATCTCAGCTATACAGCTGATGTCTGCTGGACTGTTCCTTTTTACGGTACTACATCCTGTTTATGTTTAGCCTCAGCCCAAACATGGTTAGTTTATTGTTGTTTCGGTTATTTCTAATTTTACTATATCACTGTAGACCCCCCAGCCTAGCTAAACCTGCCTTAGATAGCTCCTTTGCCCCTCCCCCTATACACGCGGAGACCGACTCAATTGATGCCTCCAGCGATGCTATCTCTTTCATTGTTACCCAACGCTTAGGTTTACCTCCACTTTACTCATATCCTTCCATATCCTTGTCTGTACATAATGCCCTGAATCATTTCTATAACACCCGGAAATCTGCCCCCTTTATTCTATGTACCCAACGCACTAGAAGACCAGTTCTTAAAGCCTTTAGCCGTATCCTTATTCTAGTCCTCCTCTGTTCCTCTGGTGATGTAGAGGCTAACCCAGGCCCTGCAGCCCTCAGTATCACTCCTACTCCCCAGGCGCTATCATTTGATGACTTCTGTAATCGCAAAAGTCTTGGTTTCTTGCACATAAATATCAGAAGTCTACTTCCAAAGTTTGAGTTATTCACTGCGTTAGCACACTCTGCCAACCCTGATGTTCTAGCAGTGTTTGAATCCTGGCTCAGGAAGGCCACCAAAAATTCTGAAATGTCCATCCCCAACTATAACATTTTCCGTCTAGATAGAACTGCCAAAGGGGGTGGAGTTGCAATCTACTGTAGAGATAGCCTGCAGAGCTCTATCATACTATCCAGGTCTGTGCCCAAACAGTTTGAGCTTCTACTTCTAAAAATCCACCTTTCCAGAAATAAGTCTCTCACTGTTGCCGCTTGCTACAGACCCCCCTCAGCCCCCAGCTGTGCCCTGGACACCATATGTGAATTGATTGCCCCCCATTTATCCTCAGAGTTTGTACTGCTTGGTGACCTAAATTGGGATATGCTTAATACCCCAGCCATCCTACAATCCAAGCTAGATGCCCTCAACCTCACGCAAATTATCAATGAACCTACCAGGTACAACCCTAAATCCGTAAACATGGGTACCCTCATAGATATCATCCTGACTAACATACCCTCTAAATACACCTCAGCTGTCTTCAACCAGGATCTCAGCGATCACTGCCTTATTGCCTGCGTCCATAACGGGTCCGCGGTCAAACGACCACCCCTCATCACTGTCAAACGCTCCCTAAAACACTTTAGCGAGCATACCTTCCTAATTGACCTGGCCCAGGTATCCTGGATGGATATAGATCTCATTCCGTCAGTAGAGGATGCCTGGTTGTTCCTTAAAAGTAATTTCCTCTCAATCTTAAATAAACATGCCCCATTCAAAAAATACAGAACTAAGAACCGATATAGCCCCTGGTTCTCCTCAGACTTGACTGCCCTTGACCAGCACAAAAACATCCTGTGGCGTACAGCATTAGCATCAAATAGCCCCCGCGATATGCAACTTTTCAGGGAAGTTAGGAACCAATATACACAAGCAGTCAGGAAAGCAAAGGCTAACTTTTTCAAAGAGAAATTTGCATCCTGTATTACTAACTCCAAAAAGTTTTGGGACACTGTAAAGTCCATGGAGAATAAGAGCACTTCCTCCCAGCTGCCCACTGCACTGAGGCTAGGAAACACTATCACCACCGATAAATCTACAATAATCGAGAATTTCAACAAGCATTTTGCTACAGCTGGCCATGCTTTCCATCTGGCTACCACTAACCCGGCCACCAACTCTGCACCCTCTGCTGCAACTTGCCCATGCCCCCCCCGCTTCTCCTTCACACAAATTCAGACAGCTGATGTTTTGAAAGCGCTGCAAAATCTGGACCCCTACAAATCAGCTGGGCTAGACAATCTGGACCCTTTCTTTCTAAAACTAGCCGCCGAAATTGTCGCAACCCCTATTACTAGTCTGTTCAACCTCTCTTTCATAACGTCTGAGATCCCCAGAGATTGGAAAGCTGCCGCGGTCATCCCCCTCTTCAAAGGGGGTGACACTCTAGATCCAAACTGCTACAGACCTATATCCATCCTGCCCTGCCTTTCGAAAGTATTTGAAAGCCAAGTTAACAAACAGATCACCGACCATTTCGAATACCACCGTACCTTCTCCGCTATGCAATCCGGTTTCCGAGCTGGTCACGGGTGCACTTCAGCCACGCTCAAGGTCATAAATGATATTATAACCGCGATTGATAATAGACAGTACTGTGCAGCCGTCTTCATCGACCTGGCCAAGGCTTTCGACTCTGTCAACCACCGCATTCTTATTGGCAGACTAAATAGCCTTGGTTTCTCAAATGACTGCCTCGCCTGGTTCACCAACTACTTCTCAGATAGAGTTCAGTGTGTCAAATCGGAGGGCCTGTTGTCTGGACCTATGGCAGTCTCTATGGGGGTGCCACAGGGTTCAATTCTTGGGCCGACACTTTTCTCCGTGTATATCAATGATGTCGCTCTTGCTGCTGGTGACTCTCAGATCCACCTCTACGCAGACGACACCATTTTGTATACATCTGGCCCTTCATTGGACACTGTGTTAACAAACCTCCAAACGAGCTTCAATGCCATACAACAATCCTTCAGTAGCCTCCAACTGCTCTTAAACACTAGTAAAACTAAATGCATGCTTTTCAATCGAACGCTGCTGGCACCCGCCCACCCGACTAGAATCACCACTCTCGACGGGTCTGACCTAGAGTATGTGGACAACTACAAATACCTAGGTGTCTGGTTAGACTGTAAACTCAACTTCCAGACTCACATAAAGAATCTCCAATCCAAAGTTAAATCTAGAATCGGCTTCCTATTTCGCAACAAAGCCTCCTTCACTCATGCTGCCAAACATGCCCTCGTAAAACTGACTATCCTACCGATCCTTGACTTCGGCGATGTCATTTACAAAATAGCCTCCAACACTCTACTCAGCAAATTGGATGTAGTCTATCATAGTGCCATGCGTTTTGTCTCCAAAGCCCCATACACTACCCACCACTGTGACCTGTACGCTCTTGTTGGCTGGTCCTCACTACATGTTCGTCGTCAAACCCACTGGCTCCAGGCCATCTATAAATCACTGCTAGGCAAATCCCCGCCTTATCTTAGCTCATTGGTCACCATAGCAGCACCCACCCGTAGTCTGCGCTCCAGCAGGTATATCTCACTGGTCATTCCCAAAGCCAACACCTCCTTTGGCCGCCATTCCTTCCAGTTCTCTGCTGCCAATGACTGGAACGAATTGCAAAAATCTCTGAAGCTGGAGACTCTTATCTCCCTCAATAACTTTAAGCATCAGTTGTCAGAGCACCTTACCGATCACTGCACCTGTACACAGCCCATCTGAAATTAGCCCACCCAACTACCTCATCCCTATATTGTTATTTATTTTGCTCTTTTGCACCCCAGTATCTCTATTTGCACATAATCTCTTGCACATCTAGCATTCCAGTGTTAATACTATTGTAATTATTCTGCACTATAGCCTATTTATTGCCTTACCTCCATAACTTGCTACATTTGCACACACTGTATATATATTTTCTGTTGTATTTTTGACTTTATGTTTTTTTTGCCCATATGTAACTCTGTGTTGTTTTTATTGCACTGCTTTGCTTTATCTTGGCCAGGTCGCAGTTGTAAATGAGAACCTGTTCTCAACTGGTTTACCTGGTTAAATAAATTAAATAAAGGTGAAAAAAAAAAAAAAAAAAAATTAGTAACACAGGACCACCACCCCTCTACTTAGTAACACAGTACCACCACCCCTCCACTTAGTAACACAATACAACCAACCCTCCACTTAGTAACACAGTACCACCACCCCTCCACTTAGTAACACAATACAACCAACCCTCCACTTAGTAACACAGTACAACCACCCCTCTACTTAGTAACACAGTACCACCACCCCTCCACTTAGTAACATAGTACAACCACCCCTCCACTTAGTAACACAGTACCACCACCCCACCACCCCTCCACGTTGTAACACAGTACCACCACCCCTCCACTTAGCAACACAGTACCACCACCCCTCCACTTAGTAACACAGTACCACCACCCCTCCACTTAGCAACACAGTACCACCACCCCTCCACTTAGTAACACAGTACCACCACCCCTCCACTTAGTAACACAGTACCACCACCCCTCCACTTAGTAACACAGTACCACCACCCCTCCACTTAGTAACACAGTACCACCACCCCTCCACTTAGTAACACAGTACCACCACCCCTCTACTTAGTAACACAGTACCACCACCCCTCCACTTAGTAACACAGTACCACCACCCCTCCACTTAGTAATACAGTCCCACCACCCCTCCACTTAGTAACACAGTACCAACACCCCTCCACTTAGTAACACAGTACCACCACCCCTCTACTTAGTAACACAGTACCACCACCCCTCCACTTAGTAACACAGTACAACCACCCCTCCACTTAGTAACACAGTACCACCACCCCTCTACTTAGTAACACAGTACCAACTCCTCCACTTAGTAACACAGTACCACCACCCCTCTACTTAGTAACACAGTACCACCACCCCTCCACTTAGTAACACAGGACCACCACCCCTCCACTTAGTAACACAGTACCACCACCCCTCCACCTAATAACACAGTACCACCACCCCTCTACTTAGTAACACAGTACCACCACCCCTCCACTTAGTAACACAGTACAACCACCCCTCCACTTAGTAACACAGTACCACCACCCCTCTACTTAGTAACACAGTACCAACTCCTCCACTTAGTAACACAGTACCACCACCCCTCTACTTAGTAACACAGTACCACCACCCCTCCACTTAGTAACACAGTACCACCACTCCTCCACTTAGTAACACAGTACCACCACCCCTCCACTTAGTAACACAGTACCACCACCCCTCCACTTAGTAACACAGTACCACCACTCCTCCACTTAGCAACACAGTACCAACCCCTCCACTTAGTAACACAGTACCAACCCCTCCACTTAGTAACAGAGTACAACCACCCCTCCACTTAGTAACATAGGACC
The DNA here is from genome assembly GCF_964263955.1 of Coregonus lavaretus. Taxonomy (NCBI): domain Eukaryota; kingdom Metazoa; phylum Chordata; class Actinopteri; order Salmoniformes; family Salmonidae; genus Coregonus; species Coregonus lavaretus. The sequence continues at coordinate 95,384,131 of NC_139988.1, read as the reverse complement.
ACCACCCCTCCACGTTGTAACACAGTACCACCACCCCTCCACTTAGTAACACAGTACCACCACCCCTCCACTTAGTAACACAGTACAACCACCCCTCCACTTAGTAACACAGTACCACCACCCCTCCACCTAATAACACAGTACCACCACTCCTCCACTTAGCAACACAGTAGCACCACCCCACCACTTAGTAACACAGTACCACCACCCCTCCACTTAGTAACAGAGTACAACCACCCCTCCACTTAGTAACATAGGACCACCACCCCTCCACGTTGTAACACAGTACCACCACCCCTCCACTTAGTAACACAGTACCACCACCCCTCCACTTAGTAACACAGTACCACCACCCCTCCACTTAGTAACACAGTACCACCACCCCTCCACTTAGTAACACAGTACAACCACCCCTCCACTTAGTAACACAGTACCACCACCCCTCCACCTAATAACACAGTACCACCACTCCTCCACTTAGCAACACAGTAGCACCACCCCTCCACTTAGTAACACAGTACCACCACTCCTCCACTTACTAACACAGTACCACCACCCCTCCACTTAGTAACACAGTACCACCACTCCTCCACTTAGTAACACAGTACCACCACCTCTCCACTTAGTAACACAGTACCACCACCCCTCCACTTAGTAACACAGTACAACCACCCCTCCACTTAGTAACACAGTACCACCACCCCTCCACTTAGTAACACAGTACAACCACCCCTCCACTTAGTAACACAGTACCACCACCCCTCCACTTAGTAACACAGTACAACCACCCCTCCACTTAGTAACACAGTACCACCACCCCTCCACTTAGTAACACAGTACAACCACCCCTCCACTTAGTAACACAGTACAACCACCCCTCCACTTAGTAACACAGTACCACCACCCCTCCACTTAGCAACACAGTACCACCACCCCTCCACTTAGTAACACAGTACCACCACCCCTCCACTTAGCAACACAGTACCACCACCCCTCCACTTAGTAACACAGTACCACCACCCCTCCACTTAGTAACACAGTACCACCACCCCTCCACTTAGTAACACAGTACCACCACCCCTCCACTTAGTAACACAGTACCAACCCCTCTATTTAGTAACACAGTACCACCACCCCTCCACTTAGTAACAGAGTACAACCACCCCTCCACTTAGTAACATAGGACCACCACCCCTCCACGTTGTAACACAGTACCACCACCCCTCCACTTAGTAACACAGTACCACCACCCCTCCACTTAGTAACACAGTACCACCACCCCTCCACTTAGTAACACAGTACCACCACCCCTCCACTTAGTAACACAGTACAACCACCCCTCCACTTAGTAACACAGTACCACCACCCCTCCACCTAATAACACAGTACCACCACTCCTCCACTTAGCAACACAGTAGCACCACCCCTCCACTTAGTAACACAGTACCACCACCCCTCCACTTAGTAACACAGTACCACCACCCCTCCACTTAGTAACACAGTACCACCACCCCTCCACTTAGTAACAGAGTACAACCACCCCTCCACTTAGTAACATAGGACCACCACCCCTCCACGTTGTAACACAGTACCACCACCCCTCCACTTAGTAACACAGTACCACCACCCCTCCACTTAGTAACACAGTACCACCACCCCTCCACTTAGTAACACAGTACCACCACCCCTCCACTTAGTAACACAGTACAACCACCCCTCCACTTAGTAACACAGTACCACCACCCCTCCACCTAATAACACAGTACCACCACTCCTCCACTTAGCAACACAGTAGCACCACCCCTCCACTTAGTAACACAGTACCACCACTCCTCCACTTACTAACACAGTACCACCACTCCTCCACTTAGTAACACAGTACCACCACCTCTCCACTTAGTAACACAGTACCACCACCCCTCCACTTAGTAACACAGTACAACCACCCCTCCACTTAGTAACACAGTACCACCACCCCTCCACTTAGTAACACAGTACAACCACCCCTCCACTTAGTAACACAGTACCACCACCCCTCCACTTAGTAACACAGTACAACCACCCCTCCACTTAGTAACACAGTACCACCACCCCTCCACTTAGTAACACAGTACAACCACCCCTCCACTTAGTAACACAGTACAACCACCCCTCCACTTAGTAACACAGTACCACCACCCCTCCACTTAGCAACACAGTACCACCACCCCTCCACTTAGTAACACAGTACCACCACCCCTCCACTTAGCAACACAGTACCACCACCCCTCCACTTAGTAACACAGTACCACCACCCCTCCACTTAGTAACACAGTACCACCACCCCTCCACTTAGTAACACAGTACCACCACCCCTCCACTTAGTAACACAGTACCACCACCCCTCCACTTAGTAACACAGTACCACCACCCCTCTACTTAGTAACACAGTACCACCACCCCTCCACTTAGTAACACAGTACCACCACCCCTCCACTTAGTAATACAGTCCCACCACCCCTCCACTTAGTAACACAGTACCACCACCCCTCCACTTAGTAACACAGTACCACCACCCCTCTACTTAGTAACACAGTACCACCACCCCTCCACTTAGTAACACAGTACAACCACCCCTCCACTTAGTAACACAGTACCACCACCCCTCTACTTAGTAACACAGTACCAACTCCTCCACTTAGTAACACAGTACCACCACCCCTCTACTTAGTAACACAGTACCAACCCCTCTATTTAGTAACACAGTACCACCACCCCTCCACTTAGTAACACAGTACCACCACTCCTCCACTTAGTAACACAGTACCACCACCCCTCCACTTAGTAACACAGTACCACCACCCCTCCACTTAGTAACACAGTACCAACCCCTCTATTTAGTAACACAGTACCACCACCCCTCCACTTAGTAACAGAGTACAACCACCCCTCCACTTAGTAACATAGGACCACCACCCCTCCACGTTGTAACACAGTACCACCACCCCTCCACTTAGTAACACAGTACCACCACCCCTCCACTTAGTAACACAGTACCACCACCCCTCCACTTAGTAACACAGTACCAACCACTCCACTTAGTAACACAGTACAACCACCCCTCCACTTAGTAACACAGTACCACCACCCCTCCACCTAATAACACAGTACCACCACTCCTCCACTTAGCAACACAGTACAACCACCCCTCCACTTAGTAACACAGTACAACCACCCCTCCACTTAGTAACACAGTACAACCACCCCTCCACTTAGTAACACAGTACAACCACCCCTCCACTTAGTAACACAGTACCACCACCCCTCCACCTAATAACACAGTACCACCACTCCTCCACTTAGCAACACAGTAGCACCACCCCTCCACTTAGTAACACAGTACCACCACTCCTCCACTTACTAACACAGTACCACCACCCCTCCACTTAGTAACACAGTACCACCACTCCTCCACTTAGTAACACAGTACCACCACCTCTCCACTTAGTAACACAGTACCACCACCCCTCCACTTAGTAACACAGTACAACCACCCCTCCACTTAGTAACACAGTACCACCACCCCTCCACTTAGTAACACAGTACAACCACCCCTCCACTTAGTAACACAGTACCACCACCCCTCCACTTAGTAACACAGTACAACCACCCCTCCACTTAGTAACACAGTACCACCACCCCTCCACTTAGTAACACAGTACAACCACCCCTCCACTTAGTAACACAGTACAACCACCCCTCCACTTAGTAACACAGTACCACCACCCCTCCACTTAGCAACACAGTACCACCACCCCTCCACTTAGTAACACAGTACCACCACCCCTCCACTTAGCAACACAGTACCACCACCCCTCCACTTAGTAACACAGTACCACCACCCCTCCACTTAGTAACACAGTACCACCACCCCTCCACTTAGTAACACAGTACCACCACCCCTCCACTTAGTAACACAGTACCAACCCCTCTATTTAGTAACACAGTACCACCACCCCTCCACTTAGTAACAGAGTACAACCACCCCTCCACTTAGTAACATAGGACCACCACCCCTCCACGTTGTAACACAGTACCACCACCCCTCCACTTAGTAACACAGTACCACCACCCCTCCACTTAGTAACACAGTACCACCACCCCTCCACTTAGTAACACAGTACCACCACCCCTCCACTTAGTAACACAGTACAACCACCCCTCCACTTAGTAACACATTACCACCACCCCTCCACCTAATAACACAGTACCACCACTCCTCCACTTAGCAACACAGTAGCACCACCCCTCCACTTAGTAACACAGTACCACCACCCCTCCACTTAGTAACACAGTACCACCACCCCTCCACTTAGTAACACAGTACCACCACCCCTCCACTTAGTAACAGAGTACAACCACCCCTCCACTTAGTAACATAGGACCACCACCCCTCCACGTTGTAACACAGTACCACCACCCCTCCACTTAGTAACACAGTACCACCACCCCTCCACTTAGTAACACAGTACCACCACCCCTCCACTTAGTAACACAGTACCACCACCCCTCCACTTAGTAACACAGTACAACCACCCCTCCACTTAGTAACACAGTACCACCACCCCTCCACCTAATAACACAGTACCACCACTCCTCCACTTAGCAACACAGTAGCACCACCCCTCCACTTAGTAACACAGTACCACCACTCCTCCACTTACTAACACAGTACCACCACTCCTCCACTTAGTAACACAGTACCACCACCTCTCCACTTAGTAACACAGTACCACCACCCCTCCACTTAGTAACACAGTACAACCACCCCTCCACTTAGTAACACAGTACCACCACCCCTCCACTTAGTAACACAGTACAACCACCCCTCCACTTAGTAACACAGTACCACCACCCCTCCACTTAGTAACACAGTACCACCACCCCTCCACTTAGTAACACAGTACAACCACCCCTCCACTTAGTAACACAGTACAACCACCCCTCCACTTAGTAACACAGTACCACCACCCCTCCACTTAGCAACACAGTACCACCACCCCTCCACTTAGTAACACAGTACCACCACCCCTCCACTTAGCAACACAGTACCACCACCCCTCCACTTAGTAACACAGTACCACCACCCCTCCACTTAGTAACACAGTACCACCACCCCTCCACTTAGTAACACAGTACCACCACCCCTCCACTTAGTAACACAGTACCACCACCCCTCCACTTAGTAACACAGTACCACCACCCCTCTACTTAGTAACACAGTACCACCACCCCTCCACTTAGTAACACAGTACCACCACCCCTCCACTTAGTAATACAGTCCCACCACCCCTCCACTTAGTAACACAGTACCACCACCCCTCCACTTAGTAACACAGTACCACCACCCCTCTACTTAGTAACACAGTACCACCACCCCTCCACTTAGTAACACAGTACAACCACCCCTCCACTTAGTAACACAGTACCACCACCCCTCTACTTAGTAACACAGTACCAACTCCTCCACTTAGTAACACAGTACCACCACCCCTCTACTTAGTAACACAGTACCAACCCCTCTATTTAGTAACACAGTACCACCACCCCTCCACTTAGTAACACAGTACCACCACTCCTCCACTTAGTAACACAGTACCACCACCCCTCCACTTAGTAACACAGTACCACCACCCCTCCACTTAGTAACACAGTACCAACCCCTCTATTTAGTAACACAGTACCACCACCCCTCCACTTAGTAACAGAGTACAACCACCCCTCCACTTAGTAACATAGGACCACCACCCCTCCACGTTGTAACACAGTACCACCACCCCTCCACTTAGTAACACAGTACCACCACCCCTCCACTTAGTAACACAGTACCACCACCCCTCCACTTAGTAACACAGTACCACCACCCCTCCACTTAGTAACACAGTACCACCACCCCTCCACTTAGTAACACAGTACCACCACCCCTCCACTTAGTAACACAGTACCACCACCCCACCACTTAGTAACACAGTACCACCACTCCTCCACTTACTAACACAGTACCACCACTCCTCCACTTAGTAACACAGTACCACCACCTCTCCACTTAGTAACACAGTACCACCACCCCTCCACTTAGTAACACAGTACAACCACCCCTCCACTTAGTAACACAGTACCACCACCCCTCCACTTAGTAACACAGTACAACCACCCCTCCACTTAGTAACACAGTACCACCACCCCTCCACTTAGTAACACAGTACAACCACCCCTCCACTTAGTAACACAGTACCACCACCCCTCCACTTAGTAACACAGTACAACCACCCCTCCACTTAGTAACACAGTACAACCACCCCTCCACTTAGTAACACAGTACCACCACCCCTCCACTTAGTAACACAGTACCACCACCCCTCCACTTAGTAACACAGTACCACCACCCCTCCACTTAGTAACACAGTACAACCACCCCTCCACTTAGTAACACAGTAACACCACCCCTCCACTTAGTAACACAGTACCACCACCCCTCCACTTAGTAACACAGTACAACCACCCCTCCACTTAGTAACACAGTACCACCACCCCTCCACTTAGTAACACAGTACCACCACCCCTCCACTTAGTAACACAGTACAACCACCCCTCCACTTAGTAACACAGGACCACCACCCCTCCACTTAGTAACACAGTACAACCACCCCTCCACTTAGTAACACAGTACCACCACCCCTCCACTTAGTAACACAGTACAACCACCCCTCCACTTAGTAACACAGTACCACCACCCCTCCACTTAGTAACACAGTACCACCACCCCTCCACTTAGTAACACAGTACAACCACCCCTCCACTTAGTAACACAGGACCACCACCCCTCCACTTAGTAACACAGTACAACCACCCCTCCACTTAGTAACACAGTACCACCACCCCTCCACTTAGTAACACAGTACCACCACCCCTCCACTTATAAGTAAGCATATATATATTTTTGCTTTAAGTAACTTGAACTCAATTGGTTTCACTTCCTCACACATAACATTTGTTATCTTTCAAACAACAGTTATTTAAGTCATTCAGCTTTGGACTTAGGCTTTCTGCCATTCTGAAGATGTATGATGAAATGGTTTGTTACATTCTAATTTACATATTTGGTCAGTTTCCTTGGTCTGTGCAGGCACTCCCCCTATTTATTATTTTATTAAATGTTTTTCCATTTTCCAAACCCCACCCCAAAAGGGGTGTTGTGTCTCGATTAGGGATTGAGTCTATGGATAGCCATATGGGTTTAAAATCACACTGCCTGTATACTTTTATATACTTCTATATGCTTTCCCCATTTGTCCTCTGCAAGTTGATTTATGAATGTTCTGTCTGTGTCCTTTTAGCAATCAAGGAATGTGAATGTCAGTCGAAAGGCTGCCCTTCATTGTCTCCCAGCACTACTTTGTGAAATCGACTCAGAGGTGTTCAAAACCTGCAAGGTTGGTTAATATACATACAGGGTTATTACAGAGTTTAAGACTGCTCCTTTTAATATTGACTTGCCTTGCCCAGAAATCCCAACACATCTTCCACATTGGTTGATCTGAATTTCACACTCTTCCGGTTGTCATACTGTAGGAAAGTGAGTCAAGAAATCCTGGTGTCCTCAATTGTCCAGTCTGCATACTTGCTATCATCTCTGATGATGAAAATGCAGTCTCCCTTCAGCCACACCAAGTCTCATCTCTGATGATGAAGATGCAGTCTCCCTTCAGCCACACCAAGTCTCATCTCTGATGATGAAAATGCAGTCTCCCTTCAGCCACACCAAGTCTCATCTCTGATGATGAAGATGCAGTCTCCCCTCAGCCACACCAAGTCTCATCTCTGATGATGAAGATGCAGTCCCCCTTCAGCCACACCAAGTCTCCATCATCCTCTAAGATAGAGTGGTGATGCACAGCTTCCAATCTGGATTACCCAGAACCCATGTCCAGCTCATTTCTATTCATTCCAATCTGGATTACCCAGAACCCATGTCCAGCTCATTTCTATTCATTCCAATCTGGATTACCCAGAACCCATGTCCAGCTCATTTCTATTCATTCCAATCTGGATTACCCAGAACCCATGTCCAGCTCATTTCTATTCATTCCAATCTGGATTACCCAGAACCCATGTCCAGCTCATTTCTATTCATTCCAATATGGATTACCCAGAACCCATGTCCAGCTCAATTCTATTCATTCCAATCTGGATTACCCAGAACCCATGTCCAGCTCATTTCTATTCATTCCAATCTGGATTACCCAGAACCCATGTCCAGCTCATTTCTATTCTTTCCAATCTGGATTACCCAGAACCCATGTCCAGTTCATTTCTATTCATTCCAATCTGGATTACCCAGAACCCATGTCCAGCTCATTTCTATTCTTTCCAATCTGGATTACCCAGAACCCATGTCCAGCTCATTTCTATTCATTCCAATCTGGATTACCCAGAACCCATGTCCAGCTCATTTCTATTCATTCCAATCTGGATTACCCAGAACCCATGTCCAGCTCATTTCTATTCATTCCAATCTGGATTACCCAGAACCCATGTCCATCTCATTTCTATTCATTCCAATCTGGATTACCCAGAACCCCATGTCCAGCTCATTTCTATTCATTCCAATCTGGATTACCCAGAACCCATGTCCAGCTCATTTCTATTCATTCCAATCTGGATTACCCATAACCCATGTCCAGCTCATTTCTATTCATTCCAATCTGGATTACCCAGAACCCATGTCCAGCTCATTTCTATTCATTCCAATCTGGATTACCCAGAACCCATGTCCAGCTCATTTCTATTCATTCCAATCTGGATTACCCAGAACCCATGTCCAGCTCATTTCTATTCATTCCAATCTGGATAACCCAGAACCCATGTCCAGCTCATTTCTATTCATTCCAATCTGGATTACCCAGAACCCATGTCCAGCTCATTTCTATTCATTCCAATCTGGATTACCCAGAACCCATGTCCAGCTCATTTCTATTCATTCCAATCTGGATTACCCAGAACCCATGTCCAGCTCATTTCTATTCATTCCAATCTGGATTACCCAGAACCCCATGTCCAGCTCATTTCTATTCATTCCAATCTGGATTACCCAGAACCCATGTCCAGCTCATTTCTATTCATTCCAATCTGGATTACCCAGAACCCATGTCCAGCTCATTTCTATTCATTCCAATCTGGATTACCCAGAACCCATGTCCAGCTCATTTCTATTCATTCAGCAAGTGTTCCTTAACGTTGATTCCGAAAAGCTCAAATCAAAAGTTTTGGCCTTGAAAAATAACCTGTTTTCAGGTCAAATGTACCTGTGGTAAGACAACAACAGATATTTTTGTTTTTGTTTTTCTTCAACCTTAGAAAAGAGAACTTGGTGATTGTTGGAACAAAAAAAAGTTTCAGATTGTATCCTTTTTTTTGTTATTTCCTCTCATATGTGTTCTCTTGAAATGGAACCAGAGGAACAAAAATGTACTGACAACTGTGAATCTCATGTGTTTTAAATGTTTTTCAGGTATTCTCCAATAACAAATAATAGTAATTTGTACAGTCCAACATGAAATTTACACCTGAACCTAAATGATCTCCATGGAAGCACGCTGGGAGGGATTGGCTTGTGTGTTGTCTTAGCAAGGAGGTAGGCCCAGTAAACTATGACTGTGCTTTTGAAGACTTTGTAATAAATACATTGAATGTGTACTTAGAAGGGGTTAAATTTGTTTTACACAATAATACTCACTTCAACTAATGTGTTCGTTCTAGGTTATATTGCCTAACCAACAAATACTCACAATCATTATTTGAATTATCAGACGTCAATACTCTTATTAATTAACTTGAAGTCATTAGACGTTTACAAAGCAACGCATGATGAACTGCTAAATGGCTTGGCTTGGCTTTGAACTTTGCTCCCTGGTTTGCTTTGAGAGAACACCTCTACTTACAGTACTAATACTGAGCACATTCATATAGCAGTCTATACCAGGGGTGTCAAACGTCCGGCCCGCGGGCCGGATCAGGCCCACAAACGGGTTTAATCCGGCCCGCGAGATGATTTTGAAAAAAACAAACAAAAAAAAAATATATATTTGTAAAGTATAAAAATGCGCTGCAATTTTTCAATAAAATAAACTGCTGTTCCAATTGCGTCCACTGGATGGCGCAATAGCAATTGTGTTAAGCAAGCAAACTGTTTATACCGGGGCAGAGCAAGTAGGTCAAGCACGTGCAGCCAATTAGCTACTTTGTTTTGCCCGCGATATTTATTACGGCTTCTACTTTTAACATTATGTGCTTCGGCACCCTCATTGCCCCAATATGTCTCTGTCAAAAAAGAGAAAAGTGGACGCAGAGTGCAGAGTGTTCCAAGAAAAATGGTCATCCTATTTATTCACGGAATTGAATGGGAAAGCTGTATGTTTGGTGTGTTCAGAGCATGTTGCAGTGCTGAAAGAATATAACCTTCGTCGCCACTATGTGAGTCTTCATGCCGACAAATATGACAACTTTCAAGGACAGCGGAGATGAGAGAAGGTGAATGAACTTTTGGCGGGTCTGAAGAAACAGCAGTCTGTGTTTACTCACAGCCGAGACATCAGTGACGCTGCAGTGAAAGCTAGCTACCTCATTGCTAATGAAATCGCAGTGGCTTCAAAACCATTTAGTGAGGGTGAATTTGTAAAAACATGCATGATGAAGGCAGCGGAGATTGTGTGCCCTGAAAAGCGGCAGGCTTTTGCAAATATCAGCCTGACAAGAAACACAGTTGCAGACAGGATTTCCGATCTTTCAGTGGATTTGGACAGCCAGTTGAAGCAAAAAGTAAAGTCATTTATTGCGTTTTCGGTTGCAATTGATGAAAGCACGGACATTACAGATGTTGCACAACTGGCCATTTTCATCCGCGGAGTTGATGACACATTGACCGTCACCGAGGAGTTCGTGGAGTTGGTGCCGATGACAGATACAACGACAGCAGCTGATATTTTTACCGCACTCGTCGGCGCGCTGGACAGGGTCGGAGTGGACTGGTCCCGCGCTGTCAGCCTGGCTACAGATGGTGCGCCCTCAATGATCGGGAAAAAAGCAGGCGTTGTGACAAAGTTCAGAGAGAAAGTGCAATCTGCAAATGGTGATTTTTTGACTTTTCACTGTATTTTGCACCAGGAGGCTTTGTGTTGCAAGTCATTAAAGATGGATAACGTCATGAAGGTGGGCATCCAAACTGTTAATTTCATCCGATCCAGAAGCCTGAATCACCGTCAGTTTGACAGCCTTCTCAGAGAGAAAGACCACATCTATGGCCTGCCATACCACACTGAGGTAAGATGGTTAAGCCGAGGTGCTCGGCTGAGGCGTTTCTTTGATTTACGAGAAGAAATTGAACAGTTCATGGAAGAAAAGGGCAAACCAGTGTTAGAATTTCATTCCGCAGAATGGATGCAGGACCTTGCATTTATGGTGGATGTTACAGAGCACCTGAATAACTTGAACAAACAGCTGCAAGGGCGCAACAAAGTTGTCACGCAGTATTATGACAGCATACGTTCTTTCAAGTTGAAGCTGTCATTGTGGGAGACGCAACTTGCCGGTGGTGATGCAGCTCACTTCCCCTGTCTGAAAAATGTGTGCGCGACCCAACATGTGGCAGACATGATGCGGTTCAAAGATAAAATAACGGGACTGTTACGGGAGTTTGAGCAACGCTTTCAGATTTATGTTTATATGTTTTTATGTTGATGTGCTATTGATTTTAATTGATTTTATTTTATTTGTATATTTAACCTATTCTTGACTCTGTGGTTCTTGCACTTGTTTGGGGAACAGGATTTCATTATTTTTATCTACATTTCTGCCTGAGAAATGACACCCTGATATAGTTCTGTGATCTGTGATATACTTCTGTGAATCACTGAGGCATTGTGTGTTTGTGTGTTCTTTGTCCTCAGGACTTTCAAATAACTTGAGGTGTTTTATGATTAATAGTGATGTTGTGCTTTTGGACACTGTCCTCAGGCTCCAGCTTTATGTTTATATGTTTTTATGTTGATGTGCTATTGTTTTAAATTGTTTTTATTTTATTTGTATATTTAACCTATTCTTGACTCTGTGGTTCTTGCACTTGTTTGGGGAACAGGATTTCATTATTTTTATCTACATTCCTGCCTGAGAAATGACACCCTGATATAGTTCTGTGATCTGTGAAACAGTTCTGTTAATCACTGAGGCATTGTGTGTTTGTGTGTTCTTTTTCTTTAGAATTTTCAAATAAACTTGACGTGTTTTATGATTAATAGTGATGTTGTGCTTGTACTATTTTGGACACACTGTCCTCAGGCTCCAGCTTTATGTTGTATGTTGATCGTATTAAAACAAAGAAAACAATCTGAAGTTGTTGTTTTTAAGTTATATATACCATGATTTTTCCGGTCCGGCCCACTTGGGAATAGATTTTCCTCCATGTGGCCCCTGAGCTAAAATGAGTTTGACACCCCTGGTCTATACAGTACTAATACTGAGCACATTCATATAGCAGTACTATACAGTAATATACTGAGCACATTCATATAGCAGTCTATACAGTCATATACTGAGCACATTCATATAGCAGTACTATACAGTAATATACTGAACACATTCATATAGCAGTATTATACAGTAATATACTGAGCACATTCCTATAGCAGTCTATTGTGGTGTTAAGGGAGCTATACTCAGTCATCTGTCTGTGTCATTATATTGTGGTGTTAAGGGAGCTCATGGTCTCCAGGTACTCCTTCAGGCAGTGTTAACAGCAGTGCTCCAACGAGAATTGATTTTGGCATGTTGGGTGGCATCTGCCCGTTCGTTGCACAGCATAACATTGATTTCCACAGCAGGGTTAACTGGTGCATCTAAACATCACTGTTAGTAGGCCCAACTTCTAAGACACACCATACACATCATTTTGAAACTAGGGAAATGGAACGGTTAGGAAAGGGGTGGCTAGTGAGGTCTAAGTCAGTCCCTCTTCCTGCCTATCGTCCGTTCTCCTCTTATGCCTTGTCATCTTACTTGTCTCCTATTGTTGTTCCTGGTCGGGAGAGGTTGTGTTTTCTCTAGCAGGAGGTAAGCTTGGCTTCTTATATGGTGTTGAGTAAAGCTTAAACCATGTATTTAGATTGTAGGTAGGTATTGTAGTTAGGTATTGTAGGTAGTTTACTTAGGTAGTTATTGTAGGTTATTGTAGGTAATTATTGTAGGTAAGTATTGTATTCGGCGAAGCCCGGCAAAGCACGAGGCTAGCTAACCCACTACCTGGACCAACAAAGCTAGCTAGCTTGCGGGTAGCTACTGGTAACTTTTAGTAACTGTGGATAGTTGTTTCCAATGTTATTTCACGCTTAAGAGTACCTGTAATTGGGCCAGCTAGCTACCTACCATTCAGCTGTTTTTCTAACCTCATTATCCGAGGCATTAACGTTAGGTGGTTGGTGGCTGCTGTACTTAATTACAGCTACTGATTGCAGTCTGCCACCCAGACAGCTGGCGTCGGGTAAGTTTGGCTTTATACATAGCTTGGGCTTTGTCGAGTAAGGCTTAAACTATGTATTTAGATTGTAGTTAGGTATTATAGGTAGGCATCGTGGGCTGTATATTATTAGGTATTATAGGTAGGCATCGTGGGCTGTTGTGGGTAGTTATTGTAGGTTAGCATTGTATTCGCCGGTGCCGGGTGTAGCACAAAGCTAGCTAGCTAGCTAACTCACCTCCTGGACTAGCTGGCGAGTAGCTATTAGCAACGGTAGCAACTAAATACAATATCCTTTTAGCCAGCTACATTTGTTCGCAGCGCCGCCGTTATTCAAACAAAGTCAACACAGCAGCCATTGCTAGCTAGCCAACACGACCAGCTAGCTGTACTGTAGCAGCTAAATACAATATATTTGTACTAGCTAGCCAACGTTTAATTATTGCTGCGTTATGAAAGGAACTAGACACGGACACGAATTATCTGTTTAGTGTGTTAACACACTATTGGTAGTTTGTTGTAACCAAGTATTGGTGCTAAACTGTGTGTTATTGGATGCTAGCATGCTAGTTAGCTATAGCGTCATAGTTAGCTAGCTGAATAAAGTAAGTTGAGTCTATTCCTTGAAACATTGAACCGCTGTAGTTCACAACAATTCTAATTTCTAAAGTGGAAGTTGGGAGAGTTTTATTCGGGTGGTTCAGTGAAACAATTATAGTTTCTGAGGTGAAGTTGGGAGAGTTATATTTGGGAGTTTTGGTTTTTACTCTCACCTTTCCCAGATGTTTAGTTCATTTCATTCCGATCTCCTCTGCATTATTGTAGCCATTTGCTACAGCCTGTCAACTATGCCTCTGCCTATCCCTGTTCTCTCCTCTCCGCACAGGCTACACAAACGCCTCACACCGCGTGGCTGCTGCCTCTCTAACCTGGTGGTCCCTGCACGCACCCCACACCTGGAGTTCCAGGTCTCAGGCAGCCTCTGGAACTGCCGTTCTGCTGCCAACAAGGCTGACTTCATCCCAGCCTATGCTACCCTCCAGTCCCTCGACTTCCTGGCGCTGACGGAAACATGGATTACCACTGAAAACACTGCTACTCCTACTGCTCTCTCCTCGTCTGACCATGTGTTCTCGCATACCCCGAGAGCATCTGGTCAGAGGGGTGGTGGCACAGGAATCCTCATCTCTCCCAAGTGGACATTCTCAATTTTTCCCCTAACCCATCTGTCTATCTCCTCATTTGAATTCCATGCTGTCACAGTCACTAGCCCATTTAAGCTTAATATCCTTGTCATCTATCGCCCTCCAGGTTCCCTTGGAGAGTTCATCAATGAGCTTGATGCCTTGATAAGTTCCTTTCCTGAGGATGGCTCACCCCTCACAGTTTTGGGGGATTTCAACCTCCCTACGTCTACATTTGACTCATTTCTCTCTGCCTCCTTCTTTCCACTCCTCTCCTCTTTTGACCTCACCCTCTCACCGTCCCCCCCTACTCACAAGGCAGGCAATACGCTTGACCTCATCTTTACTAGATGCTGCTCTTCTACTAATCTCACTGCAACTCCCCTCCATGTCTCCGACCACTACTTTGTATCCTTTTCTCTCTCGCTCTCCTCCAACACTACTCACTCTGCCCCTACACAGATGGTAATGCGCCGCCGCAACCTTCGCTCTCTCTCTCCCACTACTCTCTCCTCTTCCATCCTATCATCTCTTCCCTCTGCTCAATCCTTCTCCCTCCAATCTCCTGATTCTGCCTCCTCAACCCTCCTCTCCTCCCTTTCTGCATCCTTTGACTCTCTGTGTCCCCTATCCTCCCGGCCGGCTCGGTCCTCCCCTCCAGCTCCGTGGCTTGATGACTCATTGCGAGCTCACAGAACAGAGCTCCGGGCAGTGGAGCGGAAATGGAAGAAAACTAAACTCCCTGCCGACCTGGCATCTTTTCACTCCCTCCTCTCTACATTTTCTTCATCTGTTTCTGCTGCTAAGGCCACTTTCTACCACTCTAAATTCCAAGCATCTGCCTCTAACCCTAGGAAGCTCTTTGCCACATTCTCCTCCCTGCTGAATCCCCCCCCCCCCCCCCCCTCCTCTCTCTCTGTGGATGACTTCGTCAACCACTTTGAAAAGAAGGTTGACGACATCCAATCCTCGTTTGTTAAGTCTAATGACACTGCTGGTCCTGCTCACACTGCCCTACCCTATGCTTTGACTTCTTTCTCCCCTCTCTCTCCAGATAAAATCTTGCGACTTGTGACTGCAGGCCGCCCAACAACCTGCCCGCTTGACCCCATCCCCTCCTCTCTTCTCCAGACCATCTCTGGTGACCTTCTCCGCTACCTCACCTCGCTGATCAACTCATCCTTGACCGCTGGCTATGTCCCTTCCGTCTTCAAGAGAGCGAGAGTTGCACCCCTTCTCAAAAAACCAACACTCGATCCCACTGATGTCAACAACTACAGACCAGTATCCCTTCTTTCTTTTCTTTCCAAAACTATTGAGCGTGCCGTCTTTAGCCAACTCTCTTGCTATCTCTCTCAGAATGACCTTCTTGATCCAAACCAGTCAGGTTTCAGGACTGGTCATTCAACTGAGACTGCTCTTCTCTGTGTCACGGAGGCTCTCCGCACTGCTAAAGCTAACTCTCTCTCCTCTGCTCTTGTCCTTCTAGACATGTCTGCTGCCTTTGATACTGTGAACCATCAGAACCTCCTCTCCACCCTCTCCGAGCTGGGCATCTCCGGCGCGGCTCACTCCTGGATCGCGTCCTACCTGACCGGTCGCTCCTACCAAGTGGCGTTGCGAGAAGCTGTCTCCGTACCATGTGCTCTCACCACTGGTGTCCCCCAGGGCTCAGTTCTAGGCCCTCTCCTATTCTCCCTATACACCAAGTCACTTGGCTCTGTCATATCCTCACATGGCCTCTCCTATCATTGCTACGCTGACGATACACAACTAATCTTCTCCTTTCCCCCTTCTGATAACCAGGTGGCGAATCGCATCTCTGCATGTCTGGCAGACATATCAGTATGGATGACGGATCACCACCTCAAGCTGAACCTTGGCAAGACGGAGCTGCTCTTCCTCCCGGGGAAGGACTGCCCGTTCCATGATCTTGCCATCACGGTTGACAACTCCATTGTGTCCTCCTCCCAGAGTGCGAAGAGCCTTGGCGTGACCCTGGACAACACCCTGTCGTTCTCCGCTAACATCAAGGCGGTGACCCGATCCTGCAGGTTCATGCTCTACAACATTCAGAGATTTCGACCCTGCCTTACACAGGAAGCGGCACAGGTCCTAATCCAGGCACTTGTCATCTCCCGTCAGGATTACTGCAACTCGCTGTTGGCTGGGCTCCCTGCCTGTGCCATTAAACCCCTACAACTCATCCAGAATGCCGCAGCCCGTCTGGTGTTCAACCTTCCCAAGTTCTCTCACGTCACCCCGCTCCTCCGCACACTCCACTGGCTTCCAGTTGAAGCTTGCATCTGTTACAAGACCATGGTGCTTGCCTATGGAGCTGTGAGGGGATCGGCACCTCTGTACCTTCAGGCTCTGATCAGTCCCTACATCCAAACGAGGGCATTGCGTTCATCCACCTCTGGCCTGCTGGCTCCCCTTCCTCTGCGGAAGCATAGTTCCCGCTCAGCCCAGTCAAAACTGTTCGCTGCTCTGGCACCCCAATGGTGGAACAAGCTCCCTCACGACGCCAGGACAGCGGAGTCACTCACCACCTTCCGGAGACATTTGAAACCCCACCTCTTTAAGGAATACCTGGGATAGGATAAAGTAATCCTTCTACCCCCCCCCCCCCCCCCCCCTAAAAATAAATAAATAAGATATTGTAAAGTGGTTATCCCACTGGCTATAGGGTGAATGCACCTATTTGTAAGTCGCTCATGACGTAAATGTAAATGTAAATGTATTGTCTCCTCCCACAACATACACCAGCCACATCATGTGGATAAAAAATGAAAGGGTGGGAAATGGTTGCTGAGGTCTTCTCATGTCCTTTACTCTTTTGTCAATTTTTATGCCTTACACAATTTGTCCTCCCTATAGCCTCCCATCAGACAGTAGATTGTGCTGATAATAATAATAATAATAATATGCCATTTAGCAGATGCTTTTATCCAAAGCGACTTACAGTCATGCGTGCATACATTTTTTTTTTGTGTATGGGTGGTCCCGGGGATCGAACCCACTACCTTGGCGTTACAAGCGCCGTGCTCTACCAGCTGAGCTACAGAGGACCACATTCCAATCTGGATTACCCAGAACCCCAGATGTCCTGTCCTCTGCAATGACTTGTGTGCTGACTCTAATCTGGCCCTCTATAACATTGTACTCTGTCAGTGTGTGTGGTGTTTAGGTGGTAGACATGCTTACTCTTTGGCATTATGTAGGCAGCTCAAAGCCTAACAGTGAGAATAATACAGTTTGCTAAGTGTAGTAATGCCCCAATTGGTGAGGGCCAACCCTATTTGAACGGTGACAGGGTGAGGGCCAACCCTATTTGAACGGTGACAGGGCTTGAGGGCCAACCCTATTTGAACGGTGACAGGGTGAGGGCCAACCCTATTTGAACGGTGACAGGGTGAGGGCCAACCCTGTTTGAACGGTGACAGGGTGAGGGCCAACCCTGTTTGAACGGTGACAGGGTGAGGGCCAACCCTATTTGAACAGTGACAGGGTGAGGGCCAACCCTGTTTGAACGGTGACAGGGTGAGGGCCAACCCTATTTGAATGGTGACAGGGTGAGGGCCAACCCTATTTGAACGGTGACAGGGTGAGGATGGAGGCCAACTCAAAAATGTTGTCAGGAGGCCTATATTCCCAAAATGATGGTGCAATTACAGGTTCAATGTGTCCAGGACATGGTCCTTAAGCTTCTGGTGTCCAATTCAATTTAGGTTTTAAAACTGTTTTGCATCTGATCGAAGAAGTGGTCTAGTGTTGATTAAATGTAGCTTGCAGCTTGGCCTAAAAGTGTTAAACGTGGTGTTAATTGGTCATTGGTAATTATTCGATTAGTTGTGCGTAAAGTGTCACTGTAGATGTTTGTCTGTCTCAAAGAGAATGTGGCGTATGAAGCCCTGAATTAAGAGTAATGTTTTTGTTCAAGTGATATAACCTCTAAAGAGTTAACTGCATGTCATAAAAAAGCTGGTTGATTTGAAATTTTGGGCGGGCATCTGGAAGGATGTATTCTTTTAAACTGAAGCCCGCTCATCGGCCAAAGGCAACGTCTTCTCTGTGATCACTGTCACGCCCTGGCTCTGGGGACTCTAGTATGTTGAGCCAGGGTGTGAGTTTTCATTTGTTTTTCGTGTCTAGTTGTTGTATTTCTATGTTGGCCAGAATGGTTCTCAATCAGAGGCAACGAGTGTCAGCTGTGGCTGGTTGTCTCTGATTGGGAACCATATTTAGACAGCCTGTTTTCCCACAGTGGTTGTGGGATCTTGTTCCAGTGTGGTTTGTGTTTGACCGAGGACGGCACGTTATCGTTTGTTGTTTTTGTTCGTGTTTTCATTATTTAATAAATATGTTCACCTTTCATGCTGCGCCTTGGTCCTCTGTACCCGACGATCGTGACAGAAGATCCCACCAACACTGGACCAAGCAGCGTGTCCAGGAGCCAGCGCCAGAGGTATCACTAAAGGACATCAACCTCGGCTGGGCCTGGCCCACGGGGAGGAGAGACCCCCAGAAAATTTTTAGGGGGGGGCTCACGCCGTGGACGACGGGGCAGCAGGAGGCCGCGATGGAGCGGTCCAGCGGGGTTGCAGAGGAGGCCGCCAGGTTAAGGGGGCCACTGGTCACAGAGGAGAGGGAAAGTGTAGAGGCACGGCGAGAGGTACTGGGGTGTGTTACCAGTCCGGTCCGGCCCGTTCCTGATCCCTGCGTAGGGCCAGTGGTGTGTGTCCCCAGTACGGTCCGGCCTGTTCCTGTTCCTCACATCGAGCCTGTGGTGCGCGTCGTCAGCCCGGCCCGGCCTGTTCCTGCTCCACGCACCAAGCCTATGGTGCGCATCGTCAGCCCGGTCCGGCCCGCTCCTGCTCCCCGCACCAAGTCAGTGGTGCGCTTCGTCAGCCCGGTCCGGCCCGCTCCTGCTCCCCGCACCAAGTCAGTGGTGCGCTTCGTCAGCCCGGTCCGGCCCGCTCCTGCTCCCCGCACCAAGTCAGGGGTGCGTTTCGTCAGCCCGGCTCGGCCCGTTCCTGCTCCCCACACCAAGCCAGTGGTGTGCGTCGTCAGTCCGGCACAGCCCGTGCCTGTTCCACCGGTGCCTGGTTCGGCACGGGTCAGCTGCTTCACGCCGGAGCTAGAGCAATCCGCTCCACCAGTGTGCAGTCCAGCTCCGGTCAGCAGGGCCAGACCGGACCAGGGGTACTTTGGGGGGTTAGAGAGGGAGTGGGGATCATGCCCGGAGCCGGATCCGCCGCCAAGGCGGAGTGCCCACCCGGTCCCTCCCCTGTGGTCTTTGGTTGGCGCGGTCGGAGTCCGCGCCTTTGGGGGGGGGGGGTACTGTCACGCCCTGGCTCTGGGGACTCTAGTATGTTGAGCCAGGGTGTGAGTTTTCATTTGTTTTTCGTGTCTAGTTGTTGTATTTCTATGTTGGCCAGAATGGTTCTCAATCAGAGGCAACGAGTGTCAGCTGTGGCTGGTTGTCTCTGATTGGGAACCATATTTAGACAGCCTGTTTTCCCACAGTGGTTGTGGGATCTTGTTCCAGTGTGGTTTGTGTTTGACCGAGGACGTCACGTTATCGTTTGTTGTTTTTGTTCGTGTTTTCATTATTTAATAAATATGTTCACCTTTCATGCTGCGCCTTGGTCCTCTGTACCCGACGATCGTGACAATCACTTTCTCCAAGTGCATGTCCAGTAGTCTACCTCACACACAGGCAGCTGACTTCCCACCAAGGTTTGTACGATTAAGTATATATCATTTAAAGCTACATTGGGGAGCCAATTGTGAGCACGGCAATCTAATGTAGTCTCATTATTTAACTTAGGGAGGAAATATCCAGAGCCTGACGACATAGGTAACGTTAACATTAGATTAAGTCGGTTAACTTTTCAGCAGTTCATGTTAGCCAATTAATTTAAAGAGAAGTGCTGCTGGCTTTCATGACCTAGCTTAGCTATATACAGAATTACCCGAATGGTAAATAATTTTTTCGCATGAGAAAGAGACGGAGATATCGTGGACGTAGGTCTGGGTGCCTTGTAAGGATCCGACGGCGAGTGGGTAATCTGCCTCTACCATCAGTCCTATTAGCCAACGTACAATCATTGGAAAACAAAATAGACTAACTAAGATCACTGATATCCTACCAACGGGACATTAAAAACTGTAACATCTTATATTTCACCGAGTCGTGGCTGAACGATGACATACAGCTGCCGGGATATACGCTGCATCGGCAAGATAGAACAGCTGACTCCGGTAAGACAAGGGGTGGAGGTGTATATTTGTAAACAACAGCTGGTGCACGAAATCTAATATTAAGGAATTCTCAAGGTTTTCCTTGCCTGAGGTAGAGTATCTCATGATAAGCTGTAGACCACACTATCTACCAAGAGAGTTTTCATCTATATTTTTCGTAGCTGTCTATTTACCACCACAAACCGATGCTGACACTATGACTGCCCTCAATGACCTGTATAAGGCCATAAGTAAACTGGAAATTGCTCATCCAGAAGCAGCGCTCCTAGTGGCCGGGGACTTTAATGCAGGGAAACTTAAATCCGTTTTACCCAATTTCTACCAGCATTGTCCCACACCAGGGTTATGCTGCTGCTACTCTCTGTTTATTATCTATGCATAGTCACTTTAACTCTACCCACATGTACATATTACCTCAACTACCTCAACTAGCCGGTGCCCCCGCACATTGACTCTGCACCGGTACCCCCTGTATATAGCCTCTCTACTGTTATTTCCCATTGACTCTGTACCGGTACCCCCCTGTATATAGCCTCTCTACTGTTATTTCCCATTGACTCTGTACCGGTACCCCCCTGTATATAGCCTCCCTACTGTTATTTCCCATTGACTCTGTACCGGTACCCCCTGTATATAGCCTCCCTACTGTTATTACACATTGACTCTGTACCGGTACCCCCTGTATATAGCCTCCCTACTGTTATTACACATTGACTCTGTACCGGTACCCCCTGTATATAGCCTCCCTACTGTTATTTCCCATTGACTCTGTACCGGTACCCCCTGTATATAGCCTCCCTACTGTTATTTCCCATTGACTCTGTACCGGTACACCCTGTATATAGCCTCACTACGGTTATTTCCCATTGACTCTGTACCGGTACCCCCTGTATATAGCCTCACTAATGTTATTTCACATTGACTCTGCACCGGTACCCCCTGTATATAGCCTCCCTACTGTTATTTCACATTGACTCTGTACCGGTACCCCCTGTATATAGCCTCTCTACTGTTATTTCCCATTGACTCTGTACCGGTACCCCCCTGTATATAGCCTCCCTACTGTTATTACACATTGACTCTGTACCGGTACCCCCTGTATATAGCCTCCCTACTGTTATTTTATTTTACTGCTGCTATCTATTTTTGACTTAACACTTATTTTTCTTAACTGCATTGTTGGTTAAGGGCTTGTAAGTCAGCATTTCACTGTAAGGTCTACACCTGTTGTATTCGGCGCTTGTGGCAAATATTTATTTATTTGAATGTGCAACCAGAGGGAAAAAGCTCTAGACAACCTTTAATCCACACACAGAGACGCGTACAAAGCTCTCCCTCGCCCTCTATTTGGCAAATCTGACCATTACTCTATCCTCCTGATCCCTGCTTATAAGCAAAAACTAAAGCAGGAAGCACCAGTGACTTGGTTAATAAGGAAGTGGTCAGATGATGCAGATGCTAAGCTACAGGACTGTTTTGCTAGCACAGACTGGAATATGTTCCGGGATTCTTCCGATGGCATTGAGGAGTACACCACATCAGTCCCTGCCTTCATCAATAAGTGCATCGATGATGTCGTCCCCACAGTGACCGTACGTGCATACCCCAACCAGAAGCAATGGATTACAGACAACATCTGCACTGAGCTAAAGGGTAGAGCTGCCGCTTTCAAGGAGCGGGACTCTAACCCGGACGCTTATAAGAAATCCCGCTATGCCCTCAACCATCAAACAGGCAAAGCGTCAATACAGGACTAAGATTGAATCGTACTACACTGGCTCCGACACTCGTCGGATGTGGAAGGGCTTGCAAACTATTACAGACTACGAAGGGAAGCACAGCCGCAAGCTGCCCAATGACATGAGCCTACAAGATGAGTTAAATTACTTCTATGCTCACTTCGAGGCAAGCAACACTGAAGCATGCATGAGAGCATCAGCTGTTCCGGATGACTGTGTGATCATGCTCTCCTTAGCCAATGTGAGTAAGACCTTTTTTAATAAAAACATTTTTATTAAAACTGCGTTGTTGGTTAAGGGCTTGTCAGTAAGCATTTCCCTGTAAGGTCTACACCTGTTGTATTCGGCGCATGTGCACCAGTGACTTGGTTAATAAGGAAGTGGTCAGATGATGCAGATGCTAAGCTACAGGACTGTTTTGCTAGCACAGACTGGAATATGTTCCGGGATTCTTCCGATGGCATTGAGGAGTACACCACATCAGTCCCTGCCTTCATCAATAAGTGCATCGATGATGTCGTCCCCACAGTGACCGTACGTACATACCCCAACCAGAAGCAATGGATTACAGACAACATCTGCACTGAGCTAAAGGGTAGAGCTGCCGCTTTCAAGGAGCGGGACTCTAACCCGGACGCTTATAAGAAATCCCGCTATGCCCTCAACCATCAAACAGGCAAAGCGTCAATACAGGACTAAGATTGAATCGTACTACACTGGCTCCGACACTCGTCGGATGTGGAAGGGCTTGCAAACTATTACAGACTACGAAGGGAAGCACAGCCGCAAGCTGCCCAATGACATGAGCCTACAAGATGAGTTAAATTACTTCTATGCTCACTTCGAGGCAAGCAACACTGAAGCATGCATGAGAGCATCAGCTGTTCCGGATGACTGTGTGATCATGCTCTCCTTAGCCAATGTGAGTAAGACCTTTTTTAATAAAAACATTTTTATTAAAACTGCGTTGTTGGTTAAGGGCTTGTCAGTAAGCATTTCCCTGTAAGGTCTACACCTGTTGTATTCGGCGCATGTGACAAATACAATTTTAATTTATTTTATTTGGCGGTGACAGAGGTGGAACTGCCTTAGAGCTGTCCAATCCACAAGCAGCTCCTGGCATTATACCTAAAGCGGACATTGCCATTGGCTGCATGGAGTCGCATTAACAGAAATCTCATTCAGCCCTGTTTACAAGTTTGAACACTGGAATTTGAGATGTAATCTACACCTCGATTAGGCTGATAGAAATCCTCATTATTTCATTTATTGATTTTCAATTTCAGCGTCATTATTTCTATATAGCCTACACTTTCTCCAACTTGTAACGTGAGTAGGACGGGTGTAGTTTCGTGACAATAATCAAGAGGGCTCCTGAGTGGCGCAGTGGTCTAAGGCACTGCATCGCAGTGCTAACTGTGCCACTAGAGATCCTGGTTCGAATCCAGGCTCTGTCGCAGCCGGCCGCGACCGGGAGACTCATGGGCGGCGCACAATTGGCCCAGGGTAGGGGAGGGAATGGCCGGCAGGGATGTAGCTCAGTTGATAGAGCATGGCGTTTGCAACGCCAGGGTTGTGTGTTCGATTCCCACGGGGGGCCAGTATAAAAAAATATGTATTCACTAACTGTAAGTCGCTCTGGATAAGAGCGTCTGCTAAATGACTAAAATGTAAAAATGTAAATGTAAGAGCAGCTGCTTACCGATTTGACAGATCCAACGCAGGTACACCTCAGACACCAACAAAACATCAGCTATGTGGGTGTTGGCTATCGTCGGTTAATGCTTGATCTGATTGAATCTAGGCCTTACACTCATTCAGTCTGTTCAGTTGTATGATTGTTGTCAGTTAAGAAAATTGTGCCTCTCTCTTTTAGATCTGCCACCCCCAGCAGTTCAGCTGCAGTCACAGTAGTCCTCTGCTGTGGTATTTAATTTACCGGCTGCACCAGTTCCTACTACACTGGCCGTGAAGGGAGAAACTTTTGAGGATTCCCAGATGGATACAGGTCATTCAGAATTATATTACATACACATATGCTCACTCACACCAACAGATGTGCACACAAACATGTTGATGAGCTGTATACTTACTGTCACTTTGTGCATCTCTCTTTCAGATCTGCCATGCACGCCACCACTGCCCGACAGCCTCACCCAGAAGGGTTAGGGTTGGCCTCATACAGGGTTAGGGTTGGCACTGGGCCTATCAAGACTGACAAAGCCGAGATGGACAAATAAAACACAACATGTACACACACTCCTTCTCTCTGCCTCTGTCACACACACATTATCCCCAATGGAAATACATTGTAATTACTTGTTTATTTTATGTATGCTCCATTTTATTTTAGGTTTGGAGATATTTAGGCCTACAGATTGTGTTGTCCATTTCCCACAATGGACATGTGCAGTTGTGCTTACTCACAGTAGGTTGAGAGGGCATGGTTAGGAGATATGGTGGCTGACAAGGAAAAATAAAATACAACATGCACACACACTCTCTCCCACTCTCTCGCTCTCCCACACACACAACAGTATGTGAATATGTAAATAAATTGTCATGACTTGTTTATTTTATGTATACTCCATTTCATTTTATATATGTATACTTTGTGGGGAAATTCTGTGTGCTTTTGTTTGAGTTACAAAACATGACTCTCTCACACTCACTCACACACCCATATTAGACCCAATGTAAATACATTGGAATAACTTTTTTTATTTATGTATGCTCCATTTTATTTGAGGAAAATGTCTGCAATAAAGTACATTCACAGTTAAAGCAACAGTTTGGTTTATTGGATATTTCTCTGAATAAAATGGGTGCCCAAAAGGAAGTCGGCAGACATGCAACCCTCTGGGAGTGTGTTCAGGTGTTGTCATCTGGAGCTGAAACATGGAGAGATGAGGAGGGAGGGGAGGAAGAGTGCAGCTTAAAGGTTTATCATTAATAATTGACACAATTCTATAATTAATACATATTAGAATAATAATCCATAATAGAGTGACCAATAGTTACTGTATTGGGATTGTTTAGTGTTTTAATTACTCAACAAGTAGTGCCCCAAGGTGGGATCCAACCGGCAGTAGAAAAGGTCAAATAAGGTCACCAAAATGTCCGTTATGACGACCCACGTCTGGCTCCCGCATGAGACCGGGGTTCATTTCCCCAATGGAGAGGGTTGAACATGTTGAAATGATCCTCTCTACTGTGTTGGGTTTCCGGGGGTTTCTCAATTGGTCCTGATTATTAGAGATGTTGAAGATTGGCTGGTCTAGGTCCTATGTGCCCTGTTTGCCCCTCGTGGGTAACATAACTTAGTCCCCTTACCTACCCTCCAGTAACCTCTTCTAGCCTGGGTGTTATAGTGCCCTCTATTGCGGTCTGGGATCATTGTCCACCCAGCACATCAGTATAGGGGGGAAATGCTGGAGGCACCAGTTGAGCAGGAGGCTGGGCTGACCATCTGGATGGACCCCATCAAGGCCTTTTGAATGTCTTGGACTGTGCTCTCGTCTTCACAGCAGGTTTATAGTGTTGGCATATCTGCCAACATTTCCACACAGCTTCATTCTGGCACCAATGCCACTGTTATTAGACAGAAGATATGAAGTTGGTCTGTTTATGGGAACTCCATGCAGACTAAGAGTTTATGACATTCAAGTTACACTGAACAAAAATATAAATGCAACATGTAAAGTGTTACCAGAAATGTTTCATCCATACTCACAAAAAGCTTATTTCTCTCTAATTGTGTGCACAAATTAGTTTTTATCCCTGTTAGTGAGCATTTCTCCTATGCCAAGATGATCCATCCACCTGACAGGTGTGGCATATCAAGAAGCTGATTAAACAGCATGATCATCACACAGGTGCACCTTGTCCTGGGACAATAAAAGGCCAATCTAAAATGTGCAGTTTTGTCACACAATACAATGCCACAGATGTCTCAAGTTTTGAGGGAGCGTGCAATTGGCATGCTGGCTGGAAGAATGTCCACCAGAGCTGTAGCCAGATAATTGAATGTTCATTTCTCTACCATAAGCCACCTCCAAAGTTGTTTTAGAGAATTTGACAGTACGTCCAACCGGCCTCACAACCACATGAATGGCGTTGTGTGGGCGAGCGTTTTGCTGATGTCAACGTTGTGAACAGAGTGCCCCATGGTGGTGTTGGGGTTATGGTATGGGCATGAGGCAAATGGTGGTCACACCAGATACTGACTGGTTTTCTGATCCACGCCCCTACAATTTTTTAAAGGTATCTGTGACCAACAGATGCATATCTGTATTCCCAGTCATGTGAAATCTATAGATTAGGGCCTAATGCATTTATTTCAATTGACTGATTTCCTTATATGAACTTTAACTCAATGAAATCTTAGAAATTGTTGCATGTTGTGTTTATATTTTTGTTCAGTATATTTTAATGTGCAAAGATCTTGCATGATATACGATCTGCATTTTTGTATTTGAGGGACATGTTTCTCTAAGCTCCAAACTTACTCTGGGTGGGGATTGATATACTGATAATTGCCAGATGTTGTTAAGCAGTTGAGTAAACTATCATTATAAAACTTTCATTGCATATATTTGACATATTTTGGCAGGGCCTTGGGAGGATCGGACAGGAACATATAATCCAATACATCTTAAGGCTGCTTTAATGACACTGGCCTCGGTTCATCCAGATCTTATTTTCCAGGTCTCATATCTTGCTGTAGCTCTATTATGGGGCCAATGTCAGCAACGTGAGGACATCCTGGTCCACTAATAAGGTCAAAATGGGTGTCAGAAGAACCTGGGTTTCAGAAATACGTGGCGAAAATATAACTTGGTTCCATTTGAGACGCTTGGTTCCAGCATGTTCCATCTCTCCCATCTCCTCATTGGGTTTACATGAGCCTATAAACCCATGTGGTGCTTGAAAGATGAATGAGGAGAGATTAATCAAAGATGCATGTCAAGTAAAATAACAATCCAATGTTCATCTCCCAGGACAAATTGATTAGAAACAGCTACCAAGCTATATGTTCATGGGGTTGTTTTTGGTACTTGTTTGGTGTTGTTTGGTGTTGTTGGGGGTTGTTGGGGGTTGTTTGGTGTTGTTGGGGGTTGTTTGGTGTTGTTGGGGGTTGTTTGGTGTTGTTTGGTGTTGTTTGGTGTTGTTGGGGGTTGTTTGGTGTTGTTGGGGGTTGTTTGGTGTTGTTTGGTGTTGTTGGGGGTTGTTGGGGGTTGTTGGGGGTTGTTGGGGGTTGTTGGGGGTTGTTTGGTGTTGTTTGGTGTTGTTGGGGGTTGTTTGAAGTTGTTTGGTGTTGTTGGGGAATGTTGGGGGTTGTTGGGGGTTGTTGGGGGTTGTTGGGGGTTGTTGGGGGTTGTTTGGGGTTGTTGGGGGTTGTTGGGGGTTGTTGGGGGTTGTTTGGTGTTGTTGGGGGTTGTTGGGGGTTGTTGGGGGTTGTTGGGGGTGATTAGTAGGACCCTTCTGGCTGAATGCTCTGGCATTGACATGAACAAAGGGCTTGCTCCACTAACTCCAGCCTCATCCCTCAGCGGTTTACCCCAGAAACATGGTTGCTTTGTTGGGGTGAATGCTTTGTTTTTTTTTGGAATCCCAGATTGCTCCTTTAAATAAAGTGAAATATTTTTATGGTATGAAAAAGCTGTTTGCTGAGTAATAAGTCCACAGTCAAAAAATAAGTATATGTTGGCCAACATGTTTTTAATCAATGCTCAAAATGTCATCATAAAAGTCCTATTTTATGCAACACAGTAAGATGTTTCATCTTGTTTATTCAGAAGCTTCTTTGCCCTGTAGGAAGGAAGAAGGAAACGAATGGATCAGTAATAATGAACATGCAAAATATATGAACATCAAAATAATATAATGGATCAAGCAGTGCTCAGATTGGATTTTCTATTTAGAATTTCGAAGTACCAACCTAGTTTGAATTATAGTGAAGCATAGGTGGTGTTGATGTGGTCATATTTGAACATGAGTCAGGTGTAGCTCTGTACCTTTCCAGTGTCGCGGGTCTTGGCTCTGAGCTTGTTGACCTGAGTCTCAGCGATGTCCGCACGCTCCTCAGCCTCCTCCAGCTCATGCTGAACCTTCCTGAACTTAGACATGTGCTGATTGGCTGCTTCCTCCTGGGTGAGGAAAAGCGAGGGAGAGCATAACATCAGTTTCAAAGTTTGAAGATTCAGGTAGCAAATTCAGATATATATATATTTTGTAAGTATTTAAAGTTTTTTTTTATCGTCAGACAGCAATGTACGGTATATAGGGGGCTAGATGATACAGCAGAGAAAGTGTGTTGCTGCAGTGCTACCAGTAGACCAAACCCCAGAACAGCAGATTAATATGAATAATAACCCTATTCTTTAAGTAGGTAACACAGACATAGGAGGTCCTCAGAAATGTGCATAATGTCTTCAGCAATAACTTGCAATATCAACTGACTGTTGTGCAGAAGTACTTTAAAGTTGGAATCCGTTGCAGTGAAGCATCCGTTATTACAACAACAAAGACGCTACTTAAAACAACAAACACTTTTTTTTCTAAATTATATATTTTTTCCTCTTGTTTATTTCTCGTGTTAGGGTTATATATGTATTTATTAGTTATACTATTATTGACTACTGCACTGTTGGGTAGGGCTTGCAAGTTGAGCATTTCACTAACTTGCACACACAATAGATTATATTTTAGCACAAAACTTCATACTCATCTCCTTCGTTTGATAAACAAAACAAAAATGATAACAAATGTGCCTGGGGCAACCAGTGTTGCTGTTTCACCTTTGGCGGATCTCAGCTTTAACTAAACTGTATTGACATGAAGTTAACTAGGGAAAAATATGTTTTCGAAAGCTTTCAGAGTATTTGACTAAGTCTGTGACTCACCGCTTCCTCAGCCTGCCTCTTGTAGGCCTTCATTTTCATCTGCAGCTTATCTACCAGGTCCTGAAGTCTGCCAACGTTCTTCTTATCTTCCTCAGTCTGTGGGACAAAATCAAAGAATCAATGCCTCAGTTTTATACACAAACCTGTCTGTGTTAGTGTCAAGTGTGTGAAGAAGGCACTTCCTCTTACCTGGTAAGTGAGCTCCTTGACTCTGCGCTCATACTTGCGGACTCCCTTGACCGCGTCTACACCTCTTTTCTGCTCGGCCTCCAACTCAGTCTCAAGCTCACGCACCTTTGTAGAAGACATGAACATAGGCATGTGTTTGAGGTGGTGAAATCATGAGTAACAAATCTTTGTAAAACAGAGTCTTCTACTCGGTCAAGGAGGCACAATAGTTGTCTGTTCATATGTACTTTTACAATTTTAATGGAAGGGATCTGTAATGTTAACAACAGCTTTTCCTTATCTAGGTGGGTTATTGAGAGAAAAGTCATTACACAATGCCCCTGTGTATTTTTACATGATCAAATAAATATCCAGAAATCAGTCTTTCAATCCACTCTAATCCACCCTGCTGTTAACTCACCCTGGACTCCAGTTTCTGGAGCTGCTTCTTGCCTCCCTTCATGGCCAGATTCTCAGCCTCATCCAGGCGGTGCTGCAGGTCCTTGACTGTGACCTCCAGGTTCTTCTTCATCCTCTCCAGGTGAGAGCTAGTATCCTGCTCTTTCTTCAGCTCCTCAGCCATCATGGCCGCCTGGAATGGTAGTTTGTTTAATGTGTTTCTCTCTAGACCAGGGATCTCCAACGCTAGAGCAACGCTAGAGCAACGCTAGAGCAACGCTACAGCAACGCTAGAGCAACGCTAGAGCAACGCTACAGCAATGCTAGAGCAACGCTACAGCAACGCTACAGCAACGCTAGAGCAACGCTACAGCAACGCTAGAGCAACGCTACAGCAACGCTAGAGCAACGCTACAGCAACGCTACAGCAACGCTACAGCAACGCTAGAGCAACGCTGTTCCTGGAGAGCTACCCTTCTGTAGGTTTTTGCTCCAACCTTAGTTGTAATTAACTGGATGCAGATAATCAACCAGCTAATTATTAGAATTTTTACCATTTTAGGACCACTATTGTTTTCACTATATATTCTACCTCTTGGTGATGTCATTCGGAAACACAACTTAAACTCTCACTGCTATGCGGACGACACACTAACCCTAACCCTACATTTCAACAAAACATGGTGAAGCTCAAAGATTGCCTACCTTGGAAGCCTGTGTTTCAGACATAAGGCAGTGAATGGCTGCATTTTTAAAACTTTAAAACTCTGACATATATGCTTGTTTTAGGTCCCAAGAAACAAAGAGATCTGCATTTTGATCTGACAATTAATAGTGATGGTTGAATAGTCGTCTCAAATAAAACTGAAGGACCTCAGCGTTACTCTTGACCCTGATCTCTCTCTTGATGAACATATCAATAACTTGTCCCAGACCTGTTGTTTTCATCTCTCTCTCTCACCTGCTGTCTCATCCTCTGAATGCTCGGCTATGAAAAGCCAACTGACAACCACTGTGATTATTATTTGTCCCTGCTGGTCATCTATGAACGTTTGAACATCTTAAAGAATGATCTGGCCTTAAAGGCCATGTACTCTTATAATCTCCACCCGGCACAGCCAGAAGAGGACTGGCCACCCCTCAGAGCCTGGTTCCTCTCTAGGTTTCTTCCTAGGTTCCTGCCTTTCTAAGAGATTTTTCCTAGCCACTGTGCATCTACATCTGCATTGCTTTGGTCTGGAGTCCAAATTGGAGATTTTTGGTTCCAACCGCCGTGGCTTTGTGAGATGCGGTGTGGGTGAACGGATGATCTCTGCATGTGTATTTCCCACCGTAAAGCATGGAGGAGGAGGTGTTATGGTGTGCGGGTGCTTTGTTGGTGACACAGTCTGTGATTTATTTAGAATTCAAGGCACACTTAACCAGCATGGCTACCACAGCATTCTGCAGTGATACGCCATCCCATCTGGTTTGGGCTTAGTGGGACAATGACCCAACACACCTCCAGGCTGTGTAAGAGCTATTTTACTAAGAAGGAGAGTGATGGAGTGCTGCATCAGATGACCTGGCCTCCACAATCCCCCGACCTCAACCCAATTGAGATGGTTTGGGATGAGTCGGACGGCAGAGTGAAGGAAAAGCAGCCAACTCCTTCAAGACTGTTGGAAAAGCATTCCAGTTGAAGCTGGTTGAGAGAATGCCAAGAGTGTGCAAAGCTGTCATCAAGGCAAAGGGTGGCTATTTGAAGAATCTCAAATCTCAAATATATTTTGATTTGTTGAACACTTTTATGGTTACTTATGATTCCAAATGTGTTATTTCATAGTTTTGATATCTTCACTAGTATTCTACAATGTAGAAAATACTAAAAATAAAGAAAAACCCTGGAATGAGTAGGTGTGTCCAAACTTTTGACTGGTACTGTGTATCTGGGGAAGGGTATAAAACAAATGTTGAACGTTTCCAAGACCACAGTGGTCTCCATCATTGGGAAATTGAAAAAATATGGAACTACCAGACTCTGCCTCGAGCTGGCCGTCCGACCAAACTGAGCAACCGGACCACTCTGACAGAACTACAGAGTTCCTTGGCTGAGATGGGAAAACCTGCCACGAGGACGTCTCTACAGCACTTCGCCAATCTGGGCTTTATGGGAGAGTGGCTAGATGGAAGCCACTACTGAGAAAAAGGCACATGACAGCACGCCTGGAGTTTGCAAAAAGGCACATGAACGACTAAGAGCATAAGGCAAAAGATGATGTGGTCTGATGACACAAAAATTGAACTCTTTGGCCTGAATGCAAACTGCTATGTCTGGAGAAAACCAGGCAAAGCTCATCACCCTTCTTCCCTACCGTGAAGCATGGTGGTGGCAGCATCATGCTATGGGGATCCTTTCAGCGGCAGGGAGACTGGTAAGTATAGAGGGAACCATGAATGGAGCAAAATACAGGCACACCTGATTCAGAGTGCAAGCGACCTTAGACTGGGGCAAAAATGTGCGCTCCAACAGGACAGTGACCACAAGCATACAGTCAAAGCAACACTGGAATGGCTTCAGAACAAACATTTGAAAGTCCAGCCAAAGCCCAGACTTGAATCCCATTGAAAATCAATGGAAAAACTTTAAGTTTTCTGTTCACATCCACTCCCCATATAACTTAACAGAGCTTGAGAAAATCTGCAAGGACAATGGGAGAAAATCCCAAAATCCAGATGTGCAAAGCTGATAGAGACATACCTGTCATGAGCCTCTCACTCCACCGGGTTACCACCTTAATTTTCTTCCACTCTGCTCACCACTCTCTCTACTCAGCCTAACTAGCTCCACCTGTCCCTGCTCTGCTCTGCTCTAATTACTCTGCCAGCTGCGCTGCATTACCCTCTACCTCTCCCAGTATTTAAGGCCCTGTCTTTCAGCTCTCCGGTGTCAGATCGTCTGCAAAGCTCACACCCGGAACCTGTTTGCTCGCGCTTCTGGCTCACCCTGGTTTTGTGACCCCGGACCTGCCTGATTTTTGGATACTCTTCTGCCCCAGGAGATCCAGACCTGCTTCTGCCATAACGACTCCTGACTACTCTTCAATCCCGGTAACTCTGACCAGCCTTCTGCCTTGCTACTACGTTTTTTGGATTTCCCTTGAACTGTACTGCTGCCTTGTTTCATTCCGCCCTGTTGTGTCTGTGTCTCCCCCCCCCCAGGACTTCTGGACCACCCACCACCGGCTTCATAGGACGCATCGCTGCCACTGGGGGGGGCACAGACCCAGCACATTGGACGGGATCCCTGTTACCCCTGGAGCCTTCATTCACTCCCTACTTCCCTTTTCCCTTAAGTTTTAATAAACTTTCTGGTGTGACGCAATTGTGGTCCTCTGGTCGTCTGTCTGAACCGTGACAGTACGATCTGACCATTATGGACTCAGCGCACACTTTCCCCGACATGGAAACCGATGAGCATGAGCAGCAGTTCCAGCAGCAGCAACAACAACTCGCCATGATCATTCAACTCCTCACCAACCTTACCCCAGCCAGTCTGCCCACCAGCCCTGCCCCCGAGTTACCTGCCCCGGTCATTGCAGCCGCTGCTCCGGAACCCAAGATTGGAAACCCCGAGCGGTTCAACGGCGATTCAACCCAGGTCCGGCCATTCCTGACTAGCTGCCGACTTCAGTTCTCCTTGCAGCCAAGGACCTTCGCCACGGAGGGGGCTAAAGTTGGGTATGCCATCACTCACCTGACGGGCCGAGCTCGACTCTGGGGAACAGCAGAGTTCGAACGTCAAACCCCCGCATGTGCAACCTTCGACCTGTTTGCTGAGGAGATGCTGAAGGTGTTTGACCTGGATTCACCAACCGCAGAGGCGTCTCGTGAACTGTTCAGTATTCGACAAGGCAGACGTACAGTCGCAGACCATTCCATCGACTTCCGAACCCTGGCTAGACGAAGTTCTTGGAACACACCATCGTTGGTGGACGCGTTCTTCCATAGTTTGGCTGACTATATCAAGGACGAGTTGGTCTCCCATGAACTGCCTTCCACTCTTGATGAAGCCATCGCACTGACTGTCAGGATCGACAGAAGGATACAGACCCGTCGTCGTGAGAGGGGGCGCCAAGGTCCACCTACTACCGGCATTCGGAGAGATCCGACTGGGCTCCTGTCATCTACTGCCACTCACCCAGGTCAGCTTGATCAGTCTGAGCCTATGGAGATTGGGCGAGCCTCTCTCACTCCTGCAGAGCGCCAGCGCCGCTTCACCTCAAACCTCTGCCTCTATTGTGGAGGTGATGGACATCGTGTGGTAACCTGCCCTTTAAAGGGCCGAAGCTCACCGGGCATAGGGGGAGTCCGGTTGAGTTCAATGACCATCCAGTCCTCCGACCGCAAACCCCTGCTGCAAGTTCACCTCCGCCTCTCTGACTCAACTCACACCCTGGCTGCTCTGGTGGATTCTGGCGCCGAAGCCAACATAATGGACATCAAGCTGGCACGCCAACTGGGACTGGAGAACCTCCGTTTGACACCTCCTATTCCTGCCCGGGCACTGGACGGACACTTACTCGGATCGGTCACTCATGTCACGGCCCCGGTCTCGATGGGTCTGTCCGGAAACCATCAAGAAACTATCCAGTTTCACCTGCTCCCCTCTCCAGGCCAACCCCTCATCCTGGGTTACCCATGGCTCCGCCGGCACAACCCTCAGCTCGACTGGGTGACCGGGGTGATCAGGGAGTGGGGAGAGGACTGCCACCGAACCTGCCTGCTTGCTGCCGCACTACCCCCTCGGCCAGTACCTACTAACTCCGCTCCTGACCTCTCCAATGTCCCAGAATGCTACCATGGTCTCAGAGAGGTGTTTAACAAAGCAAGAGCCACATCTCTGCCCCCTCACCGACCGTACGACTGTGCCATCGACCTCCTCCCTGGAACAGCCCCTCCAAAGGGTCGTCTTTATTCGTTGTCTGCTCCTGAAAGAAAGTCCATGGAGGACTACATCAATGGCTCTCTGTCCGCAGGATTAATCCGTTCATCTTCATCTCCTGCTGGTGCTGGCTTCTTCTTTGTGGGGAAGAAGGACGGATCTCTTCGCCCCTGCATCGACTACAGGGGACTCAACGACATCACAGTGAAGAACCGTTACCCTCTGCCTCTGCTCACCTCTGCTTTTGAGTTGCTCCAGGGAGCCACTGTTTTTACCAAGTTGGATCTCAGAAACGCTTACCACCTAGTGCGGATCCGGGAGGGAGATGAATGGAAAACCGCATTCAATACACCAACAGGCCACTACGAGTATCTGGTTATGCCTTTTGGTCTCACCAATGCTCCTGCTGTGTTCCAGGCTCTAGTGAATGATGTACTGCGGGACATGTTAAACAAGTTTGTCTTCGTTTACCTGGATGACATCTTAATCTACTCCAGAAACCTGTCTGAACACACCCGCCATGTCCAGCAAGTCCTTCATCGTCTTCTGGAGAATTCCCTCTACGCCAAGGCAGAGAAATGTGAGTTTCACGTCAAGACAGTGGCCTTCCTGGGGTACATAGTGGCAGAGGGAAGTATCCAAATGGATCCTGCCAAAGTATCAGCAGTCACTTCATGGCCAGTTCCGGAGAACAGAAAGAAGCTGCAACAGTTTCTGGGGTTTGCTAACTTCTATAGAAAGTTTATCCGGAACTACAGTACCGTTGCTGCCCCTCTCACTGCTCTAACCAGCACCAAGCAACCCTTCACCTGGACCCCAGCAGCCGACAAGGCCTTCAGTACCCTCAAGGTGAGGTTCACCTCCGCTCCCATCCTCCAGATGCCTGATGTGGACCGGCAATTCATTGTGGAGGTGGACGCCTCGGATGTGGGAGTTGGTGCTGTGATTTCTCAGTGGGCTGCGGAGGATAGGAAGCTCCATCCCTGTGCCTTTTTCTCACGTCGGTTGTCCCCCTCTGAGTGCAATTACGACATAGGGAACCGTGAGCTGCTGGCTGTGAAGCTTGCCTTGGAGGAGTGGCGTCACTGGCTGGAGGGGTCCACCATTCCATTTCTCGTTTGGACCGATCATAAGAACTTGGAGTACATCCGCACGGCCAAACGGTTGAACTCCAGGCAGTCCCGCTGGGCCCTGTTCTTCACCAGGTTTAATTTCACTCTGTCATACCGGCCTGGATCACGCAACACCAAGCCAGACGCCCTCTCCCGTCAATTCCAGAAGGATGACACCCCCTCCAAGGACCCTGTGTCGATTCTGCCAAGTCCCTGCATCGTTGCAGCTCTGACCTGGGCTGTTGAGGAACAGGTGCTGGAGGCTCTCCGTAACCAGCCAGGTCCCAGCACTTGCCCAGCTGACCGCCTTTTTGTCCCCGAAGACCTGAGGTCCCAGGTCGTTCAGTGGGGACATGACTCCCGCCTAGCTTGTCACCCTGGCTCCACCCGCACTTACAACCTGCTCGCCCAGAGGTTCTGGTGGCCCTCTCTGAGAAAGGATGTACGGGAATTCGTCCAAGCCTGCCCCATCTGCAACCAACACAAGTCGTCCTGCCAGCCCCCAGCCGGATTGCTGCAGCCCCTGCCTGTGCCCAGACGTCCCTGGTCTCACATCGCCCTTGACTTTGTCACGGGGCTGCCCCCTTCAAGTGGCATGACCGTCATTCTTACCATAGTTGACCGTTTCAGCAAGATGGCACACTTCATTTCCCTCCCCAAGCTCCCAACCGCCAAGGAGACCGCCCAGGTGGTCCTGGAACACGTCTTCCGGATCCACGGACTGCCAAGGGATGTAGTTTCTGACCGTGGTCCACAATTCTCCTCCGCTTTTTGGAAGGAGTTCTGTCACCTGCTGGGAGCCACAGTCAGTCTGACTTCCGGATTCCATCCCCAATCCAATGGGCAGTCAGAGCGGGCTAATCAGGAGCTCGAGAAGGCACTGCGATGCATGACTTCACGCAACCCCCACTCCTGGTCGCAGCAATTGACATGGGTGGAGTACGCACACAATTCTCTGACCTGCTCTGCCATCGGTATGTCCCCTTTCCAATGTGTTTATGGATACCAGCCTCCTCTATTTGCCAGCCAGGAAGAGGAGGTTACTTGCCCATCTGCACTTGCTTTTGCCCGTCGATGTCGCCGCACCTGGTCACAAGCCCGAGCCACACTCCTCAGATCCGTTGCCAGCTACACTACCGGGGCCAACCGTCGGAGAATTCCTGCTCCCACCTACCATGTTGGTCAAAGGGTGTGGTTGTCATCAAAGAACCTGCCACTCAGGGTGGAGTCGCAGAAGCTGGCACCTCGGTTCATTGGCCCATTCCCTATTATAAGAGTGATTAGCCCAACTGCTGTCCGGCTCCAACTGCCTAATTCCCTGAGGGTGCACCCCACTTTCCATGTGTCTAAGATTAAGCCCATCCATGAGAGTCCGCTGGTCCCTGCTGCGCCTTGTCCTCCTCCTCCACGGCTCGTCGATGGTGGTCTGGTTTACACCGTCCGCCGCCTGCTTCGGTCCAGACGGAGGGGTAGGGGTCTCCAGTACCTCATTGACTGGGAGGGCTATGGACCTGAGGAAAGGACCTGGGTGCCAGCTAGTCGGATTGTGGATAGGACTCTCATCACCGCTTTCCACCAACGGCATCCTGATCAACCTGCAATCCGTAGGGGCCGCCCCAGAGGGGTCCCTAACCGTCCTGCCCGCTCGGCTTCCTGTCCTGTGCCTGATCCTGTCTCGGGACCTGTCCCATCTCCCGACCACGGCCCTCCGGCTTCCTCCGAGGATGAGGACGTTCACTCGGACCGTTCGGAGGAGTTCTAGCCCTCCTCCGGCTCCCCTCCTCCCGCCCGGCGTGGTGTTGCTCTTGGGACTTCTGGGGCCGTCCCTTGGGGGGGGGGTTCTGTCATGAGCCTCTCACTCCACCGGGTTACCACCTTAATTTTCTTCCACTCTGCTCACCACTCTCTCTACTCAGCCTAACTAGCTCCACCTGTCCCTGCTCTGCTCTGCTCTAATTACTCTGCCAGCTGCGCTGCATTACCCTCTACCTCTCCCAGTATTTAAGGCCCTGTCTTTCAGCTCTCCGGTGTCAGATCGTCTGCAAAGCTCACACCCGGAACCTGTTTGCTCGCGCTTCTGGCTCACCCTGGTTTTGTGACCCCGGACCTGCCTGATTTTTGGATACTCTTCTGCCCCAGGAGATCCAGACCTGCTTCTGCCATAACGACTCCTGACTACTCTTCAATCCCGGTAACTCTGACCAGCCTTCTGCCTTGCTACTACGTTTTTTGGATTTCCCTTGAACTGTACTGCTGCCTTGTTTCATTCCGCCCTGTTGTGTCTGTGTCTCCCCCCCCCCAGGACTTCTGGACCACCCACCACCGGCTTCATAGGACGCATCGCTGCCACTGGGGGGGGCACAGACCCAGCACATTGGACGGGATCCCTGTTACCCCTGGAGCCTTCATTCACTCCCTACTTCCCTTTTCCCTTAAGTTTTAATAAACTTTCTGGTGTGACGCAATTGTGGTCCTCTGGTCGTCTGTCTGAACCGTGACAATACCCAAGACTAATCAAAGCTGTAATCGCTGCCAAAGGTGCTTCTACAAAGTATTGACTGTATTTCATTTATCACATTTCCAAAATTTCCTAAAAACATGTTTTCACTTTGTCATTATGGAGTTTTGTTTGTAGATTGGTGAAAAAATATGTAATCCATTTTGAATTCAGGCTGGAACAACAACATGTGGAATAAGTCAAGGGGTATGAGTACTTTCTGAAGGCAATAAATGTATTTATTAGGCTGTTAGAATCTACATTGGCTCAAACTGGGATGCCTCGAGGCTCAGCCATTCTAGTGTTAACCAGCCCAATTACCATTGGGGACAAATCAAGTTGCTGTAATTGAATAGATCAGAAGGACTCACGTCAGTGATGGCCTTCTTGGCCTTCTCCTCTGCATTCCTGGCTTCCTGGACGATGTCTTCCACCTCTCCCTGCACCTGCAGCAGGTCAGTCTCCAGCTTCTTCTTGGTGTTCAGAAGGCTGGTGTTCTGTGGGAAACAAGACAATTTGTTTGACTCTCAAGAGAACTTACATGTTATAAGGCAGAAGTTATGACATTTAAAAGCAAGCACTGTCGAATATCATGTGTGTAAATGGTATGTTTGGTTTCATAAGAAATAGATTTTGACCTGTACCTGGGAGTGTAGCAGTCCAACACGCTCGCTGGCGTCTACCAGCTCAGTCTCAGCCACTTTGCGGCCTCTCTCTGTCACCTCCAGAGCAACTCTCAGCTCCTCGATTTCAGCCACCATCAGACCGTTCCTGCGCTCCACCATGGCTGCCTGCTCCTTCATGTCCTCTGAGGCGCGGACGGCGTCATCAAGGTGCAATTGGGCATCCTGGGGTTCATAATGACAGGTTCATTAGGACTTGTGGAAGTAGGGGTGATAGGATCGGTGATAGAAATGTTTATTGGTAAGAATTTCCTCAATATCCCTACATTTCTACAGCATATTAGTCCAATCCATTCAATTCCTCTGTTCTATCCTTTTTTAAAGATTCACAAACAAATCCCTCCCCATGTTCAGGTTTTTGAGCCTGATGTCCCATTCCCTTTACCTTGAGCTGTCCCTGGACGTTCCTCAGCTGTTTCTGGGCCTCAGCCGCCTGGCGGTTGGCGTGGCTCAGCTGGACCTCCATCTCGTTCAGGTCTCCCTCCATCTTCTTCTTCACCCTCAGGGCGTCATTCCTGCTCCTGATCTCAGAGTCCAGGGTGCTCTGCATGGAGTCAGTCAACCTCTGGCTGTTCCTCTTGATCTGCTCCATCTCCTCGTCCTTCTCAGCCAGCTTCCTGTCCACCTCACCCTTGACCTGGTTCAGCTCCAGTTGCACACGCAGAATCTTGGATTCCTCGTGCTCCAGTGTGCCCTGGACAAGGAGAAGCAGTCAGGCGAATTGTGTTCAATACATTTGGACGTGAATAACACAAGCAATTAAATATATATGACTACAATAAACACCAATACAGGGAGCATTAGACTGTAGTTGGTATTGGCTCGTGTAACACTGCTTTTCCCATCAAACAGCTGTAGTTTGTACCTCA
Source organism: Coregonus lavaretus (assembly GCF_964263955.1). Taxonomy (NCBI): domain Eukaryota; kingdom Metazoa; phylum Chordata; class Actinopteri; order Salmoniformes; family Salmonidae; genus Coregonus; species Coregonus lavaretus. The sequence continues at coordinate 95,343,838 of NC_139988.1, read as the reverse complement.
GCCTCCTCCAGAGCTGTCTGGATCTCAGACTTCTCTGTCTCCACGGTCTTCTTGGCCTTCTCCAGCTCATGGATGCTCTTGCCAGTCTCTCCGATCTGCTCAGTCAGGTCAGAGATCTCCTCTGCACACACAAACACAGGAGCAGTTTAGACTTGGGAGATTTTTTTGTGGATATTACCAATGCACTGAAGTTGACACTGAATCATAATAACAGATAATTCATTAACAGCACTTCATATGGTCTTGCAAATCTAATTGCCCTCCACTTCATTGGGTTGTTCGAAGGAACACCGATTACGAGCCCCAATAATATAATTTTATACTGTACATGAAAATTCAGAGATGGTGTAATAGTAATCTGGATGTCATTTTCAAAACACTAGTCAAACATGAGCAAAATAGATCTGCTGTCAGATCCTCACGTTGCAGGTTCTTGTTCTCTCTCTTCAGAGTCTCCAGATGATCCAGAGCCTCCTCGTAGGAGTTCTTCATTTTGAATAGTTCAGTGCTCATTGAGCGAGCCTCCTTCTGAACTCCTTCCAGCTCAGCCTGGCCCTCCTCATACTTCTGCTTCCACTCTGACAGAACCTAGGGAAATCCATGGGATTTTCATTAGAACTCATTGATGGAGTTTTGAATCAGGAATATTGTACAATTACACTACAACTGATCATATAGCAGACAGAAAATATCCCCCTAGGGTGAGGTTTATTCATTTTCACCTTGTCAAAGTTCCTCTGCTTCTTGTCAAGGTTGGAGGCCATTGCGTTAGCTCGCTCAACATCAATCATGAGGTCCTCCACCTCTCCCTGCAGCCTCTGCTTGGTCTTCTCCAGGGAGGCGCACTTGGCGTTAACTGCCTCGATGGTCTCCTCAGCCTCCTGCAGACGCTGAGCTAGCTTCTTCCTATTGGACAACAGAGGGTGGTTTTATAGGGCTAGCTTCTTCCTATTGGACAACAGAGGGTGGTTTTATAGTGAATAATTTGTTCCAAACAAATGTTACAATACTTATTGACATTTTCTCAGAGCCCCCTACCACTAGTCTCTCTAGACATCCGGGTTGCCTCCAACAATGTTCCAATGTTCCAGGCTAACACCTCTGTACATAATAGAATGGAAGTTTAGAACTATGTCACTGCCTACATCACTACCCACTGGGCACAAACTGGTTAAATCAACATTGTTTCAACATCATTTGTCAATGTATTGTTACATGGAAAATACATTGGATTTGAAAAAAAGTTATTAACAAACAATTTTTTTGAGGGTGACAATTCAACTACAGGATTACATCAACATGGTTATATTTTCAACACTGACAAACCTTTTATAAAATATGTTGAATTTGTACCTTTGAAACAACATCAGATCTTCAACATAATATCCACTATAAGAAAAAAAAACTATAGGCTGGGCAGCACCTCCTACTGGAGAGTTGATCTATCTACAACTACCCTTTGGTCTCCCATCCAGGGTTTTAACCAAGCCCTGCTTGGCTTTCATATTTGTTACAGACTGTTACCAATGTGCTATCGTGAGAATGATTGTTGAGAAATCTCCACTTAATAGATTCACTGTTGCTATCAAAGTCATTCCAAAGGGTAGGTTTAACAGGGCAAATGAAATGTAACCATATTTTATCAGTCATATCATCAATGATGCAATTTAGGCCTTTGAGAAGTCATCAACAGCTATTGTTTAAATTTAACCCAGGATTCAACTAAAAATAGACATATAGGCCTAGGGTTTCAAGCTTTGGTTGCTTTCAAATGGAATCCGCAAGTTAGCAAAATAATATGTTGGATTCATGTCTCCATCTCAAGTCTCTCAACCAAAAATCTAAGTTAAAGAATGACTAAATCAAATCCTTTAAAGTTTGATTTAGACCTATTAATTAACATTGATTTTTGGTTGAAATGGAGACATGAATCCAACATTTCAATTATTAATTTGTAGACAAACTGGAATTCAAGCCAGACACACTTCAATATTACTTTTGTAAGACAGCCTAACATGAAGCTAGTAACTATCTTACAAACTAATGTAACAGTATTTATTCAACCTTACAATGAGTATCACATCCATGGCCACATTTTGAGGTTACTGTAACAATAAATGTCTTCTTATGTAATCACAGAAAGCGTTCAGGGTCGCAGGTCTGTGGAAATCTTCACAATTGCTATAATAATCTGCACAGAATCTCAAACGGCATTGATCACTTTACATTTACATATTAGACATTTAGCAGACGCACTTATCCAGAGCGACTTACAGGTAGTGAGTGCATAATTTAAAAAATATATACTGGCCCCCCGTGGGAATCGAACCCACAACCCTGGCGTTGCAAGCACCATGCTCTACCAACTGAACTACACAGGGATCACGTGCACTATGTACTTCAATGTCATCTCAACTAGCTGAAATCCAGGTAATTTGGTTGTGCAATTTGATCAAGCATATTGATAACGTTAAGGGCTCTATTCAATCAGATCCGACATCCAGATTTAAGCCGACATCCAGATAGCGGTTGTTTTGGCGGTGTCGGAGGTGGAACTGCCTTAGAGCTGTCCAATCCACAAGCATCTCCTGGCATTATACCTAAAGCGGACATTGCCATTGGCTGCATGGAGTCGCATTAATCTCATTCAGCCCTGTTTACAAGTTTGAACACTGGAAATTAGGCTGATAGAAATCCTCATTATTTAGTTTAATGATTTTCAATTTGAGCGTCATTATTTCTATATAGCCCACACTTTCTCGTTCTGAACTTGTATCGCAAGTGGGATGGGTGTGGCTTTGTGACAATGATCAAGAGCAGCTGCTCACCGATTTGACAATTCCAACGCAGTTACACTTTCGACACCGCCAAAAAATCAGCTATGTGGGTGTCGGCTATCACCGGTTAACGCTTGATCTGATTGATTTTATTTATATTTTTTATAAAGAAACAAAATATGACATTGGATTCCCATTTTAACTTTGGTGTACTTTTAAATGATTGAAAGCACAGTGATAACCCATTTAGGTGACAACTAAATAAAACAATCAGACATTGATTTTCAATTGTAATTTGGTTGTGATTTTAGATGGTTGAAAGCATCAAACTCTTAGCTGTCTTTTTGAGTGGGTGAAAATGTGCTGGAATCTCATTGATCAATGTATCTACCAAATATTACCCAAATTCTCCACATTGAAATGACGTGGTCTGCCCAGTGGGTACCTTATCGGTTTGAATAAAATACCAAATAGTAGCTAGCAAGATGGAGATCACAGGGGTTATTTTTAAGAGGACCCACCCCACTTTTATTTTTCTTATTGAAGTTGCCAAGAAACCAGACCACACCGCTGTTGCCTAGGGTGTGGGTTTACGAGACTACCCTACCGCCATCACCATCCACACCCTATATGTGAGTTGTTGCTGTTGCGTGCGACTCACTTGGCCTCCTCCAGCTCCTCTGTGCGCTGAATGGCATCAGTTTCATACTTAGTCCTCCACTGAGCCACCTCGCTGTTGGCCTTGGACATGCCGCGTTGCAGCTCTGCCTTGGCCTCCTGCTCCTCCTCAAACTGCTCCCTCAGGAGGTCACAGTCATGGCGGGCAGACTGGACACCATGGGCCAGTGCGTTTTTAGCCTGTGAGAGAGAAAGGGAAAAACAGAGAGATTAGAGAGATAGTAAAACAAATGAAAGTAGATGGCGCTGCAGTGGATAGTGGACATTTTGCGGGATTCTGACCAATTCTGCTGTTTTTTTTAATGCTGATCTTAACTTTTTTGTACGTAATGTCTCCGCCATCATTTCCTTCTGGACATCAGAACAGCGATCACTTGCCTCGATTTGGATGAAGATTTCTACTTCAACGAATCGGAAGCTCTGGGCCTTCTGCTTACTTCGGACCAGGGCCTAATCCCTGGGACTCGAAAGTGGCGGTGAAAAAGAGGCAGGTGAGGCGGCCTCCTAACGAGATTACGTCGGCGAACAAATAGACCGCCATTGCCCTCTGTTCTGGGTTAGGGTTAGGGTTAGGATAGACCGCCGTTGCCCTCTGTTCTGTTGGAGAATGTGCAGTCACTGGCAAACAAACTGGATCAACTCCGTCCTATCAATGGGACCTGAAGAACTGTAATATTCTATGTTTCTCAGAGTCTTGGCTGAACAAGGACATGGACACCCTGGACCCACTCCAATTCACATACCGCCCCAACAGATCCACAGATGATGCAATCTCTACTGCACTCCACACTGCCCTCTCCCACCTGGACAAAAAGAACACCTATGTGAGAATGCTGTTCATTGACTACAGCTAAGCATTCAACACCATAGTGCCCTCCAAGCTCATCACTAAGCTCAGGACCCTGAGACTTTCTGACGGGCCGCCCCCAGGTTTTGAGGGTAGGCAACAACACATCCGCCACACTGACCCTCAATACAGGGGCCCCTCGGGTGTGTGCTTAGTCCCCACCTGTACTCCCTGTTCTAAACATCAGCAAGACAAAGAAGCTGATCGTGGACTAGAGGAAACAGAGAGCAGAGCACGCTCCCATCCATATCAAACAGAAATTTGCATCCTGTAGCACTAACTCCAAAAAGTTTTGGGACACTGTAAAGTCCATGGAGAATAAGAGCACTTCCTCCCAGAGGCTAGGAAACACTATCACCACCGATTAATCTACAATAATCGAGAATTTCAACAAGCATTTTGCTACGGCTGGCCATGCGTTCCACCTGGCTACCACTACCCCGGCCACCAACTCTGCACCCTCCGCTGAAATTTGCCAATGCCCCCCCCTGCTTCTCCTTCACACAAATTCAGACAGCTGATGTTCTGAAAGAGCTGCAAAATCTGGACCCCTACAAATCAGCTGGGCTAGACAATCTGGACCCTTTCTTTCTAAAACTAGCCGCCGAAATTGTCGCAACCCCTATTACTAGCCTGTTCAACCACTCTTTCGTAACGTCTGAGATCCCCAGAGATTCGAAAGCTGCTGCGGTCATCCCCCTCTTCAAAGTACATGTCCAGGCCCATCTGAAGTTTGCTAGAGTGCATTTGGATGATCCAGAAGAGGATTGGGAGCAGAGCATATGAGCGGAGTGGAGCGGTGAGAATCTCAGCTCCTCGCTCACGGAGCTGTTCACCCCTCCGCTCCCCCCGCTCAAAGCCACATCAGGCCAGTCCGCTCATTATCGCTCAGCGCTCAACGCAGTTTGCATCGCGCTCCACTCAAATCGCCCCCCGCTCACTCCAAAAAAGGAACAAAATCTGCATGTATTTCACTTTTAGCTTAAACCACAGCCTTACTTTATCTCCCCGAATTTGTTGCATACAGACTCATCTCGGATTATCCATTCTGTCTTGAAACGGGGATCTAACACTGACGCTAAAATGAGATGTTAATCAGTATAGTATATTCCATAGCGAATTGACACGTTGTTTGCCAATGTTTCTGCAAAAGCAGCGATGCCCATTGGAAGTGCAGCGTGAGTGTAATCGGTGAGCAGGGATTTGATTTCTGTGACAGCAGGGAGGATCATCCCCAGGTTCCCCAGCTCCTTCTGCATTTTGTCTGTGAGGTCTGCTAGTGGTGTCAGCACACTGACAAGGTACGTCAGCTGCCGTACTTGATTCAGGGTGATGTTAGCAACGTTAGACTTGAGTTTGTTTTGCCATAACGGGTCTTTTTGGAACAACCGGATGAACGACTGAATCATCCGCAGCTGGCTGCTCCATCGAATGGCGCAGGCATTTGTGGGGCGGACACCTAATTGGTCGGTTTCCTCTGTGCTCTTGCGTACACTTTTCACCAGGTGCCCGACTTTCACTAACAGCCTATTAATGTTGTCGTGCTCGTTAACTGCGTTTTTGATCGCCAGCTGAAGCATGTGAATGGGGCATCTCAGATGTAAATTTGACAGTAAAGTACTGATTTATCATAGTTTCTTGGGGGGGTGTAGCCCGGTTGAGCTGCGCTGGCGAAGTGTTGCATCCCTTCGCATTCTCCTTTACTCAGCGGTTCATAGTCCATGAAAATCATTTTAAAAAATGCTACATCCAGCTCTCTTTTTCTCTCCCTTGTTATGGTTGGGCCTTTGCATGCAGTGAATACACTTTTGAATTCCTCAACCCTTTTCTCTTGTTGCTGCTGCTGCTCCTCTCGCTCTATAAAATACAAATTCATGGACGACACAAATTAAATTAAACAGATGGATTCTGGGTCAGGCTTGAGCATGCTTCAGACTCGTGGTGTGAGCGAGCGAAATTGGAGCGGGACATAGGGCGACACTCCGTCCTTTTAAAAATGTCGCTCTGCGCTCTGTTCAAAATCCGTCCGCTCACGCTCCACGCTCGCTCCCGCTCCACTCCGCTCATATGATCTGATTGGGAGAATGTCATATGGTCAGATGAAACCAAAATATAACTTTTTGGTAAAAACTCAACTCGTCGTGTTTGGAGGACAAAGAATGTTGAGTTGAATCCAAAGAACACCATACCTACTGCGCTTTGGGGCAGTTTTTCGGCAAAGGGACCAGGACGACTGATCCGTGTAAAGGAAAGAATGAATGGGGCCATGTATCGTGAGATTTTGAGTGAAAACCTCCTTCCATCAGCAAGGGCATTGAAGATGAAACGTGGCTGGGTCTTTCAGCATGACATTGATCCCAAACACACCGCCCGGGCAACGATGGAGTGGCTTCGTAAGAAGCATTTCAAGGTCCCGGAGTGGCCTAGCCAGTCTCCAGATCTCAACCCCATAGAAAATCTTTGGAGGGAGTTGAAAGTCCGTGTTGCCCAGCGACAGCCCCAAAACATCACTGCTCTAGAGGAGATCTGCATGGAGGAATGGGCCAAAATACCAGCAACAGTGTGTGAAAACCTTGTGAAGACTTACAGAAAACGTTTGAACTGTGTCATTGCCAACAAAGGGTATACAACAAAGTATTGAGAAACTTTTGTTATTGACCAAATACTTATTTTCCACCATAATTTGCAAATAAATGCATAAAAAATCCTACAATGTGATTTTCTGGATTTTTTTTTTCATTTTGTCTGTCATAGTTGACGTGTACCTATGATGAAAATTACAGGCCTCTCTCATCTTTTTAAGTGGGAGAACTTGCACAATTGGTGGCTGACTAAATACTTTTTTCCCCCACTGTATGTAGATATTTCTCTAAACTCTGTGGTTGGTGGAGTCCATATTGGGTCCCTTACCTTGACCTCCTCCTCAATCTGCCTCTTCAGCTCCTCCACCTGCTGGGTGAAGGCCTGTTTGCCTCTGGTTAGCTGAGACACCAGGGCTTCCTTCTCCTCCAGCTGGCGGCCAAACTCACCTGCAGAGATAGAGGGACATCTTGTTAATGGTTTCTCTGTTCTCTATGATTGAAAATGTTTTTTAGGTATTGTAGGGCAATGTTAGGTGGTGAATAGTACAATAGAAACTATGCGATAATATATTCAATTTATCAGATGCTTTTATCCAAATATTTTAATGTGGACTAGACTTAAGGAAAACATTGGTTTGTTGTTAATTGTTGATGGTACCATTTTCTGTCAGAAGTCTGGCCCTCTGTCCACTGATGTCGTTAACCTGGCGAAGATTCTCATCATTCTTAGTCTTGATCTCACTCAGCTGGTCCTCAAGAGTACGGCACATCTTCTCCAGATTGCCCTGTTAGTGAAACATGTACCATTATTACTTCAGTTCACGTGAATGGTAATGTAGTTGACCCTCCTCAACACTGCCTGACCAAAACACATCACTACTCACCTTAGCCTTGGCGATGGTGTCCATGTTGCTGGAGAGGTCATCAATCTCCATCTTGTACTCACTCTTCTCCTTCTCCAGCTTCTGCTTGACGCGCTGCAGATTGTCAATCTGCTCCCCAAGCTCAGCCACACTGTCGGCCTGCTTCTTGCGCAGAGCGGCGGCTGTGGCCTCATGCTGCAGGGTGGACTCTTCAAGATCACGACGCAGCTTCTGGAACTCAGCCTCGCGCTTCTTGTTCATCTCAATCTGAGCAGCAGTGGCACCTCCGGCCTCCTCTAGCCTTTCGCTGATCTCCTCAAGTTCCCTGGAGAGATCAGCCCTCTGCTTCTCAACTTTGGCCCTGGCAGCACGCTCAGCCTCAATTTCTTCTTCCAGCTCCTCAATACGGGCCTAAAGCAGGGGGCAGGAGCAGCGGGGAATGAACACTACAATAAAGTTGAAACATTGGAACCTCACAAAATAATAATAGGATGTATATTTTGCATAAATATGTTGAAACAAAGTCAGTTACACTAATATATTCAATAGACAGTGTCCCATGCAGGAACCAAACCCACAGCAGTAGAATCTACCCATAGAGTTAGATAGAGGACTCTGGATGGATGGAACCCATTTTAGGACATTGCCATTGAGGGCTTCCACCATTTTAAAGTAGTTAACTGGGCCAATGATTAGAGGGTTGTCTTTTTCAAACTGTGTTGCCTATGTTTAGAAAATGTCTTTAAGCTATAACACCACCATCTTGTGGCAGCAATAAATTAATGACAAGATTTTGCTCAGGACTCCAGCACTGCAGGTGGCGGTAAATCACAAATATTAGGTTTACACTTTTTTCAAGCACAAAAGAAGAAGACAATCGACTACGTTAAAATTGAGCTGTCCATGCTGTCACAGGGGCCATAATGTCACAGATAAAGTATTAGTTCTCTATCTAACTCTACGGAAGCACCATCATAACATCAGTAAGAAGCAGCAGCAAGAAACACCATCTTCCAGCCTACTGAGCCATCAGAAGCCACCAGTAGAAAGGTGTGCTACCAGGAGATGATTCAGGTGCTTTCCTGTACTGGAGCTTATATCCTGTTGTACCTGGAGTTCCTTGATCTTCTTCTGCAGCTGAGCTCCCAGAGACTGCTCATCCTCAATCTTGCTGAGGAGCTGGGTGGTCTCAAAGTCCTTCCTAAGAAACACAAACACGTAGATTGCAGAGTTGGTTTTGGTTTCGATAGTTTAAAGACAGAGAATCATACCATTCACTTTGCTTTTAAAAATCACATGCAAATGCTAATTCATAATTACAAGAATTAGTCAAGAACCCCCATTATGTTGATCAATGTAGTAGGTAATAATGCAGCCATTTGTTTGTTTACTTCTTGATTTTCTCATCAGACTGCTGCTTGTCATTCTCCAGGTCCATTATGGACTCCTGGGTCAGTTTCAGATCTCCCTCCAGCTTTCTCTTGGCTCTCTCAAGGTCCATACGGAGCTTCTTCTCTTGCTCCAGAGAACCCTCAAGCTACAACATAAAAACACACATATATTGTTCAAATCCAAACAACTGAAGATAATGCCATCATGGCCAAAATGTCAAACTCCACTCACGTCATCCACTTGCTGTTCCATCTTGGTCTTGGCTTTGGTCAGAGTGTTGACTTTGTCTTCTTCTGCCTGCAGGTCGTCCAGTGTCTGCTGGTGGGCCTCTTGGAGGGCTTTCTTCTCCTTGGTCAGCTTGGCAACACTCTCATCCATAGATGCCATCTCCTCTGTCAGGTTTTTAACCTGAAAACGGTCACAACAAAATGTGTCTTTGGTCACTTCACCATAAAGGGGAGATTTAGTTTGAAATCTATTGCATTCATTTCATTCAGATTAGAAATGTATCAACAAGTGCTGTACTATTGATTCAACACTAGATGGCAGTGTGCTGAATGGAAGTCATAAACAAGGGGGAGCCGAATATGCAATGAATGTGGGGAGTACCCCGCAACTGAAATTCAACAATTTTTCCTGCACCCAGAATACGACTTGAATTCCATTTCTGTTAAGCTATGTCTTGAGTTGATTACTATTTTGATTCTTGTTTGGTTAGACTGTCTATGGTAAGACACGAGACCTTGTTTTCAGTGGCGTGCTTCTCCTTCTCCACTTTGGCCAGGGTGAGCTCCAGGTCATCAATGTCCTTCTTCAGCTCAGAGCACTCATCCTCCAGCTTCCTCTTCTTGGCTGTCAACTCAGCGTTCATTTCCTCCTCATCCTCCAGCCTCTCGGTCGTCTCTTTGAGTTTGGCCTCCAGCTGGATCTTGCTCTTGATGAGCCCCTCGCACCTTTCCTCAGCATCGTTCAGATTCTCTGATTCCTGTTTTCAGAACAGGAAGAAAAATCTGTGTCCTCACTTTCTGTATGAAAATATAGACTAACATTTGTCAAAGAGGGCAAAGCAAATCAACATAAATTCATGAAATGTGTATATATATATAAACATGAGCAATAAAAATTAGTGAGTTAGCCACATACAGGTAACAGCCAAAATAAAGGAAACATATTGAAAGCAGGTGCTTCCACACAGGTGTGGTTCCTGAATTAAATAAGAAATACATTTCCCATGATGCTTAGGGTCATGTATAGAAATGGGTTAGGGTTACCATGGCTAGAAGACGAGATCTCAGTGACTCAAAGGAGCATAGGGGGTTTAAAGTGTGTGTGTGTGTGTGTGTGTGTGTGTGTGTGTGTGTGTGTGTGTGTGTGTGTGTGTGTGTGTGTGTGTGTGTGTGTGTGTGTGTGTGTGTGTGTGTGTGTGTGTGTGTGTGTGTGTGTGTGTGTGTGTGTGTGTGTGTGTGATTGGAGTGGTGCCTGAGACAGTTTTTTCCACCACCATCAACAGAACACCAAATGGAATTTATTGTGGAAGAATGGTGTCGCATCCCTGCAATAGAGTTCTAGACACTTGTAGAATCAGTCACACTTTATTTGGATAGTCCGAACTATGATTATTCAACACTGGAACTCTTCCAAGTCAAGGTAAGGTTTTATTCATTTATTGCCACCAGGGACCACTGATGTAACTGCTAAACTGCTTGCTGCTAACTGTACACTGTACTGCATGATTGTAGCAGGTTTACTAACGTGTTAGTTCTAGTAGCTATGTTGACTATGATGTGACGACGATGTAGTCTGTTTGTGGCGGTTAGCAGTCATGATATGAAGGTTTGGTTTGGAAAGTTTTTTTTGCCTGGTCACAGACAGCCGATGTGAGCAAAGTGATCATGCTGATTTTATATGGCTGCTATAAAAATGAACTGTGTTTGTTATAATGTTCAAGTGTTTAAAATGTTGAACGTTTAGGATGTAATGGGAGCAAAAAGTTAGGTTGGAGTGAGATTAAAATTGATTGGAGTAAGAAAGGTTAATGTTTAAAAATTAATGTTTTAAAAGGTAATGTTAATAAAGCATATTAAGGGTGCCCTGGATATCCCCAGGTCAGAGCAGCCAGGAGGAGGCAGGGAGGGGGGCATCCTGTGAAGGTGCACGTCTTAACTAGGTGAGGAAAAAAGGTGGGGGCTAGTTGGTGCTGATAAAGCACCTTTTGAGAAATGGCCACATTAGGTGTCAACCACTGAATGCGCCATCGGGGCAGGTGTTAGCCACGATGAGTTAGCAGAATATGAGGAGTAGGGTATAAAAGAGGCAGGAGTTTTGGGAGATTTTTGGGACTCTCTTTGAGCTTGTTAGAAGAACATGTTGCCTGCTGGAAGAAGATATTTGCTGTAGCTTTTTAGCTTAAGATAGGTTTTTATTTTTATTATACCTATATCTTTTATTTATTCTTAAAATATTAAAGTAAATTCTAGGAGGAATCCTTAAGGTTACCTCATTGATAGAAGGGTTAAAGTAGCTGCTAGAATTGTTTTAGACACCAACTGAGGGACTGATCATCCTGAGGGGGAGACAAAAAGCTGTTTATAAGTTGTAGAAGGTAAGAATCTGTTTTTCTTGTTATTAAATATTGTGCTTCTCATAAAATTGTAATAGACAAAAAATATTTTATTGGCACACACCAATGAGGGTTTAGTTAAGGGCGCTAGAGGTGTCTATCAATTTAATCCACTGTTGATTTTAGCTTATCATTGATTGGTGATATTGATTTGTGATTTTTAGCTTTTACAAAAGGTATTGGGAAGTTCTGAAGATCATCAGGCACCCCCACATGGAGTTGACCAAGTGACAGCCTTATTCTAACCGGCACATCAAAACAATGTACAAGACGTTGGGCTATTGTATTAGTAGCTAGCTATATTGCTATAAAAATATTGGTCCACATTCTAGCTACTGTCCATCACTGATACAGGCAAGATTTGCTTTCCTTGGCTCCCTACAAAAAGCTTTAGGGCCAAATGTTATATTGGTTGTCTAGTAGCCAGCTAGTGGGGATTCTTGTAAACATTACAGCTAGGTTACTCCAGCTGTTGTTTAGTTAGCTAGATAGCTAGCCAGGTAGCTAACAAGCTAGCTACATTTTGAGTGCAGTCGCTAGCTAGCTAGCTAGTTACTAACTACCTAATCTCTACTCTTCAGATGAGGTTTTCAGAAAAATAGCTGAATAGTGGCTAGCTAACATAGTTACAGGTAACATTACTCTTATACTTGAACCAATTATCCCAAGTTGCTAATAGTTACCAGTAGCTACCTGGCTTGCTAGCATTATTGGTCTAGGGAGTAGGTTAACTAGCCTCTAACTTCACCAGTAAAACTCCAGTATTACAGCTACAACTCTGTATTCATCCTTGATAATTCAGTTCCGTTGCAGAAGACGGAGGAGGAGAGTGGATGGTCCTCCGCCTTGTCATAGCTAGCTGTGCTGTGCTCCGTAGCAATTAGCAAAGCTACCCTGACCCTGGCTTTTTTGGTTTGTTTAAACGGAGTGTGGGCTGTGCCAGAAACCGTATGGGCTGTGCACTCGGAGGAAGGTGGAGATGTGCTATGTGAATTAATCAATATTTATAAGGAGTCATATGTCGGAGTTTGGAGTGTGAAACTAAACGAGCATTTCCGCACTAGGATCGGAATTACATCCAAGTCGTGGCGGCAACTTCCTCTGGAGGGGTCCTTTAAGAAACGTTATGTTTGGGTTTCCTTTATTTTAGCAGTTATCACTACTTCACACTGTACGCCTGTGTTCATCAAATCAAATGTTTTTTGTCATATACGCCGAATGCAACAGGTGTAGACTTTACCGTGATATGCTAACTTATGAGCCCTTAACCAACAATGCAGAGTTAAGAAGAAAATTAGCAAAGACAAATAGAAAATAGTAACACAATAAATAACAATAACGAGGCTATATACAAGGAGTACCAGTACAGAGTCAATGTGCAGGGGTACCAGGTAGTTGAGGTAATACAGAATGTAAATGTGGGTAGGGGTAAAAGTGACTAGGCAATCAGGATAGATAATAAACAGAGTAGCAGCAGTGTTGGTAGTTGAGGTAATATGTACATGTAGGTAGGGGTAAAAGTAACTAGTCAATCAGGATAGATAATAAACAGAGTAGCAGCAGTGTTGGTAGTTGAGGGAATATGTACATGTAGGTAGGGGTAAAAGTGACTAGTCAATCAGGATAGATAATAAACAGAGTAGCAGCAGTGTTGGTAGTTGAGGTAATATGTACATGTAGGTAGGGGTAAAAGTGACTAGTCAATCAGGATAGATAATAAACAGAGTAGCAGCAGTGTTGGTAGTTGAGGGAATATGTACATGTAGGTAGGGGTAAAAGTAACTAGTCAATCAGGATAGATAATAAACAGAGTAGCAGCAGTGTTGGTAGTTGAGGTAATATGTACATGTAGGTAGGGGTAAAAGTGACTAGTCAATCAGGATAGATAATAAACAGAGTAGCAGCAGTGTTGGTAGTTGAGGGAATATGTACATGTAGGTAGGGGTAAAAGTGACTAGTCAATCAGGATAGATAATAAACAGAGTAGCAGCAGTGTTGGTAGTTGAGGTAATATGTACATGTAGGTAGGGGTAAAAGTGACTAGTCAATCAGGATAGATAATAAACAGAGTAGCAGCAGTGTTGGTAGTTGAGGTAATATGTACATGTAGGTAGGGGTAAAAGTGACTAGTCAATCAGGATAGATAATAAACAGAGTAGCAGCAGTGTATGTGGAGAGTGTGAAAGTGTGTGTGTGTGTGTCTGTCTGCTTGCATGTGTCTCTGTGTGTGTATCATGTGTGTGTAAATGTACTCTTATGAAGGTTGTTGCTCACTCACAGATGCGTTTTGGAGTGCCAGGTCATTCTTCTCCTGCAGCAGGGTCACCATCTTCTCCTCCAACTCCTTCTTCTTGGCCAGAGCCTTGGCCAGGTCTGTCTGCATCTTCTCATAGTTCTCCTTCATGTTGGCCATCTCCTTCTCAGTCTCAGCACTCTTCAGTAGGGGCTTGATCTTGAAGTACACCTTCATCCATGGCCAGGTTTTTACATTCATGAATGAGCGGATGTTGTACTGGATGGAGTAGACGGCATCTCTGGTCAACAGAAAGGATAAAGTGGTATGGTGACTGACAAGCTACATTCTGCGAGAGGAAGAACAACAAAACTGTATACAGCTGAGGAAGGCGGCAAGGGAAAGGTAACCTCTCTTAAATTCATAGACAGCGCTCTATATTCAAGGACTTACAGGTCATGCTAAGCTCATGAGGCATTTCATATTCTTCAAGAATCAATGGGTAAATATGACACATTTAAATGACAATTGAACAGCTTGCCAAATCCTAAACTGCAGCTTTAATAGAACATTATAAGACGTACTTTCTCATTGTGAACAACTCACAGCATATACAGTATGGAATCATAATTCATTACATACAGGTGGTTGACAGGAAGCTTTGCCAAGATGTCTGCTATTCCTCACCTCCTCTCCATCATCTTGGTGAACTCTCTCCTCATGAGGAATCCACGGCTGAGAGCCTGGACCATGCCGACCAGAGAGGCCAGCTTCTCATCTCTCATCTCCTCCAGGACACCCAGCAGACCGGCTTTGAAGAACACCTGAGCCACATGTAAACATGGTCAATTAGGGCGCCAGTCAGATGGTGGCAGATAGAAAGTTTCAATCAAAAGAGAGGAACAACACCACAAACAGACCATGGGATAGTGTGTTCATAAGTTGTAAGGTATATCTCAAGGCCATCAGACTGTTAAATAGCCATCACTAGCCGGCTACCACCTGGTTACATCTCAAGGCCATCAGACTGTTAAATAGCCATCACTAGCCGGCTACCACCTGGTTACATCTCAAGGCCATCAGACTGTTAAATAGCCATCACTAGCCGGCTACCACCTGGTTACATCTCAAGGCCATCAGACTGTTAAATAGCCATCACTAGCCGGCTACCACCCGGTTACTCTACCCTGCACCTTAGAGGCTGCTGCCCTATGTACATAGACATGGAATCACTGGCCACTTTAATAATGGAACACTAGTCACTTTAATAATGTTTACATACTGCTTTACTCATCTCATATATATATATATATATATATATATATATACTGTATTATATTCTACTGTATTTTAGTCAATGCCACTCCAAAATTGCTCAATCTAATATTTATAAATGTCTTAATTCCATTCTTTTACTTTTAGATTTGTGTGTATTGTTGTGTATTGTTAGATACTACTGCACTGTTGGAGCTAGGAACACAAGCATTTCGCTACACCCGCAATAACATCTGCTAAATATGTGTATATGACCAATAACATTTGATTTGATTTGTATTGTACAGTTGTAGATGAATAATGTAAACCGATACAGATAACTGCAGCCATACCACTGTAACACAATGCACAGGTTAATTCATCTCTTCTTTACTTGAAGAAAACAACAGTACAATGTTTCTCCACCTTCTTATATTAGCTTCATGAAGAAGAAAGACTAACAGGGTGGAGAGATCAACTGGAGAGATCAACTGGAGAGATCAACTGGAGAGATCAACTGGAGAGATCAACTGGAGAGATCAACTGGATAGATCAACTGGAGAGATTTTGAGTGGTAAGGGTTTACATGATAATTGAAGTTGTGTTTTGTTGTCAGCTTTTGCTGGGGGTATTTGACTGACCTTGGTGTGTCCAAACTTGTAATCCTCGTGATTCACATCAATGGACCCAAGCAGCTTCTCAGAAGCCTTCTTGTTGTCCATGAACTGGCCTTCGGGGATGACACTGGCATTCAGTACTTTATACCTGAATGAGGAGACATGTTTAACATATGTCAAGTTGCAATAGGTTGGTTATATTACGTTAAAGGAAAGCATATTCTGATGCAGGGAAAACCTTTAGAGTAGATATATTCCGTGGTTTTGTGTGTGCGTGCGGGGGACCAGTACGAAAAGGATATATTTTTTACCAGGTGAGTTGACTGAGAACACATTCTCATTTCCAGCAACAACCTGGGGAATAGTTACAGGGGAGAGGAATGAACCAATTGGAAACAGGATGATTAGGTGGTCAGATTGGAGATGAAGCCAGGAGACCGGGGGTTAATAACACCCGCGCTGTTACGTTACATGCCATGGGATTTTGAATGTCCACAGAGAGTCAGGACACCCGTTTAACTGCCCTGGCGCATTGGGATCTCCTCAGAGCAGAGGGAAGAGCGCCCTCTACTGGCCTTCCAACACCACTTCCAGCAGCATCTGGTCTCCCATCCAGGACCAATCCCTGCTTAGCTTCAGAGGCAAGCCAGCAGTGGGAAGCAGGGTGTTATGCTGCTGGACAACAGCATCTGCTAAATGACTCAAATGTAAATGTAATGTGAATGTGTGTGTACCTCTGCTTGAAGTCAGCATAGATGATTCTGCTGGGGAAGCCCTTCCTGCAGATCCTGATACCCTCCAGTACACCGTTACACCTGAGCTGGTGGATAACCAGGAAGTTCTCCATCAGACCTGGAAAAACAAACCAAGTCTCTTTTAATACTCAGAAACTCGTTCAAGATTGTGCTCGTTAAGATTACTGATAACATATAATATTTAACTCAATATTTCTTGTACCTGGAGTCTTTGACTCGTTGGGGATCAGGCAGCGCACAAAGTGAGGATGAGTGCTCCTCAAGTTGGTCATCAGCTTGCCCAAGTTCTCCTGTAAGAGGGTTACAAACCTTGTTTTCATTAGTAATTTATGATAATCAATGCACTATTTGAAGGACTGAAAATACACATGTCAAAAGCTCACCCTGAACTGGGAGGATACAGTCTGCATGGAACCACCCTTCTTCTTGCCCCCTTTCTTGCTTGTATCTGTTAAAATGGGGAAAAGTAAGAGATCATTATAAACTAAACAATCTCGGGTTAACTTCACATTTATCTTAATGCAAATGTTGCCAATGAGGTTATGTAAAATAACACCCTGGGTATGAGTAAATGAACCCAGGGAATAACACTGAGAAATGTGATACATTCAAAGACTTTAAAGAAAATGTGGGTCTGAGTTGTAACTACCCACTGGGCACAAACGGGTTAAAGCGATGTTGTTTCAACGTAATTTTTCAATGTATTGTGACGTGGAATCTACGTGGAAAATACACTGGATTTGAAAAAGTAATCAACTATTGTTTTGAAGGTGAAATTTCATACACAGGACTATGTCATCATTGTAACCAATTTCAACATAGAAAAACCTTGTATAAAATATGTTGAATTTGTACCTTTGAAACAACGTTATATCCTCTATCAGAAAAAAACAGTAGGCTGGGCAGCACCTCCTACTGGAGAGTTGATCTATCTACAGCTACCCTTTGGTCTCCCATCCAGGGTTTTATCCAAGCCCTACTTAGCTTTGATATTTGTCACTGACTATTACCAATGTGCTATCAGGAGAATGATGATTGAGCTTTCTCTTAATAACTAAATATATGAACTGTTGCTATCAAAAACAATTCGAAAGGGTAGGTTTAAAAGAGAAAATTAAATGTAACAATACTTTATAAGTCATATATCATCAATGATGCTACTTAGGCCTATATAACATTAGGGAAGTCATCTACCCAGGGTTCAAATTCTACCCAGGGTTCAAATTCTACCCAGGGTTCTACCCAGGGTTCAACTGAAAATAGATAATAAATATAGGCCTAGGGTTTCAAGCTTTGGTGGATTTCAAATGTAATCTTCAAGTTAATCATTAAGATGTTCAATTCACGTCTCCATCTCAACCAAAAATGGAAGTTAAGTAATATGACTAAACCAAATATTTGTACTTATCCATGTTTTACTTAACTCTTATTTTTCTTTAAACTGCATTGTTGGTTAAGGGCTTGTAAGGAAGCATTTCACTGTAAGGTCTACACCTGTTGTATTCGGCGCATGTGACAAATACAATTGGATTTGATTTGATTTGAATATGAATAATTAATATGTTGGATTGACATCTCAATCTCAACCAAGAATCAAGTTAAAGAATAGGACTAAATCAAATCAAACTTTATTTAAAGTGCATTTTAAGTTTGATTGGATTTTTGGTTTGGATGGAGACGTGAATCCACCATATCAATGATTAATTTGAAGACAAACTGGAGGTAAAGGCAGATGAAATCAGTGGCACAGAGGGAACTATCCAAGCAGAAGATACTCTGTTGATATTTGTTTGCGTTGACAACCAAGAACAATTCAATATGCAGTTTGTCTACAAATGAACACCACGTCATTTCAACTTCCAAGTGTGCCCAGTGGGTATTGCTCAATTCAATATTTTGATGTGATGCTAGTCTTACCCTCAGGTGGGGCAGCAACATACAGGGTAGCCAACAGTTTCACTGAGGACTTCCCGTACAGCTGAAGAACTGAGTCGTTCAGGGGGTCCTTGTTCTTGTCCAGCCAGCCAGTGATGTTGTAGTCCACCGTGCCGGCGTAGTGCACCAGGGAGAAGTGGGCCTCTGCCTTGCCTTTGGCAGGCTTGGGCTTCTCAAATGCCTGGTTTTTGCCAAGATGCTGGTCGTAAAGCTTGTTCTTGAATGTAGTGTCTGAAGACTTGGGGAACATGCACTCCTCTTCAAGGATGGAGAAGATGCCCATTGGCTTCACGAAAACAGATGTATATCAAATTAGTGACATTTACATTTAGAATCACATGTATTCCTTTACCAAACATACTATTATAGGATTATATTCATTTAGGGGCATATCATAGGAAACATACCGAGTTCGCAACAGACAGATGTATTGTACCACTGTGATAATATCTCACAAAGCGCTCCCTATGAGCTATGGTGATGCGGTCCATTTTAATTTCACAGACAGCTTACCTTCTCAATAAGCTCAATGCAGGCAGCCAAGTCCATGCCGAAGTCAATGAAGGCCCAGACTATTCCCTCCTTCTTGTACTCCTCTTGCTCCAGGACGAACATGGTGTGGTTGAAAAACTGTTGCAGTTTCTCATTGGTGAAGTTGATGCACAGCTGCTCCATGCTGTTGTACTGTTGATGGAATTTCAAAAGGGATCATTTCATCATACAAGGCTGTAATCCCTCTCAATCATAACTAATTGTCTTGTTATTGTCTCATACTCACATCAAAAATCTCAAACCCAGCAATGTCGAGCACACCGATATAGTACTTCCTTGGATTCTTGGTGTCCAACATCTGGTTGATACGGATAACCATCCACAAGAACATCCTCTCATAGATGGACTTGGCCAGGGCCGAGACTGAGTTATTAACCTGCAATAATAATAGCTCAAATGAATGCATGAGATATTGACCATGTCTAGTAATAAGGTGATAAAAGCTTGGGGAGAAACACATTACTATTCGTGTCTCCCGAGCCCGTTGGGGAGTTGCAGCGATGAGACAAGATCGTAATTAAGATAATTCCTGTGCTCAGATGATGCTGTTATTTACCACCTTACCTGAGGCACAGTCTGTCCCTTGGTCACATACTCGTTGCCGACCTTCACTCTGGGGTAGCAGAGAGCCTTCAACATCTCAGCTGAGTTCAGGCCCAGCAGGTAGCCGATTTTATCAGCCACTGGAGGGAGAACCAACAACAACAGACTCATGCTTGTTTCTGATGTCACTCTTTTGTGGGTTAGGTTTTGATTTTCACCCACATCCATCATTTCAAATCATTTCTGGAGGTTGGAATTTGGTCTCCTGCCTGACTTTCATGTGGTACTGTCTGTTTTACGTGTTCTATTTCAATGTTTGGGACTGGGAATGGGAGTAATGTTTACATGTTGTATATCAATGAGTGTGACTAATGTTTTACATATTGTATATCAATGAGTGGGACTAATGCTTTACATATTGTATATCAATGAATGGGACTAATGCTTTACATATTGTATATCAATGAGTGGGACTAATGCTTTACATATTGTATATCAATGAATGGGACTCACCCTCTGTGCCGTCTGGCTCGGCCTGCTCCTCACGCTGCTTCTGCTTGAAGTGTAAGTTTCCATGGTGCAATACAGCTCCTGTCAGCTTGTAGATGCCCATCTTCTCCTCATTAGTGAAGCCCAGGATTCCAATGGCATCCTGGCATTAGAGAGGACGTATAAAAGTGATTAACTCAATGGTAATTTGCTCAGTTACATCACGATACAGTTCTGTGCTCACTCCAGAACAAATGGGATGAATGGAATTGACTGGCTTCTCTGTTCCACATGATTACTCTTGGCCAACACACTAGTAGATGGCAGCACAAAATGGGTTTTACACAGTTCCACAGGGCACATAGTGGCACTCTCTTGTGGATGTCTTCCATGTATGTGGCCCAAGGTGAAGTGGGAAGGCACATGCCTAACTAACACAAGGCATTTGGAATCAAGCTAAAACATACATGAAAACTCCCAACTGCCACCAAGTCGAAATTGCTCACTGCGTTCAGTGTGTATGGTGGTTCTACCCATTCCATATCTAGAGTTTGATTAACCCTTTGTATGACTCACGTCTGTGGCATCCAGCTCTTCCTTGTCATTGATGCTGGCCACAGTGATCTGACCCTGGCTGCACATGGGGAAGTCGTAGGGGTTGGTGGTGATGAGCGCCATTTCTGTGGACAGCGGAGAACGGCCTGTCAGTTAAATCTCTTAGAATTGTGCTGTCCTACCTTTACAGTATCTCTCCCTCCTTTACTCAATAGATGGACTCAAGGATACATGTGGTATATAATAAATAGCATCAAAAGAGGGGACTGAGGCTCCTGGACTAGTGCTTCACAGTGCATTACTTGATAGATCTTTGTCTAGATGCCTTGGTACCATGAATGTACTACTTTTAATAGTATTAATAGTGTGGACCATTAACTATTTTTTATAAGTTCCACAGGTAGGGGTGGGAATAATCTTCTCTGAACCTCTACTTTTCCATACCAACTATCTCAGGTTTGTGGCCTGTCATCATTTGGAAAAATATGTGGTAGCCTCTCTCATCGGGCAGCTGGAAGGACACTCTGGACTTCTCCAGCAGGTCTGAGAGAGAGAGAGAGAGAGAGAGAGATTACATTTGATGATATGGTCTCAAGAAAATGATCTGTGTGAATTTAGGAAAGCATTGAGAAACAATCAAACCAACTCACAGGTCTCAATGTCAGCTTTAGCCAGTTTGCCTCCTTGGAAATGAATCCTGATGAATTTACCCTTTAGTAGAGCATGGGGGTTAGAAATAGGTCAACTATTTTGATACACCCCTTTAAATGTTACAGTTTGTTGGACATATATTGATTTAACAACTACTAAAATAAATGTTTCCAATATAAGGTAACTTCCACAGTATGCCCTTCATACTTACAAAGCGAGACGAGTTGTCGTTCCTCACTGTCTTGGCATTACCGTAAGCCTCCAGCAGAGGGTTAGCTGCAATGATCTGATCCTCAAGAGAGCCCTGATTGAGATAAACAGAAGTAGCTCGGAAACTGGTAAAGAGGTAAAGTTTGTTTTTTCTTAATAGCTTGAACACTTTCTTGAGACAGGATTCACCGCTGGAAAAAAAAAGTTTACACAGCCCATCAGACTGAAATGTGTTAAAATGGAAACACAAGCACAACCTACCTGCATTTTGCCAGGCTCATCCTTTTTCTTTTCACCACCAGACACGGCAATGGTGGCGAAGTACTGGATGACACGCTTGGTGTTGACAGTCTTTCCTGCACCGGATTCTCCACTGGTTTATATGACACAGACATAGGGGTTTTAGTCACATGTTTTAGTGTCAGATTGGGTTTCATTGATAATACACTGTTGATCTGTTTTCTTCCAGAAGTAAATTATTAACAAATATTCCCACTAATGGACTTCGCATTACGAGTAGCCTAATCCATTCATAATGTCATAACACCCAATTAATCAGGACGCACTGGTCCTAATCCATTCATAATGTCATAACACCCAAGTAATCAGGACGCACTGGTCCTAATCCATTCATAATGTCATAACACCCAAGTAATCAGGACGCACTGGTCCTAATCCATTCATAATGTCATAACACCCAAGTAATCAGGACGCACTGGTCCTAATCCATTCATAATGTCATAACACCCAAGTTCTGATAGAAATACTTTCTCAAGTGAAATTCTAGTAAACAACTTACGTAATCAGGACGGACTGGTTCTCATTATCTGTAACCAAAAACATATTGATTATTTTACTCAAGCAACATTATGGGTACATTATTGAATACATAGCAACAGGTACTGCATTTACCCACATGCCAGATGATTGGCTTAGAGAAATGTATAGTAAAACGATTTTGGGGGCTGTTTTGTTAGACTTCAGTGCAGCTTTTGACATTATAATATAATATATATATATATATATATATATAATATGCCATTTAGCAGACGCTTTTATCCAAAGCGACTTACAGTCATGCGTGCATACATTTTTTTTTTTTTGTGTATGGGTGGTCCCGGGGATCGAACCCACTACCTTGGCGTTACAAGCGCCGTGCTCTACCAGCTGAGCTACAGAGGACCACACATGCTGCTGGAAAAACATATTGCTTTACGTTCTCTGCTATATTGTGGATTGAGAGTTACCTGTCTAACAGAACACAGAGGGTGTTATTTAATGGAAGTCTCTCAAACATAATCCAGGTAGAGCCAGGCATTCCCCAGGGCAGCTGTCAAGGCCCCTTACTTTTTCAATCTTTACTAATGACCTGCTACTGGCTCTGAGTAAAGCCTGTGTGTTTATGTATTCTGATGACGCAACACTATACACATCAGCTACTACAGCAAGTGAAATGACTGCAACACTTAACAAAGAGCTGCAGTTAGTTTCAGAATGGGTGGCAAGAAATATGTTAGTCCTAAATATTTTCTAAAACTAAAAGCATTGTATTTGGGACAAGTCATTTGCTAAACCCTAAAACTCAACTAAATCTTGTAATGAATAATGTAGAAATTGAGCAAGTTGAAGAGACTAAACTGCTTGGAGTAACATTGGATTGTAAACTGTCATGGTCAAAACATATTGATGCAACAGTAGCTAAAATGGGGAGAAGTCTGTCCATAGTAAAGCATTGCTCTGCCCTCTTAACAATGCTATCAACAAGGCAGGTCCTACAGGCCCTAGTTTTGTTGCATCTGGACTACTTGGCAGCAGCTAATGCGGATCCATAATAAATACAAATTAAAATACTGTCCGGTCATGTGGTCAAGTGTCACAAAGAGAGACTTTACAATTGGCCCAGAAGAGGGCAGCATGGCTGGCCCTTAAATGTACATGGAGAGCTAACATCAATCTCCCCTGGCTCAACGTAGAGTAGAGATTGAATTCATCACTACTTGTATTTGTGAGAAGTATTGACAGCTTGTAAATGCACCAAGCCATCTGTTTAAACTACCACCAAGACAGTTGTGAAGAAGGCACGACAACGCCTATTCCCCCTCAGGAGACTGAAATGATTTGGCATGGGTCCTTAGCTCCTCCCAAATTTTGACAGCTGCACCACCAAGAGCATCCTAACTGGTTGCATTACACCTGGTATGGCAACTGCTCGGCCTCCGATCGCAAGGCACTACAGAGGGTAGTGTGTAAGGCCTGTACATCACTGGGGCCAATATTCCTGCCATCCAGGACCTCTATACCAGGCAGTGTCAGATGAAGGCCCTAAAAATTGCCAAAGACTACAACCACTCTAGTCATAGACTGTTCTCTCTGCTACCGCACGGCAAGCGGTACCGGAGCACCAAGTCTAGGTCCAAAAGGCTCCTTAACAGCTTCTACCCCCAAGCCATGAGACTGCATTGACCCCACCACACTCTTTTACGCTGCTGCTACTCTCTGTTAATTATTTACATTTAGTCATTTAGCAGACACTCTTATCCAGAGCGACTTACAGTTAGTGAGTGCATACATTATTTTTATTTATTTTTCATACTGGCCCCCCGTGGGAATCGAACCCACAACCCTGGCGATGCAAACGCCATCCTCTACCAACTGAGCTACATCCCTGCCAGCCATTCCCTCCCCTACCCTGGACAATGCTGGGCCAATTGCGTGCCGCCCCATGGGTCTCCCGGTCGCGGCCGGCTACAACAGAGCTTGGATTCGAACCAGGATCTCTAGTGGCACAGCTAGCACTGCGATGCAGTGCCTTAGACCACTGTGCCACACGGGAGTGGCTTCCATCAATGTAATTGTCTGCATCATTTCCAATCCCCCATATTTTTTGGGGGTAAATATATTTATATATATATATACACACATATCTTTTAAAAATATTTGTTCCTTTATTATTTTCCACTAACCCTACTACCCCTCCCCTAATTGGGGTAAACTAATGAACAACAACACTTAGGCTTCTACTTCCATCTTATACATACTATATACATTTTACGGACACAATCTAATTTTCAATAATTCTATTTTGTTTGTTTTTAGTTCTACCCTCTACCCTCTCCCATCTATCTCTGATGTCCATCCAGTTTGATTTCGATTTGCCATATATTTTTTAACTGTGCTGTTTCACAAAAGTTCTGAACCTATATACATTTTACAGACACAGTATATTTTACATTTGTTATCTTGTTGTTATTAGTCCCACCCTTCAGCTCTACTCAACCCCTCCCATCTATCTCGTAACACCATCCATACTGGATTTTTATTTGCCATATTTTTCAACTGTGCTGTGATGCTTCACAAAAGTTCTAAACCTTTCTATTCTCATAGTTTCTACATATTGTAAATTAAAGGTAAACATTTTTGCTAAAATTGTTATTTTATTATTGATCGAGTGACTATGACTTTTCAAATCACCTAGTATTGCTATCTGCAGTGTTAGCTCCCGGTAAATGTTGCAATTCTTCAGTCATTCCTGGACCTGTGACCAAAAACAAGCTAATATGGACAGTACCAAAATAAATGATCTAATGACTCTGTCTCTTTGCAGCAAAATCTGCAGAGCTAGGAAGGTTGTATCCCCCATATATATACAATTCTATTGGTTGCAAGAATTTTGTATAATAATTTACATCGAAAAATTATAAGTTTTGAATCCGGCGTAATTTTGCGTATCAGTTCATAAACCATGTGCAATGGAATCGGTATATCGGAAATCTCTTCCCAACTATTTTGCAATCTATATGGTACAGCGGCCAATTATTTGGTCCTGAAATGAAATTGCCATATATTTTTATTTATCACAATTTTCTTTAACCAATTTTGGTCTTTAATGCAGGGCCAACAGACAAGTTCCTTACTTTTTCCTCCTTCCACTTGCCTCTTCCATTTTTGCGGTAATGCTGCAATTATTTGGTTGTAATTTTGGGTGGAGCAGACATTTCCATATATTTTTGCTGCATGTGTGACATAACTCCACCAGTCCTATTTATGATATCATTTACAAAGATTATACTATTTTTTATTTTATTTTTTATAATGTTTGTTTTGATCAATTAGTATGTTTGACTTTAACCACAATATTTGTTGTATTATTTGTTCTGTCTTTTCTGGTGGATTAAACAGAAATTGCAACCAACTTTCTATGGCTTGTTTTAAATATATATATATTTTGGAGATGATTTCGTATTTAAATAACCGAAAGTGAGAGTTTGTAATCTGAATAAAGGGAAAAGGCCATTCTTGAACATGGGGTCAGACATTCTTACTAATTTGCTAGAGAACCAGTTCGAATTTAAGTATAACTTTTGTATGACTGACGCCTTCAGTGAGAGGTCTAATGCTTTAATATTTAATCATTTCTGCCCTCCGAATTCATATTCATTATATAAATAGGACCTTTTAATTTTGTCTGGCTTGCCATTCCAAATTAAATGGAATATTTTTTGCTCATATAATTTAAATAACAGGTTGCTGGTGTAGGCAAGACCATAAGCAAATAGGTAAACTGGGATACGACTAAGGAGTTAATCAGGGGGATTTTTCCACAAATAGACAGGTATTTTCCTTTCCATGGTAGCAAGATCTTATCTATTTTTGCTAACTTTCTATTAAAGTTTATTGGAGTGAGATAATTTATTTCGGGATATGTATACCGAGTATGTCCACATCCCCATCAGACCATTTTATTGGTCAACTACACGGTAATGTAAAAGTTGTATTTGTTAGTGATCCAATACGTAATATAGTACACTTAATGTGTTGTGAAAAGTGTTATGAAATATAATGTAATTTTTGTAATTGTATATAACTGCCTTAATGTTACTGGACCCCAGGAAGAGTAGCTGCTGCCTTGGCAGGAACTAATGGGGATCCATAATAAACCCCAGGAAGAGTAGCTGCTGCCTTGGCAGGAACTAATGGGGATCCATAATAAACCCCAGGAAGAGTAGCTGCTGCCTTGGCAGGAACTAATGGGGATCCATAATAAACCCCAGGAAGAGTAGCTGCTGCCTTGGCAGGAACTAATGGGGATCCATAATAAACCCCAGGAAGAGTAGCTGCTGCCTTGGCAGGAACTAATGGGGATCCATAATAAATACAAATACAAATAGCATCATCATGAATTTCATTTTGGAATATGTTCCATTCAAGGCTAGTGAAATCAGATATTCCCAGCAAACTGTTCTAACCTAGACTAAAAAACAGTAGATACCTCTCTAAAGCATATTTTAACTTTCATCCATCCATCCATCCATCCATCCATCCATCCATCCATTCATCCATCCGTGAGAGCTCGTACCAATCTGCATGAACTGAAAGGCGTTGTCAGAGACGGAGAAGATATGGGGTGGAGCCTCCATCCTCTTCTTCCCTCTGTAGGCGTTGACAACCTCCATGTCGTACACGGGGAGCCACTTGTAGGGGTTCACCGTGGCACAGAAGAGCCCAGAGTAGGTCTGGATGAAAGAGATTCAATTAAATTAGGGGATTAGCAAAATCTGACTGACATTTACTTGGATTCCTGTGAGGACGTGGGTGTACTCTGGTATGCTGATGTAGACCTGCTGTATTGGTATGTTTTGGTTTCTACCATGTATTGATGTGTAGTAGTGTATGTGTGGGTTTGTTATGTTCATGTATGTGTGTATGTTTATGCAGGCTTCTTACATAGATCATCCATGCTGCATAACGCTCTTTGAGGTTATACAACACAGAGGCTTCATTCAGGTAGGTCATCATGGCCATGTCCTCAATCTTATCGTACTTAGGGGGGTTCATCTGGAAGATGTCTGCGTCTTTGAACTCTTTTCCTTCCTGAAACAGTCAGAAATCTATATTACACGCAGATCAAACTGGACATGACTGAAAGCTTTTTACTCATTAAATACAAGTACAATATTTTTAAAAATGCATAGCCCTGTTCAATCCAACTACTTTGTTTTCACCCACTGATATATACATGGTGATTTTTGACTAGTCAATATAAAAAATTACCATGCCGTTTTTAAATAGTAGATATGTTTAAAGGTTATATTCTGTTTACAAAAAAACAAAGAAATGCTTCTTAATCTGTCTTTTGTTACTAATTTAAGTTTGCCTTATGGCATATTTTCTTTATCATTTTGAAGGTTTTATTGAAGAAATAGAGTAATTGCACAAACTTCAACACTTTTCAAAATCAGGCTTACCTCCTTAGTGCCGTCAGGATTTGTGACTGTCACAGTACACTTTCCATCGGCCCTGGCAGTAATTAAACCCTTAAGGTAAAGCTCCTTGGCATCTGACACATAGCAGGAATTCTTTGAATCAAAGGGTGCTGTTTGAGCCTCAATCCTTTCCCTTTCAGGCTTACGGAGGTATATGGCAGCCTTGCCATAGATGGCCATCTCCGCGTCCGTACTCATGGTGACGGATCACTAGGAAAGAGATTAAATAAGAAAAAGGAACATGATTGACTCTGTGGTTCTTCGTCACCAGTCAACAGATAGGTGAGTGATATTTCTCACAGAACATTTTTGTCACTTTTTATGTGAAGACTAAAACCATGTCTCACCTTCTTTTCCCCCTCCTACAGATGAATTTGTACTTCTTGGAGGACGCTGTTAAAGAGTAGGGTGTTGTGAATATTCACAAGTCTAAAGCCTTATAATTTATCCCCCGAAGGGCTAGAAAACATTTTGAATGGCATCATTCAACACAATCATTACGCCCATTTCCAATTCAACTATAGGTGCAACTGGTAACTTTAATTTTCCTAGTGGCAACTCACTTTACTACACATTATGTCAAGAATTCAAATATATACCCCTGAAAACTCAGTTACATTCTAGACCACCCCCTCAATTTAGGAGGACCACTTTTGAAAGTAAATGAAAGTTACAGATTTTAAGTAAAACACATTTAAAGTTATACACATGTTTTTAAGCAACATTTTAAATCAAAGCCACTTGATTGCGTATTGTAACATCTTACAATAGACACGTAAAAAAAATGCAGAACTCAATTTAAACAGTGCAGTTAGTTACTGTCGCAGATGCTGAGCACAAATATGAGACAAATGTAAAAATGTGAGGAGATGGAGACAGTCTTACCACAGAGGAAGAAGGTATCTGACTTGTGGATGCTGATGCCTCAGCCTCCTTATATCTGGTTGAAAGTGCCAACCAAACACAAGTTAATTATGGACCGCTCTGGTTAAGGAAATGGATTGGAGGAGAGACCTCTGTGTCTATCTGTCTCACCAGCGTCACCAACTTCCAGGAACACCACACTCCATTACATGACTTTGGAATGGAATATTAATATAAATATAATTTAACTGAATTTATGTAAATGATAGTTGCTATTACTAAGAATTATGACATTATCAAATACCACTGGGACTCAAATACTGTAATGGAGTGAGTCCATCCTGGTGAAACCATATTAAATCAATGTTTAAAATCTTTAACAAATGTTTAGATATTTAAGTAGACAGAAGATATTTACGTGTTTGTGGGTGGAGAGAACATTCACACCCTGCAGACTAAGAGTTTATGACCAGTTATTTTAAAGATCTTGCATGATATGTGACCTTCGTTGTTGTATTTGAGGGACATGTTTCTCTAAGCTCCAAACTTGATCTGGGCAGGGAGTGGGTAGAGGGGGACACTGATATACTGTTAACAAAGTTAATGGGGGGTTGGGGGGTGGTTGGACTATTCACTAGAGTTGGGTTGAAGCATTAGGTTGCAAAGAGAAGGACAAGCTGAATTGCATTCAAGGAGGACTGGCTTGAATTGTGAGAATGACCACACAATTTATTTTCATCATAAGGAAAAGCTATTGGTTTTCTTCCCAAAGTTGCAAAGAAAATGTTGTGATCCATTTAATAAACACAAGAGACGCGCAAAATCTCTAAAAGGGTGTGGTGGCAGTAGTAGGAACAGAACCAGGTACTTTCACACTTATTTATGGTTAACATCAATGGTTAATTTATCTGAACAGGAAAAAAAAAAACATCACCAGATTCAGAGGGAATACATTACAAAGGATGAAGAAGCAATACTCCAAGCAGCAGCTCCATACTACTTGTCAGACATAGAGAACTGATACCGAATACTGGTTGTTGGAGTGGGATTGGGGTGGTGTGTGAGCTTATTTTCTCAGAGATCACATTTTATTTAAACAAATAATGTTTCAGGAGTGCTAATCACATCTGTTTCTAACTGCATAAATGATCTCAATCTGAGACGAAGGGTGTCAATCCAAATTATCTCAATCTGAGACGAAGGGTGTCAATCCAAATGATCTCAATCTGAGACGAAGGGTGTCAATCCTCTTTCTTCTGCTTTTAAAGGTGGAAAGACCCATCAAACTTTACTTATTGGAAGACTGATTTAGAACATGGGGTAAATTATTCATAAATAATTACTGCCAGCCAGCACAGGGGAAGCCCTTGCTGAGTACTGCAGTGATCCCCTTTTCCTAAAACAATAACACACGTTGGCTATAAATAGGCTTGCCAACAAACTGTCAGGGGAAGCCCTCACTACATGCCTACTCAAAGACAGTCAGGTGGAGACATTAACTGTGGTTATTTAACTAGGTTAACTAAGGTCATTTATTATGGAGTGGCTGTAGTTATTTAACTAGGTTAAGTGTCATTATTTATTATGGAGTGGTGTCACGCCCTGGCTCTGGGGACTCTGAAATGTTGAGCCAGGGTGTGTAGCTTCTATGTTATATTTTCTATGTTGTGCATTCTAGATCGTTTAGATCTATGTTGGCCAGGGTGGTTCCCAATCAGAGGCAGCTGTAGCTCGTTGTCTCTGATTGGGAACCATACTTAGGCAGCCTGTTTTGCACTGTTTATTGTGGGATCTTGTTCTGTATAGGTTTGTGTTGGTGAACCGTTTGACTTCACGTATCGTTTTGGTATTTAAGTACTCATTAAAAGATGTACGCTGTCACGTACTTATTTTCCACCATAATTTGCAAATCAATTCATTAAAAGTCCTACAATGTGATTTTCTGGATTTTTTTTCTCAATTTGTCTGTCATAGTTGACGTGTACCTATGATGAAAATTACAGGCCTCTCTCATCTTTTTAAGTGGGAGAACTTGCACAATTGGTGACTAACTAAATACTTTTTTCCCCACTGTATCTTTTGAAACATACTGTATGTAATCCAAGAACATTGACCCCCCTGTCTGTCCATGTGATTGC
Source organism: Coregonus lavaretus (assembly GCF_964263955.1). Taxonomy (NCBI): domain Eukaryota; kingdom Metazoa; phylum Chordata; class Actinopteri; order Salmoniformes; family Salmonidae; genus Coregonus; species Coregonus lavaretus. The sequence continues at coordinate 95,313,020 of NC_139988.1, read as the reverse complement.
TACACACTAATACAAAGTTTGAGTTCTTTAGTGATCCCAGTTTGAGTAGTGACCACTTATCATAATTTGGTTTCAGACCGGATAGATTGTCAAATTAATCTAAATCTATGTTGAGGGCACTTATGGAGGCAGCTTGAGGATGGAGATGAAAGGTGGTATCGTCTGCATAGGTTGATATCTTGGTCACGAAACCATAAATGTCTAATCCTTCGATCTCTATATTATTTCTCACATTTATAGCTTAAATGTGGAAGCCACATTTCAGTTGAATGCATTCAGTTGACTAGGTATCCCCCTTTCCTATTATTTCAATGAAAGTAGACACAGCGACAGGGAGCCTAACCCTAACCCTGTCTCATTTCAAACTATCTGTTGTGTCCATTGTTTATGGTTTGGCTTGCAGAGTCCTGGTATAATAAAGTACCTTTCACGATTTTATGAGGGACAACCCAAAGTTAAAGTACTGTATTTCAGTCATTCATATAAGATGTCCCATCTGATCTTATTAAATGATCCTGTGAGGATCTTTCATAGAGGCATGGACATTATAGTTCATCTGATTTCCAATAAGAATATGAAACCCTCTTTTGTGCTTCAGCCATGATTAAAAAAATACAACCTCCCCAATTACTAACCCTTTCTTCCATTAAGAAAAATACAACCTCCCCAATTACTAACCCTTTCTTCCATATTGAAAAAATACAACCTCCCCAATCACTAAAGCCCTTTCTTCCATTTAGAAAAAAATACAACCTCCCCAATCACTAACCCTTTCTTCCATTTAAAAAAAATACAACCTCCCAAATTACTAACCTTTCTTCCATTTAGAAAAAATACAACCTCCCCAATCAAGCCCTTTCTTCCATTCAGAAAAAAATACAACCTCCCCGATTACTAAACTTTCTTCCATTTAGAAAAAATACAACCTCCCCAATTACTAAACCTTTGTTCCATTTAGAAAATATACAACCTCCCCAATTACTAACCCTTTCTTCCATTTACAAAAAAATACAACCTCCCAAATCACTAATCCTTTCTTCCATTTTGAAAAAATACAACCTCCCCAATTACTAAACCTTCCTTCCGTTTAGAAAAAATACAACCTCCCAAATCACTAACCCTTTCTTCCATTTTGAAAAAATACAACCTCCCAAATTACTAAAGCCCTTTCTTCCATATTGAAAAAAATACAACCTCCCCAATTACTAACCCTTTCTTCCATTTAGAAAAAATACAACCTCCCAAATCACTATCCCTTTCTTCCATTTTGAAAAAATACAACCTCCCAAATCACTAATCATTTCTTCCATTTTGAAAAAATACAACCTCCCCAATTACTAACCCTTTCTTCCCTTTAGAAAAAATACAACCTCCCCAATTACTAAACCTTCGTTCCGTTTAGAAAAAATACAACCTCCCAAATCACTAACCCTTTCTTCCATTTAGAAAAAATACAACCTCCCCGATTACTAACCCTTTCTTCAATTTAAAAAAAATATAACCTCCACGATTACTAAAGCCCTTTCTTCCATTTTGAAAAAATACAACCTCCCCAATCACTAACACTTTCTTCCATTTAGAAAAAATATAAACTCTCCAATTTCTAAACCTTTCTTCCATTTAGAAAAAATACAACCTCCCTGATTACTAACCCTTTCTTCCATTTAGAAAAAATACAACCTCACCAATCACTAACCCTTTCTTCCATTTTGAAAAATTATAACCTCCCCGATTACTAAAGCCCTTTCTTCCATTTAGAAAAAATACAACCTCCCTGTTTACTAACCCTTTCTTCCATTTAGAAAAAATACAACCTCCCCAATCACTAACCCTTTCCTCCATTTTGAAAAAATACAACCTCCCCAATTACTAAAGCCCTTTCTTCCATATTGAAAAAAATACAACCTCCCCAATTACTAACCCTTTCTTCCATTTAGAAAAAATACAACCTCCCCAATATCTAACCCTTTCTTCCATTTTGAAAAAATACAACCTCCCAAATAACTAACCCTTTCTTACATTTTGAAAAAATACAACCTCCCCAATTACTAACACTCTCTTCCATTTAGAAAAAATACAACCTCCCCAATTACTAAACCTTTCTTCCATTTACAAAAAAATACAACCTCCCAAATCACTAACCCTTTCTACCATTTAGAAAAAATACAACCTCCCAAATCATTTATTTCTTCCATTTATAAAAAATACAACCTCCCAAATCACTAACCCTTTCTTCCATTTTGAAAAAATACAACCTCCCAAATCACTAACCCTTTCTTCCATTTTGAAAAAATACAACCTCCCAAATCACTAATCCTTTCTTCCATTTTGAAAAAATACAAACTCCCAAATCACTAATCCTTTCTTCCATTTTGAAAAAATACAACCTCCCCAATTACTAAAGCCCTTTCTTCCATATTGAAAAAAATACAACCTCCCCAATTACTAACCCTTTCTTCCATTTAGAAAAAATACAACCTCCCCAATTACTAAACCTTCCTTCCGTTTAGAAAAAATACAACCTCCCAAATCACTCATCCTTTCTTCCATTTTGAAAAAATACAACCTCCCCAATTACTAACACTTTCTTCCATTTAGAAAAAATACTACCTCCCCAATTACTAACCCTTCCTTCCGTTTAGAAAAAATACAACTCCCAAATCACTAACCCTTTCTTCCATTTTGAAAAAATAAAACCTCCCTGATTACTAACCCTTTCTTCCATTTTGAAAAAATATAACCTCCCCGATTTCTAAAGCCCTTTCTTCCATTTTGAAAAAATATAAACTCTCTAATTTCTAACCCTTTCTTCCATTTAGAAAAAATACAACCTCCCTGATTACTAACCCTTTCTTCCATTTAGAAAAAATACAACCTCCCCAATCACTAACCCTTTCTTCCATTTTGAAAAAATACAACCTCCCCAATTACTAAAGCCCTTTCTTCCATATTGAAAAAAATACAACCTCCCCAATTACTAACCCTTTCTTCCATTTAGAAAAAATACAACCTCCCAAATCACTAACCCTTTCTTCCATTTTGAAAAAATACAACCTCCCCAATTACTAAACCTTCCTTCCGTTTAGAAAAAATACTACCTCCCAAATCACTAACCCTTTCTTCCATTTTGAAAAAATACAACCTCCCAAATAACTAACCCTTTCTTACATTTTGAAAAAATACAACCTCCCCAATTACTAACACTCTCTTCCATTTAGAAAAAATACAACCTCCCCAATTACTAAACCTTTCTTCCATTTACAAAAAAATATAACCTCCCAAATCACTAACCCTTTCTACCATTTAGAAAAAATACAACCTCCCAAATCATTAATTTCTTCCATTTATAAAAAATACAACCTCCCAAATCACTAACCCTTTCTTCCATTTTGAAAAAATACAACCTCCCAAATCACTAACCCTTTCTTCCATTTTGAAAAAATACAACCTCCCAAATCACTAATCCTTTCTTCCATTTTGAAAAAATACAACCTCCCAAATCACTAACCCTTTCGTCCATTTTGAAAAAATACAACCTCCCCAATTACTAAAGCCCTTTCTTCCATATTGAAAAAAATACAACCTCCCCAATTACTAAAGCCCTTTCTTCCATATTGAAAAAAATACAACCTCCCCAATTACTAACCCTTTCTTCCATTAAGAAAAAATACAACCTCCCAAATCACTAAACCTTTCTTCCATTTTGAAAAAATACAACCTCCCCAATTACTAACCCTTTCTTCCATTTTGAAAAAATACAACCTCTCAAATCACTAACCCTTTCTTCCATTTAAAAAAATATAACCTCCACGATTACTAAAGCCCTTTCTTCCATTTTGAAAAAATACAACCTCCCCAATCACTAACACTTTCTTCCATTTAGAAAAAATATAAACTCTCCAATTTCTAACCCTTTCTTCCATTTTGAAAAAATTCAACCTCCCCAATTACTAAAGCCCTTTCTTCCATATTGTAAAAAATACAACCTCCCCAATTACTAACCCTTTCTTCTATTTAGAAAAAATAAAACCTCCCAAATCACTAACCCTTTCATCCATTTTGAAAAAATAAAACCTCCCCAGTCACTAACCCTTTCTTCCATTATAAAAAAATACAACGTCCCCAATTACTAAACCTTCCTTCCGTTTAGAAAAAATACAACCTCCCAAATCACTAACCCTTTCTTCCATTTTGAAAAAATACAACCTCCCCAATTACTAAAGCCCTTTCTTCCACATTGAAAAAAATACAACCTCCCCAATTACTAACCCTTTCTTCCATTTCGAAAAAATACAACCTCACAAATCACTAAACCTTTCATCCATTTTGAAAAAATACAACCTCCCACATTACTAAACCTTCCTTCCGTTTAGAAAAAATACAACCTCCCAAATCACTAACCCTTTCTTCCATTTTGAAAAAATACAAACTCCCAAATCACTCATCCTTTCTTCCATTTTGAAAAAATACAACCTCCCCAATTACTAACACTTTCTTCCATTTAGAAAAAATACTACCTCCCCAATTACTAACCCTTCCTTCCGTTTAGAAAAAATACAACTCCCAAATCACTAACCCTTTCTTCCATTTTGAAAAAATACAACCTCCCTGATTACTAACCCTTTCTTCCATTTTGAAAAAATATAACCTCCCCGATTTCTAAAGCCCTTTCTTCCATTTTGAAAAAATACAACCTCCCCAATCACTAACACTTTCTTCCATTTTGAAAAAATATAAACTCTCTAATTTCTAACCCTTTCTTCCATTTAGAAAAAATACAACCTCCCTGATTACTAACCCTTTCTTCCATTTAGAAAAAATACAACCTCCCCAATCACTAACCCTTTCTTCCATTTTGAAAAAATACAACCTCCCCAATTACTAAAGCCCTTTCTTCCATATTGAAAAAAATACAACCTCCCCAATTACTAACCCTTTCTTCCATTTAGAAAAAATACAACCTCCCAAATCACTAACCCTTTCTTCCATTTTGAAAAAATACAACCTCCCCAATTACTAAACCTTCCTTCCGTTTAGAAAAAATACTACCTCCCAAATCACTAACCCTTTCTTCCATTTTGAAAAAATACAACCTCCCCAATCACTAACCCTTTCTGCCTTTTTGAAAAAATACAACCTCCCCAATTACTAAAGCCCTTTCTTCCATATTGAAAAAAATACAACCTCCCCAATTACTAACCCATTCTTCCATTTAGAAAAAATACAACCTCCCCAATCACTAACCCTTTCTTCCATATTGAAAAAAATACAACCTCCCCAATTACTAAACCTTTCTTCTATTTTGAAAAAATACAACCTCCCCAATTACTAACCCTTTCTTCCATTTTGAAAAAATACAACCTCTCAAATCACTAACCCTTTCTTCCATTTAAAAAAATATAACCTCCACGATTACTAAAGCCCTTTCTTCCATTTTGAAAAAATACAACCTCCCCAATCACTAACACTTTCTTCCATTTAGAAAAAATATAAACTCTCCAATTTCTAACCCTTTCTTCCATTTTGAAAAAATACAACCTCCCCAATTACTAAAGCCCTTTCTTCCATATTGAAAAAAATACAACCTCCCCAATTACTAACCCATTCTTCTATTTAGAAAAAATACAACCTCCCAAATCACTAACGCTTTCTTCCATTATAAAAAAAATAAAACCTCCCCAATTAAAATATGCCCTTTCTTCCATATTGAAAAAAATACAACCTCCCCAATTACTAACCCTTTCTTCCATTTAGAAAAAATACAACCTCCCCAATCACTAACCCTTTCTTCCATTTTGAAAAAATACAACCTCCCAAATCACTAAACATTCCTTCCGTTTTGAATAAATACAACCTCCCCAGTCACTAACCCTTTCTTCCATTATAAAAAAAATACAACGTCCCCAATTACTAAACCTTCCTTCCATTTAAAAAAAATACAACCTCCCAAATTACTAACCTTTCTTCCATTTAGAAAAAATACAACCTCCCAAATCACTAACCCTTTCTTCCATTTAAAAAAAATACAACCTCCCAAATTACTAACCTTTCTTCCATTTAGAAAAAATACAACCTCCCCAATCAAGCCCTTTCTTCCATTCAGAAAAAAATACAACCTCCCCGATTACTAAACTTTTTTCCATTTAGAAAAAATACAACCTCCCCAATTACTAAACCTTTGTTCCATTTAGAAAATATACAACCTCCCAAATAACTAACCCTTTCTTCCATTTAGAAAAAATACAACCTCCCAAATCACTAACCCTTTATTCCATTTAGAAAAAATACAACCTCCCAAATCACTTTTCTTCCATTTAGAAAAAATACAACCTCCCAAATCACTAACCCTTTCTTCCATTTAGAAAAAATACAACCTCCCAAATCACAAACCCTTTATTCCATTTAGAAAAAATACAACCTCCCAAATCACTAACGCTTTCTTCCATTATAAAAAAAATAAAACCTCCCCAATTAAAATATGCCCTTTCTTCCATATTGAAAAAAATACAACCTCCCAAATCACTAAACCTTTCTTCCATTTTGAAAAAATACAACCTCCCCAATTACTAACCCTTTCTTCCATTTTGAAAAAATACAACCTCTCAAATCACTAACCCTTTCTTCCATTTAAAAAAATATAACCTCCACGATTACTAAAGCCCTTTCTTCCATTTTGAAAAAATACAACCTCCCCAATCACTAACACTTTCTTCCATTTAGAAAAAATATAAACTCTCCAATTTCTAACCCTTTCTTCCATTTTGAAAAAATACAACCTCCCCAATTACTAAAGCCCTTTCTTCCATATTGAAAAAAATACAACCTTCCCAATTACTAACCCTTTCTTCTATTTAGAAAAAATAAAACCTCCCAAATCACTAACCCTTTCATCCATTTTGAAAAAATACAACCTCCCCAGTCACTAACCCTTTCTTCCATTATAAAAAAATACAACGTCCCCAATTACTAAACCTTCCTTCCGTTTAGAAAAAATACAACCTCCCAAATCACTAATCCTTTCTTCCATTTTGAAAAAATACAACCTCCCAAATCACTAACCCTTTCTTCCATTTTGAAAAAATACAACCTCCCAAATCACTAATCCTTTCTTCCATTTTGAAAAAATACAACCTCCCAAATCACTAACCCTTTCGTCCATTTTGAAAAAATACAACCTCCCCAATTACTAAAGCCCTTTCTTCCATATTGAAAAAAATACAACCTCCCCAATTACTAAAGCCCTTTCTTCCATATTGAAAAAAATACAACCTCCCCAATTACTAACCCTTTCTTCCATTAAGAAAAAATACAACCTCCCAAATCACTAAACCTTTCTTCCATTTTGAAAAAATACAACCTCCCCAATTACTAACCCTTTCTTCCATTTTGAAAAAATACAACCTCTCAAATCACTAACCCTTTCTTCCATTTAAAAAAATATAACCTCCACGATTACTAAAGCCCTTTCTTCCATTTTGAAAAAATACAACCTCCCCAATCACTAACACTTTCTTCCATTTAGAAAAAATATAAACTCTCCAATTTCTAACCCTTTCTTCCATTTTGAAAAAATACAACCTCCCCAATTACTAAAGCCCTTTCTTCCATATTGAAAAAAATACAACCTCCCCAATTACTAACCCTTTCTTCTATTTAGAAAAAATAAAACCTCCCAAATCACTAACCCTTTCATCCATTTTGAAAAAATACAACCTCCCCAGTCACTAACCCTTTCTTCCATTATAAAAAAATACAACGTCCCCAATTACTAAACCTTCCTTCCGTTTAGAAAAAATACAACCTCCCAAATCACTAACCCTTTCTTCCATTTTGAAAAAATACAACCTCCCCAATTACTAAAGCCCTTTCTTCCACATTGAAAAAAATACAACCTCCCCAATTACTAACCCTTTCTTCCATTTAGAAAAAATACAACCTCCCAAATCACTAACCCTTTCTTCCGTTTTGAAAAAATACAACCTCCCTGATTACTAACCCTTTCTTCCATTTTGAAAAAATATAACCTCCCCGATTTCTAAAGCCCTTTCTTCCATTTTGAAAAAATACAACCTCCCCAATCACTAACACTTTCTTCCATTTTGAAAAAATATAAACTCTCTAATTTCTAACCCTTTCTTCCATTTAGAAAAAATACAACCTCCCTGATTACTAACCCTTTCTTCCATTTAGAAAAAATACAACCCCCCAATCACTAACCCTTTCTTCCATTTTGAAAAAATACAACCTCCCCAATTACTAAAGCCCTTTCTTCCATATTGAAAAAAATACAACCTCCCCAATTACTAACCCTTTCTTCCATTTAGAAAAAATACAACCTCCCAAATCACTAACCCTTTCTTCCATTTTGAAAAAATACAACCTCCCCAATTACTAAACCTTCCTTCCGTTTAGAAAAAATACTACCTCCCAAATCACTAACCCTTTCTTCCATTTTGAAAAAATACAACCTCCCCAATCACTAACCCTTTCTGCCTTTTTGAAAAAATACAACCTCCCCAATTACTAAAGCCCTTTCTTCCATATTGAAAAAAATACAACCTCCCCAATTACTAAAGCCCTTTCTTCCATATTGAAAAAAATACAACCTCCCCAATTACTAAACCTTTCTTCTATTTTGAAAAAATACAACCTCCCCAATCACTAACCCTTTCTTCCATTTTGAAAAAATACAACCTCTCAAATCACTAACCCTTTCTTCCATTTAAAAAAATATAACCTCCACGATTACTAAAGCCCTTTCTTCCATTTTGAAAAAATACAACCTCCCCAATCACTAACACTTTCTTCCATTTAGAAAAAATATAAACTCTCCAATTTCTAACCCTTTCTTCCATTTTGAAAAAATACAACCTCCCCAATTACTAAAGCCCTTTCTTCCATATTGAAAAAAATACAACCTCCCCAATTACTAACCCATTCTTCTATTTAGAAAAAATACAACCTCCCAAATCACTAATGCTTTCTTCCATTATAAAAAAAATAAAACCTCCCCAATTAAAATATGCCCTTTCTTCCATATTGAAAAAAATACAACCTCCCCAATTACTAACCCTTTCTTCCATTTAGAAAAAATACAACCTCCCCAATCACTAACCCTTTCTTCCATTTAGAAAAAATACAACCTCCCCAATCACTAACCCTTTCTTCCATTTTGAAAAAATACAACTTTCCCAGTCACTAACCCTTTCTTCCATTAAAAAAATACAACCTCCCCAATTACTAAACCTTTCTTCCATTTACAAAAAAATACAACCTCCCAAATCACTAATCCTTTCATCCATTTTGAAAAAATACAACCTCCCCAATTACTAAACCTTCCTTCCGTTTAGAAAAAATACAACCTCCCCAATCACTAACCCTTTCCTCCATTTTGAAAAAATACAACCTCCCCAATTACTAAAGCCCTTTCTTCCATATTGAAAAAAATACAACCTCCCCAATTACTAACCCTTTCTTCCATTTAGAAAAAATACAACCTCCCCAATATCTAACCCTTTCTTCCATTTTGAAAAAATACAACCTCCCAAATAACTAACCCATTCTTACATTTTGAAAAAATACAACCTCCCCAATTACTAACACTCTCTTCCATTTAGAAAAAATACAACCTCCCCAATTACTAAACCTTTCTTTCATTTACAAAAAAATACAACCTCCCCAATCACTAACCCTTTCTTCCATTTAGAAAAAATACAACCTCCCCAATCACTAACCCTTTCTTCCATTTTGAAAAAATACAACTTTCCCAGTCACTAACCCTTTCTTCCATTAAAAAAATACAACCTCCCCAATTACTAAACCTTTCTTCCATTTACAAAAAAATACAACCTCCCAAATCACTAATCCTTTCATCCATTTTGAAAAAATACAACGTCCCCAATTACTAAACCTTCCTTCCGTTTAGAAAAAATACAACCTCCCAAATCACTAACCCTTTCTTCCATTTTGAAAAAATACAACCTCCCAAATCACTAATCCTTTCTTCCATTTTGAAAAAATACAACCTCCCCAATTACTAAACCTTCCTTCCGTTTAGAAAAAATACAACCTCCCAAATCACTAACCCTTTCTTCCATTTTGAAAAAATACAACCTCCCAAATCATTAATCCTTTCTTCCATTTTGAAAAAATACAACCTCCCCAATTACTAAACCTTCCTTCCGTTTAGAAAAAATACAACCTCCCAAATCACTAACCCTTTCTTCCATTTTGAAAAAATACAACCTCCCAAATTACTAAAGCCCTTTCTTCCATATTGAAAAAAATACAACCTCCCCAATTAACAACCCTTTCTTCCATTTAGAAAAAATACAACCTCCCAAATCACTATCCCTTTCTTCCATTTTGAAAAATACAACCTCCCAAATCACTAATCATTTCTTCCATTTTGAAAAAATACAACCTCCCCAATTACTAACCCTTTCTTCCCTTTAGAAAAAATACAACCTCCCCAATTACTAAACCTTCCTTCCGTTTAGAAAAAATACAACCTCCCAAATCACTAACCTTTTCTTCCATTTAGAAAAAATACAACCTCCCCGATTACTAACCCTTTCTTCAATTTTTAAAAAATATAACCTCCACGATTACTAAAGCCCTTTCTTCCATTTTGAAAAAATACAACCTCCCCAATCACTAACACTTTCTTCCATTTAAAAAAAATATAAACTCTCCAATTTCTAACCCTTTCTTCCATTTAGAAAAAATACAACCTCCCTGATTACTAACCCTTTCTTCCATTTAGAAAAAATACACCCTCACCAATCACTAACCCTTTCTTCCATTTTGAAAAATTATAACCTCCCCGATTACTAAAACCCTTTCTTCCATTTAGAAAAAATACAACCTCCCTGATTACTAACCCTTTCTTCCATTTAGAAAAAATACAACCTCCCCAATCACTAACCCTTTCCTCCATTTTGAAAAAATACAACCTCCCCAATTACTAAAGCCCTTTCTTCCATATTGAAAAAAATACAACCTCCCCAATTACTAACCCTTTCTTCCATTTAGAAAAAATACAACCTCCCCAATATCTAACCCTTTCTTCCATTTTGAAAAAATACAACCTCCCAAATAACTAACCCATTCTTACATTTTGAAAAAATACAACCTCCCCAATTACTAACACTCTCTTCCATTTAGAAAAAATACAACCTCCCCAATTACTAAACCTTTCTTCCATTTACAAAAAAATACAACCTCCCAAATCACTAACCCTTTCTACCATTTAGAAAAAATACAACCTCCCAAATCATTAATTTCTTCCATTTAGAAAAAATACAACCTCCCAAATCACTAACCCTTTCTTCCATTTTGAAAAAATACAAACTCCCAAATCACTAATCCTTTCTTCCATTTTGAAAAAATACAGCCTCCCAAATCACTAACCTTTTCGTCCATTTTGAAAAAATACAACCTCCCCAATTACTAAAGCCCTTTGTTCCATATTGAAAAAAATACAACCTCCCCAATTACTAACCCTTTCTTCCATTTAGAAAAAATACAACCTCCCCAATATCTAACCCTTTCTTCCATTTTGAAAAAATACAACCTCCCAAATAACTAACCCATTCTTACATTTTGAAAAAATACAACCTCCCCAATTACTAACACTCTCTTCCATTTAGAAAAAATACAACCTCCCCAATTACTAAACCTTTCTTCCATTTACAAAAAAATACAACCTCCCCAATCACTAACCCTTTCTTCCATTTAGAAAAAATACAACCTCCCCAATCACTAACCCTTTCTTCCATTTTGAAAAAATACAACTTTCCCAGTCACTAACCCTTTCTTCCATTAAAAAAATACAACCTCCCCAATTACTAAACCTTTCTTCCATTTACAAAAAAATACAACCTCCCAAATCACTAATCCTTTCATCCATTTTGAAAAAATACAACGTCCCCAATTACTAAACCTTCCTTCCGTTTAGAAAAAATACAACCTCCCAAATCACTAACCCTTTCTTCCATTTTGAAAAAATACAACCTCCCAAATCACTAATCCTTTCTTCCATTTTGAAAAAATACAACCTCCCCAATTACTAAACCTTCCTTCCGTTTAGAAAAAATACAACCTCCCAAATCACTAACCCTTTCTTCCATTTTGAAAAAATACAACCTCCCAAATCATTAATCCTTTCTTCCATTTTGAAAAAATACAACCTCCCCAATTACTAAACCTTCCTTCCGTTTAGAAAAAATACAACCTCCCAAATCACTAACCCTTTCTTCCATTTTGAAAAAATACAACCTCCCAAATTACTAAAGCCCTTTCTTCCATATTGAAAAAAATACAACCTCCCCAATTAACAACCCTTTCTTCCATTTAGAAAAAATACAACCTCCCAAATCACTATCCCTTTCTTCCATTTTGAAAAATACAACCTCCCAAATCACTAATCATTTCTTCCATTTTGAAAAAATACAACCTCCCCAATTACTAACCCTTTCTTCCCTTTAGAAAAAATACAACCTCCCCAATTACTAAACCTTCCTTCCGTTTAGAAAAAATACAACCTCCCAAATCACTAACCTTTTCTTCCATTTAGAAAAAATACAACCTCCCCGATTACTAACCCTTTCTTCAATTTTTAAAAAATATAACCTCCACGATTACTAAAGCCCTTTCTTCCATTTTGAAAAAATACAACCTCCCCAATCACTAACACTTTCTTCCATTTAAAAAAAATATAAACTCTCCAATTTCTAACCCTTTCTTCCATTTAGAAAAAATACAACCTCCCTGATTACTAACCCTTTCTTCCATTTAGAAAAAATACACCCTCACCAATCACTAACCCTTTCTTCCATTTTGAAAAATTATAACCTCCCCGATTACTAAAACCCTTTCTTCCATTTAGAAAAAATACAACCTCCCTGATTACTAACCCTTTCTTCCATTTAGAAAAAATACAACCTCCCCAATCACTAACCCTTTCCTCCATTTTGAAAAAATACAACCTCCCCAATTACTAAAGCCCTTTCTTCCATATTGAAAAAAATACAACCTCCCCAATTACTAACCCTTTCTTCCATTTAGAAAAAATACAACCTCCCCAATATCTAACCCTTTCTTCCATTTTGAAAAAATACAACCTCCCAAATAACTAACCCATTCTTACATTTTGAAAAAATACAACCTCCCCAATTACTAACACTCTCTTCCATTTAGAAAAAATACAACCTCCCCAATTACTAAACCTTTCTTCCATTTACAAAAAAATACAACCTCCCAAATCACTAACCCTTTCTACCATTTAGAAAAAATACAACCTCCCAAATCATTAATTTCTTCCATTTAGAAAAAATACAACCTCCCAAATCACTAACCCTTTCTTCCATTTTGAAAAAATACAAACTCCCAAATCACTAATCCTTTCTTCCATTTTGAAAAAATACAGCCTCCCAAATCACTAACCTTTTCGTCCATTTTGAAAAAATACAACCTCCCCAATTACTAAAGCCCTTTGTTCCATATTGAAAAAAATACAACCTCCCCAATTACTAACCCTTTCTTCCATTTAGAAAAAATACAACCTCCCCAATATCTAACCCTTTCTTCCATTTTGAAAAAATACAACCTCCCAAATAACTAACCCATTCTTACATTTTGAAAAAATACAACCTCCCCAATTACTAACACTCTCTTCCATTTAGAAAAAATACAACCTCCCCAATTACTAAACCTTTCTTCCATTTACAAAAAAATACAACCTCCCCAATCACTAACCCTTTCTTCCATTTAGAAAAAATACAACCTCCCCAATCACTAACCCTTTCTTCCATTTTGAAAAAATACAACTTTCCCAGTCACTAACCCTTTCTTCCATTAAAAAAATACAACCTCCCCAATTACTAAACCTTTCTTCCATTTACAAAAAAATACAACCTCCCAAATCACTAATCCTTTCATCCATTTTGAAAAAATACAACGTCCCCAATTACTAAACCTTCCTTCCGTTTAGAAAAAATACAACCTCCCAAATCACTAACCCTTTCTTCCATTTTGAAAAAATACAACCTCCCAAATCACTAATCCTTTCTTCCATTTTGAAAAAATACAACCTCCCCAATTACTAAACCTTCCTTCCGTTTAGAAAAAATACAACCTCCCAAATCACTAACCCTTTCTTCCATTTTGAAAAAATACAACCTCCCAAATCATTAATCCTTTCTTCCATTTTGAAAAAATACAACCTCCCCAATTACTAAACCTTCCTTCCGTTTAGAAAAAATACAACCTCCCAAATCACTAACCCTTTCTTCCATTTTGAAAAAATACAACCTCCCAAATTACTAAAGCCCTTTCTTCCATATTGAAAAAAATACAACCTCCCCAATTAACAACCCTTTCTTCCATTTAGAAAAAATACAACCTCCCAAATCACTATCCCTTTCTTCCATTTTGAAAAAATACAACCTCCCAAATCACTAATCATTTCTTCCATTTTGAAAAAATACAACCTCCCCAATTACTAACCCTTTCTTCCCTTTAGAAAAAATACAACCTCCCCAATTACTAAACCTTCCTTCCGTTTAGAAAAAATACAACCTCCCAAATCACTAACCTTTTCTTCCATTTAGAAAAAATACAACCTCCCCGATTACTAACCCTTTCTTCAATTTTTAAAAAATATAACCTCCACGATTACTAAAGCCCTTTCTTCCATTTTGAAAAAATACAACCTCCCCAATCACTAACACTTTCTTCCATTTAAAAAAAATATAAACTCTCCAATTTCTAACCCTTTCTTCCATTTAGAAAAAATACAACCTCCCTGATTACTAACCCTTTCTTCCATTTAGAAAAAATACACCCTCACCAATCACTAACCCTTTCTTCCATTTTGAAAAATTATAACCTCCCCGATTACTAAAACCCTTTCTTCCATTTAGAAAAAATACAACCTCCCTGATTACTAACCCTTTCTTCCATTTAGAAAAAATACAACCTCCCCAATCACTAACCCTTTCCTCCATTTTGAAAAAATACAACCTCCCCAATTACTAAAGCCCTTTCTTCCATATTGAAAAAAATACAACCTCCCCAATTACTAACCCTTTCTTCCATTTAGAAAAAATACAACCTCCCCAATATCTAACCCTTTCTTCCATTTTGAAAAAATACAACCTCCCAAATAACTAACCCATTCTTACATTTTGAAAAAATACAACCTCCCCAATTACTAACACTCTCTTCCATTTAGAAAAAATACAACCTCCCCAATTACTAAACCTTTCTTCCATTTACAAAAAAATACAACCTCCCAAATCACTAACCCTTTCTACCATTTAGAAAAAATACAACCTCCCAAATCATTAATTTCTTCCATTTAGAAAAAATACAACCTCCCAAATCACTAACCCTTTCTTCCATTTTGAAAAAATACAAACTCCCAAATCACTAATCCTTTCTTCCATTTTGAAAAAATACAGCCTCCCAAATCACTAACCTTTTCGTCCATTTTGAAAAAATACAACCTCCCCAATTACTAAAGCCCTTTGTTCCATATTGAAAAAAATACAACCTCCCCAATTACTAACCCTTTCTTCCATTTAGAAAAAATACAACCTCCCCAATATCTAACCCTTTCTTCCATTTTGAAAAAATACAACCTCCCAAATAACTAACCCATTCTTACATTTTGAAAAAATACAACCTCCCCAATTACTAACACTCTCTTCCATTTAGAAAAAATACAACCTCCCCAATTACTAAACCTTTCTTCCATTTACAAAAAAATACAACCTCCCCAATCACTAACCCTTTCTTCCATTTAGAAAAAATACAACCTCCCCAATCACTAACCCTTTCTTCCATTTTGAAAAAATACAACTTTCCCAGTCACTAACCCTTTCTTCCATTAAAAAAATACAACCTCCCCAATTACTAAACCTTTCTTCCATTTACAAAAAAATACAACCTCCCAAATCACTAATCCTTTCATCCATTTTGAAAAAATACAACGTCCCCAATTACTAAACCTTCCTTCCGTTTAGAAAAAATACAACCTCCCAAATCACTAACCCTTTCTTCCATTTTGAAAAAATACAACCTCCCAAATCACTAATCCTTTCTTCCATTTTGAAAAAATACAACCTCCCCAATTACTAAACCTTCCTTCCGTTTAGAAAAAATACAACCTCCCAAATCACTAACCCTTTCTTCCATTTTGAAAAAATACAACCTCCCAAATCATTAATCCTTTCTTCCATTTTGAAAAAATACAACCTCCCCAATTACTAAACCTTCCTTCCGTTTAGAAAAAATACAACCTCCCAAATCACTAACCCTTTCTTCCATTTTGAAAAAATACAACCTCCCAAATTACTAAAGCCCTTTCTTCCATATTGAAAAAAATACAACCTCCCCAATTAACAACCCTTTCTTCCATTTAGAAAAAATACAACCTCCCAAATCACTATCCCTTTCTTCCATTTTGAAAAATACAACCTCCCAAATCACTAATCATTTCTTCCATTTTGAAAAAATACAACCTCCCCAATTACTAACCCTTTCTTCCCTTTAGAAAAAATACAACCTCCCCAATTACTAAACCTTCCTTCCGTTTAGAAAAAATACAACCTCCCAAATCACTAACCTTTTCTTCCATTTAGAAAAAATACAACCTCCCCGATTACTAACCCTTTCTTCAATTTTTAAAAAATATAACCTCCACGATTACTAAAGCCCTTTCTTCCATTTTGAAAAAATACAACCTCCCCAATCACTAACACTTTCTTCCATTTAAAAAAAATATAAACTCTCCAATTTCTAACCCTTTCTTCCATTTAGAAAAAATACAACCTCCCTGATTACTAACCCTTTCTTCCATTTAGAAAAAATACACCCTCACCAATCACTAACCCTTTCTTCCATTTTGAAAAATTATAACCTCCCCGATTACTAAAACCCTTTCTTCCATTTAGAAAAAATACAACCTCCCTGATTACTAACCCTTTCTTCCATTTAGAAAAAATACAACCTCCCCAATCACTAACCCTTTCCTCCATTTTGAAAAAATACAACCTCCCCAATTACTAAAGCCCTTTCTTCCATATTGAAAAAAATACAACCTCCCCAATTACTAACCCTTTCTTCCATTTAGAAAAAATACAACCTCCCCAATATCTAACCCTTTCTTCCATTTTGAAAAAATACAACCTCCCAAATAACTAACCCATTCTTACATTTTGAAAAAATACAACCTCCCCAATTACTAACACTCTCTTCCATTTAGAAAAAATACAACCTCCCCAATTACTAAACCTTTCTTCCATTTACAAAAAAATACAACCTCCCAAATCACTAACCCTTTCTACCATTTAGAAAAAATACAACCTCCCAAATCATTAATTTCTTCCATTTAGAAAAAATACAACCTCCCAAATCACTAACCCTTTCTTCCATTTTGAAAAAATACAAACTCCCAAATCACTAATCCTTTCTTCCATTTTGAAAAAATACAGCCTCCCAAATCACTAACCTTTTCGTCCATTTTGAAAAAATACAACCTCCCCAATTACTAAAGCCCTTTGTTCCATATTGAAAAAAATACAACCTCCCCAATTACTAACCCTTTCTTCCATTTAGAAAAAATACAACCTCCCCAATATCTAACCCTTTCTTCCATTTTGAAAAAATACAACCTCCCAAATAACTAACCCATTCTTACATTTTGAAAAAATACAACCTCCCCAATTACTAACACTCTCTTCCATTTAGAAAAAATACAACCTCCCCAATTACTAAACCTTTCTTCCATTTACAAAAAAATACAACCTCCCCAATCACTAACCCTTTCTTCCATTTAGAAAAAATACAACCTCCCCAATCACTAACCCTTTCTTCCATTTTGAAAAAATACAACTTTCCCAGTCACTAACCCTTTCTTCCATTAAAAAAATACAACCTCCCCAATTACTAAACCTTTCTTCCATTTACAAAAAAATACAACCTCCCAAATCACTAATCCTTTCATCCATTTTGAAAAAATACAACGTCCCCAATTACTAAACCTTCCTTCCGTTTAGAAAAAATACAACCTCCCAAATCACTAACCCTTTCTTCCATTTTGAAAAAATACAACCTCCCAAATCACTAATCCTTTCTTCCATTTTGAAAAAATACAACCTCCCCAATTACTAAACCTTCCTTCCGTTTAGAAAAAATACAACCTCCCAAATCACTAACCCTTTCTTCCATTTTGAAAAAATACAACCTCCCAAATCATTAATCCTTTCTTCCATTTTGAAAAAATACAACCTCCCCAATTACTAAACCTTCCTTCCGTTTAGAAAAAATACAACCTCCCAAATCACTAACCCTTTCTTCCATTTTGAAAAAATACAACCTCCCAAATTACTAAAGCCCTTTCTTCCATATTGAAAAAAATACAACCTCCCCAATTAACAACCCTTTCTTCCATTTAGAAAAAATACAACCTCCCAAATCACTAATCATTTCTTCCATTTTGAAAAAATACAACCTCCCCAATTACTAACCCTTTCTTCCCTTTAGAAAAAATACAACCTCCCCAATTACTAAACCTTCCTTCCGTTTAGAAAAAATACAACCTCCCAAATCACTAACCTTTTCTTCCATTTAGAAAAAATACAACCTCCCCGATTACTAACCCTTTCTTCAATTTTTAAAAAATATAACCTCCACGATTACTAAAGCCCTTTCTTCCATTTTGAAAAAATACAACCTCCCCAATCACTAACACTTTCTTCCATTTAAAAAAAATATAAACTCTCCAATTTCTAACCCTTTCTTCCATTTAGAAAAAATACAACCTCCCTGATTACTAACCCTTTCTTCCATTTAGAAAAAATACACCCTCACCAATCACTAACCCTTTCTTCCATTTTGAAAAATTATAACCTCCCCGATTACTAAAACCCTTTCTTCCATTTAGAAAAAATACAACCTCCCTGATTACTAACCCTTTCTTCCATTTAGAAAAAATACAACCTCCCCAATCACTAACCCTTTCCTCCATTTTGAAAAAATACAACCTCCCCAATTACTAAAGCCCTTTCTTCCATATTGAAAAAAATACAACCTCCCCAATTACTAACCCTTTCTTCCATTTAGAAAAAATACAACCTCCCCAATATCTAACCCTTTCTTCCATTTTGAAAAAATACAACCTCCCAAATAACTAACCCATTCTTACATTTTGAAAAAATACAACCTCCCCAATTACTAACACTCTCTTCCATTTAGAAAAAATACAACCTCCCCAATTACTAAACCTTTCTTCCATTTACAAAAAAATACAACCTCCCAAATCACTAACCCTTTCTACCATTTAGAAAAAATACAACCTCCCAAATCATTAATTTCTTCCATTTAGAAAAAATACAACCTCCCAAATCACTAACCCTTTCTTCCATTTTGAAAAAATACAAACTCCCAAATCACTAATCCTTTCTTCCATTTTGAAAAAATACAGCCTCCCAAATCACTAACCTTTTCGTCCATTTTGAAAAAATACAACCTCCCCAATTACTAAAGCCCTTTGTTCCATATTGAAAAAAATACAACCTCCCCAATTACTAACCCTTTCTTCCATTTAGAAAAAATACAACCTCCCCAATATCTAACCCTTTCTTCCATTTTGAAAAAATACAACCTCCCAAATAACTAACCCATTCTTACATTTTGAAAAAATACAACCTCCCCAATTACTAACACTCTCTTCCATTTAGAAAAAATACAACCTCCCCAATTACTAAACCTTTCTTCCATTTACAAAAAAATACAACCTCCCCAATCACTAACCCTTTCTTCCATTTAGAAAAAATACAACCTCCCCAATCACTAACCCTTTCTTCCATTTTGAAAAAATACAACTTTCCCAGTCACTAACCCTTTCTTCCATTAAAAAAATACAACCTCCCCAATTACTAAACCTTTCTTCCATTTACAAAAAAATACAACCTCCCAAATCACTAATCCTTTCATCCATTTTGAAAAAATACAACGTCCCCAATTACTAAACCTTCCTTCCGTTTAGAAAAAATACAACCTCCCAAATCACTAACCCTTTCTTCCATTTTGAAAAAATACAACCTCCCAAATCACTAATCCTTTCTTCCATTTTGAAAAAATACAACCTCCCCAATTACTAAACCTTCCTTCCGTTTAGAAAAAATACAACCTCCCAAATCACTAACCCTTTCTTCCATTTTGAAAAAATACAACCTCCCAAATCATTAATCCTTTCTTCCATTTTGAAAAAATACAACCTCCCCAATTACTAAACCTTCCTTCCGTTTAGAAAAAATACAACCTCCCAAATCACTAACCCTTTCTTCCATTTTGAAAAAATACAACCTCCCAAATTACTAAAGCCCTTTCTTCCATATTGAAAAAAATACAACCTCCCCAATTAACAACCCTTTCTTCCATTTAGAAAAAATACAACCTCCCAAATCACTATCCCTTTCTTCCATTTTGAAAAAATACAACCTCCCAAATCACTAATCATTTCTTCCATTTTGAAAAAATACAACCTCCCCAATTACTAACCCTTTCTTCCCTTTAGAAAAAATACAACCTCCCCAATTACTAAACCTTCCTTCCGTTTAGAAAAAATACAACCTCCCAAATCACTAACCTTTTCTTCCATTTAGAAAAAATACAACCTCCCCGATTACTAACCCTTTCTTCAATTTTTAAAAAATATAACCTCCACGATTACTAAAGCCCTTTCTTCCATTTTGAAAAAATACAACCTCCCCAATCACTAACACTTTCTTCCATTTAAAAAAAATATAAACTCTCCAATTTCTAACCCTTTCTTCCATTTAGAAAAAATACAACCTCCCTGATTACTAACCCTTTCTTCCATTTAGAAAAAATACACCCTCACCAATCACTAACCCTTTCTTCCATTTTGAAAAATTATAACCTCCCCGATTACTAAAACCCTTTCTTCCATTTAGAAAAAATACAACCTCCCTGATTACTAACCCTTTCTTCCATTTAGAAAAAATACAACCTCCCCAATCACTAACCCTTTCCTCCATTTTGAAAAAATACAACCTCCCCAATTACTAAAGCCCTTTCTTCCATATTGAAAAAAATACAACCTCCCCAATTACTAACCCTTTCTTCCATTTAGAAAAAATACAACCTCCCCAATATCTAACCCTTTCTTCCATTTTGAAAAAATACAACCTCCCAAATAACTAACCCATTCTTACATTTTGAAAAAATACAACCTCCCCAATTACTAACACTCTCTTCCATTTAGAAAAAATACAACCTCCCCAATTACTAAACCTTTCTTCCATTTACAAAAAAATACAACCTCCCAAATCACTAACCCTTTCTACCATTTAGAAAAAATACAACCTCCCAAATCATTAATTTCTTCCATTTAGAAAAAATACAACCTCCCAAATCACTAACCCTTTCTTCCATTTTGAAAAAATACAAACTCCCAAATCACTAATCCTTTCTTCCATTTTGAAAAAATACAGCCTCCCAAATCACTAACCTTTTCGTCCATTTTGAAAAAATACAACCTCCCCAATTACTAAAGCCCTTTGTTCCATATTGAAAAAAATACAACCTCCCCAATTACTAAAGCCCTATCTTCCATATTGAAAAAAATACAACCTCCCCAATTACTAACCCTTTCTTCCATTTTGAAAAAATACAACCTCCCAAATCACTAACCCTTTCTTCCATTTTGAAAAAATACAACCTCCCAAATCACTAATCCTTTCTTCCATTTTGAAAAAATACAACCTCCCAAATCACTAACCCTTTCGTCCATTTTGAAAAAATACAACCTCCCAAATAACTAACCCATTCTTACATTTTGAAAAAATACAACCTCCCCAATTACTAACACTCTCTTCCATTTAGAAAAAATACAACCTCCCCAATTACTAAACCTTTCTTCCATTTACAAAAAATACAACCTCCCCAATCACTAACCCTTTCTTCCATTTAGAAAAAATACAACCTCCCCAATCACTAACCCTTTCTTCCATTTTGAAAAAATACAACTTTCCCAGTCACTAACCCTTTCTTCCATTAAAAAAATACAACCTCCCCAATTACTAAACCTTTCTTCCATTTACAAAAAAATACAACCTCCCAAATCACTAATCCTTTCATCCATTTTGAAAAAATACAACGTCCCCAATTACTAAACCTTCCTTCCGTTTAGAAAAAATACAACCTCCCAAATCACTAACCCTTTCTTCCATTTTGAAAAAATACAACTTCCCAAATCACTAATCCTTTCTTCCATTTTGAAAAAATACAACCTCCCCAATTACTAACACTCTCTTCCATTTAGAAAAAATACAACCTCCCCAATTACTAAACCTTTCTTCCATTTACAAAAAAATACAACCTCCCCAATCACTAACCCTTTCTTCCATTTAGAAAAAATACAACCTCCCCAATCACTAACCCTTTCTTCCATTTTGAAAAAATACAACTTTCCCAGTCACTAACCCTTTCTTCCATTAAAAAAATACAACCTCCCCAATTACTAAACCTTTCTTCCATTTACAAAAAAATACAACCTCCCAAATCACTAATCCTTTCATCCATTTTGAAAAAATACAACGTCCCCAATTACTAAACCTTCCTTCCGTTTAGAAAAAATACAACCTCCCAAATCACTAACCCTTTCTTCCATTTTGAAAAAATACAACCTCCCAAATCACTAATCCTTTCTTCCATTTTGAAAAAATACACCTCCCCAATTACTAAACCTTCCTTCCGTTTAGAAAAAATACAACCTCCCAAATCACTAACCCTTTCTTCCATTTTGAAAAAATACAACCTCCCAAATCATTAATCCTTTCTTCCATTTTGAAAAAATACAACCTCCCCAATTACTAAACCTTCCTTCCGTTTAGAAAAAATACAACCTCCCAAATCACTAACCCTTTCTTCCATTTTGAAAAAATACAACCTCCCAAATTACTAAAGCCCTTTCTTCCATATTGAAAAAAATACAACCTCCCCAATTAACAACCCTTTCTTCCATTTAGAAAAAATACAACCTCCCAAATCACTATCCCTTTCTTCCATTTTGAAAAAATACAACCTCCCAAATCACTAATCATTTCTTCCATTTTGAAAAAATACAACCTCCCCAATTACTAACCCTTTCTTCCCTTTAGAAAAAATACAACCTCCCCAATTACTAAACCTTCCTTCCGTTTAGAAAAAATACAACCTCCCAAATCACTAACCTTTTCTTCCATTTAGAAAAAATACAACCTCCCCGATTACTAACCCTTTCTTCAATTTTAAAAAAATATAACCTCCATGATTACTAAAGCCCTTTCTTCCATTTTGAAAAAATACAACCTCCCCAATCACTAACACTTTCTTCCATTTAGAAAAAATATAAACTCTCCAATTTCTAACCCTTTCTTCCATTTAGAAAAAATACAACCTCCCTGATTACTAACCCTTTCTTCCATTTAGAAAAAATACAACCTCACCAATCACTAACCCTTTCTTCCATTTTGAAAAATTATAACCTCCCCGATTACTAAAACCCTTTCTTCCATTTAGAAAAAATACAACCTCCCTGATTACTAACCCTTTCTTCCATTTAGAAAAAATACAACCTCCCCAATCACTAACCCTTTCCTCCATTTTGAAAAAATACAACCTCCCCAATTACTAAAGCCCTTTCTTCCATATTGAAAAAAATACAACCTCCCCAATTACTAACCCTTTCTTCCATTTAGAAAAAATACAACCTCCCCAATATCTAACCCTTTCTTCCATTTTGAAAAAATACAACCTCCCAAATAACTAACCCATTCTTACATTTTGAAAAAATACAACCTCCCCAATTACTAACACTCTCTTCCATTTAGAAAAAATACAACCTCCCCAATTACTAAACCTTTCTTCCATTTACAAAAAAATACAACCTCCCAAATCACTAACCCTTTCTACCATTTAGAAAAAATACAACCTCCCAAATCATTAATTTCTTCCATTTAGAAAAAATACAACCTCCCAAATCACTAACCCTTTCTTCCATTTTGAAAAAATACAAACTCCCAAATCACTAATCCTTTCTTCCATTTTGAAAAAATACAGCCTCCCAAATCACTAACCTTTTCGTCCATTTTGAAAAAATACAACCTCCCCAATTACTAAAGCCCTTTGTTCCATATTGAAAAAAATACAACCTCCCCAATTACTAAAGCCCTTTCTTCCATATTGAAAAAAATACAACCTCCCCAATTACTAACCCTTTCTTCCATTTTGAAAAAATACAACCTCCCAAATCACTAACCCTTTCTTCCATTTTGAAAAAATACAACCTCCCAAATCACTAATCCTTTCTTCCATTTTGAAAAAATACAACCTCCCAAATCACTAACCCTTTCGTCCATTTTGAAAAAATACAACCTCCCCAATTACTAAAGCCCTTTCTTCCATATTGAAAAAAATACAACCTCCCCAATTACTAAAGCCCTTTCTTCCATATTGAAAAAAATACAACCTCCCCAATTACTAACCCTTTCTTCCATTTAGAAAAAATACAACCTCCCAAATCAATAAACCTTTCTTCCATTTTGAAAAAATACAACCTCCCCAATTACTAACCCTTTCTTCCATTTTGAAAAAATACAACCTCTCAAATCACTAACCCTTTCTTCCATTTAAAAAAATATAACCTCCACGATTACTAAAGCCCTTTCTTCCATTTTGAAAAAATACAACCTCACATTTACATTTACATTTTAGTCATTTAGCAGACGCTCTTATCCAGAGCGACTTACAGGAGCAATTAGGGTTAAGTGCCTTGCTCAAGGGCACATTAACGTCATTTAGCAGACGCTCTTAGCCAGAGCGACTCACAAATTGGTGCGTTCACCCTATAGCCAGTGGGATAACCACTTTACAATTGGGGGGGGGGGGGGGGGGGGTAGAAGGATTCCTTTATCCTATCCCAGGTATTCCTTAAAGAGGTGGGGTTTCAAATGTCTCCGGAAGGTGGTGAGTGACTCCGCTGTCCTGGCGTCGTGAGGGAGCTTGTTCCACCATTGGGGTGCCAGAGCAGCGAACAGTTTTGACTGGGCTGAGCGGGAACTATGCTTCCGCAGAGGAAGGGGAGCCAGCAGGCCAGAGGTGGATGAGCGCAATGCCCTCGTTTGGGTGTAGGGATTGATCAGAGCCTGAAGGTACAGAGGTGCCGTTCCCCTCACTGCTCCATAGGCAAGCACCATGGTCTTGTAGCGGATGTGAGCTTCAACTGGAAGCCAGTGGAGTGTGCGGAGGAGGGGGGTGACGTGAGAGAACTTGGGAAGGTTGAACACCAGACGGGCTGCGGCATTCTGGATGAGTTGTAGGGGTTTAATGGCACAGGCAGGGAGGCCAGCCAACAGCGAGTTGCAGTAGTCCAGACGGGAGATGACAAGTGCCTGGATTAGGACCTGTGCCGCTTCCTGTGTAAGGCAGGGTCGTACTCTCCGAATGTTGTAGAGCATGAACCTGCAGGAGCGGGTCACCGCCTTGATGTTGGCGGAGAACGACAGGGTGTTGTCCAGGGTCACGCCTAGGCTCTTCGCACTCTGGGAGGAGGACACAGCGGAGTTGTCAACCGTGATGGCGAGATCATGGAACGGGCAGTCCTTCCCCGGGAGGAAGAGCAGCTCCGTCTTGCCAGGGTTCAGCTTGAGGTGGTGATCCGTCATCCATACTGATATGTCTGCCAGACATGCAGAGATGCGATTCGCCACCTGGTTATCAGAAGGGGGAAAGGAGAAGATTAGTTGTGTATCGTCAGCGTAGCAATGATAGGAGAGACCATGTGAGGATATGACAGAGCCAAGTGACTTGGTGTATAGGGAGAAAAGGAGAGGGCCTAGAACTGAGCCTTGGGGGACACCAGTGGTGAGAGCACGTGGTGCGGAGACAGCTTCTCGCCACGCCACTTGGTAGGAGCGACCGGTCAGGTAGGACGCAATCCAGGAGTGAGCCGCGCCGGAGATGCCCAGCTCGGAGAGGGTGGAGAGGAGGATCTGATGGTTCACAGTATCAAAGGCAGCAGACAGGTCTAGAAGGACAAGAGCAGAGGAGAGAGAGTTAGCTTTAGCAGTGCGGAGAGTCTCCGTGACACAGAGGAGAGCAGTCTCAGTTGAATGACCAGTCCTGAAACCTGATTGGTTTGGATCAAGAAGGTCATTCTGAGAGAGATAGCAAGAGAGTTGGCTAAAGACGGCACGCTCAATAGTTTTGGAAAGAAAAGAGAGAAGGGATACTGGTCTGTAGTTGTTGACATCAGTGGGGTCGAGTGTTGGTTTTTTGAGAAGGGGAGCAACTCTCGCTCTCTTGAAGACGGAAGGGACATGGCCGGCGGTCAAGGATGAGTTGATCAGCGAGGTGAGGTAGGGGAGAAGGTCACCGGAGATGGTCTGGAGAAGGGAGGAGGGGATGGGGTCAAGCGGGCAGGTTGTTGGGCGGCCCGCAGTCACAAGTCGCAGGATTTTATCTGGAGAGAGAGGGGAGAAAGAAGTCAAAGCATAGGGTAGGGCAGTGTGAGCAGGACCAGCAGTGTCATTAGACTTAACAAACGAGGATCGGATGTCGTCAACCTTCTTTTCAAAGTGGTTGACGAAGTCATCCACAGAGAGAGAGGAGGGGGGAGGGGGGGGGGGGGGATTCAGGAGGGAGGAAAATGTGGCAAAGAGCTTCCTAGGGTTAGAGGCAGATGCTTGGAATTTAGAGTGGTAGAAGGTGGCCTTAGCAGCAGAAACAGATGAAGAAAATGTAGAGAGGAGGGAGTGAAAAGATGCCAGGTCGGTAGGGAGTTTAGTTTTCTTCCATTTCCGCTCCGCTGCCCGGAGCTCAGTTCTGTGAGCTCGCAGTGAGTCATCAAGCCACGGAGCTGGAGGGGAGGACCGAGCCGGCCGGGAGGATAGGGGACACAGAGAGTCAAAGGATGCAGAAAGGGAGGAGAGGAGGGTTGAGGAGGCAGAATCAGGAGATTGGAGGGAGAAGGATTGAGCAGAGGGAAGAGATGATAGGATGGAAGAGGAGAGAGTAGTGGGAGAGAGAGAGCGAAGGTTGCGGCGGCGCATTACCATCTGTGTAGGGGCAGAGTGAGTAGTGTGGGAGGAGAGCGAGAGAGAAAAGGAAACAAAGTAGTGGTCGGAGACTTGGAGGGGAGTTGCAGTGAGATTAGTAGAGGAGCAGCATCTAGTGAAGATGAGGTCAAGCGTATTGCCTGCCTTGTGAGTAGGGGGGGACGGTGAGAGGGTGAGGTCAAAAGAGGAGAGGAGTGGAAAGAAGGAGGCAGAGAGAAATGAGTCAAACGTGGACATAGGGAGGTTGAAATCCCCCAAAACTGTGAGGGGTGAGCCATCCTCAGGAAAGGAACTTATCAAGGCGTCAAGCTCGTTGATGAACTCTCCAAGGGAACCTGGAGGGCGATAGATGACAAGGATATTAAGCTTAAATGGGCTAGTGACTGTGACAGCATGGAATTCAAATGAGGAGATAGACAGATGGGTTAGGGGAAAAATTGAGAATGTCCACTTGGGAGAGATGAGGATTCCTGTACCACCACCCCTCTGACCAGATGCTCTCGGGGTATGCGAGAACACATGGTCAGACGAGGAGAGAGCAGTAGGAGTAGCCGTGTTTTCAGTGGTGATCCATGTTTCCGTCAGCGCCAGGAAGTCGAGGGACTGGAGGTTGGCATAGGCTGGGATGAAGTCAGCTTTGTTGGCAGCAGAACGGCAGTTCCAGAGGCTGCCTGCGACCTGGAACTCCAGGTGAGGGGTGCGTGCAGGGACCACCAGGTTAGAGAGGCAGCAGCCGCGCGGTGTGGTGCGTTGTTTGTGTAGCCTGTGCAGAGAGGAGAGAACAGGGATAGGCAGAGGCATAGTTGACAGGCTATAGCAAATGGCTACAAAAATGCAGAGGAGATCGGAATGAAATGAGCTAAGCATCTGGGAGAGGAGAGAGGGGGGGCCTCCCTCAGCAAAAACTTCTACCTCAGAAACTAAAATTGTTTCACTGAACCACCCGAACAAAAACTCTCCCAACTTCCACCTTTAGAAATCAGAATTGTTGTGAACCACACCTCCCCAATCACTAACACTTTCTTCCATTTAGAAAAAATATAAACTCTCCAATTTCTAACCCTTTCTTCCATATTGAAAAAAATACAACCTCCCCAATTACTAACCCTTTCTTCTATTTAGAAAAAATACAACCTCCCAAATCACTAACCCTTTCTTCCATTTTGAAAAAATACAACCTCCCAAATCACTAACCCTTTCATCCATTTTGAAAAAATACAACCTCCCCAGTCACTAACCCTTTCTTCCATTATAAAAAAATACAACGTCCCCAATTACTAAACCTTCCTTCCGTTTAGAAAAAAAATAACCTCCCAAATCACTAACCCTTTCTTCCATTTTGAAAAAATACAACCTCCCCAATTACTAAAGCCCTTTCTTCCACATTGAAAAAAATACAACCTCCCCAATTACTAACCCTTTCTTCCATTTCGAAAAAATACAACCTCCCAAATCACTAAACCTTTCTTCCATTTTGAAAAAATACAACCTCCCACATTACTAAACCTTCCTTCCGTTTAGAAAAAATACAATCTCCCAAATCACTAACCCTTTCTTCCATTTTGAAAAAATACAAACTCCCAAATCACTAATCCTTTCTTCCATTTTGAAAAAATACAACCTCCCCAATTACTAAAGCCCTTTCTTCCATATTGAAAAAAATACAACCTCCCCAATTACTAACCCTTTCTTCCATTTAGAAAAAATACAACCTCCCCAATTATTAAACCTTCCTTCCGTTTAGAAAAATTACAACCTCCCAAATCACTCATCCTTTCTTCCATTTTGAAAAAATACAACCTCCCCAATTACTAACCCTTCCTTCCGTTTAGAAAAAATACAACTCCCAAATCACTAACCCTTTCTTCCATTTTGAAAAAATACAACCTCCCAAATACCTAACCCTTTCTTCCATTTAGAAAAAATATAACCTCCCCGATTTCTAAAGCCCTTTCTTCCATTTTGAAAAAATACAACCTCCCCAATCACTAACACTTTCTTCCATTTTGAAAAAATATAAACTCTCTAATTTCTAACCCTTTCTTCCATTTAGAAAAAATACAACCTCCCAAATCACTAACCCTTTATTCCATTTAGAAAAAATACAACCTCCCAAATCACTTTTCTTCCATTTAGAAAAAATACAACCTACCAAATCACTAACCCTTTCTTCCATTTAGAAAAAATACAACCTCCCAAATCACAAACCCTTTATTCCATTTAGAAAAAATACAACCTCCCAAATCACTTTTCTTCCATTTAGAAAAAATACAACCTCCAAAATCACTGACTTTCTTCCATTTAGAAAAAATACAACCTCCCCAATCACTAACCCTTTGTTCCATTTAGAAAATATACAACCTCCCAAATAACTAACCCTTTCTTCCCCTCCCAAATCACTAACCCTTTCTTCCATTTAGAAAAAATACAACCTCCGAAATCACTTTTCTTCCATTTAGAAAAAATACAACCTCTCAAATCACTAACCCTTTCTTCCATTTAAAAAAAATTCAACCTCCCAAATTACTAACCTTTCTTCCATTTAGAAAAAATACAACCTCCCCAATCAAGCCCTTTCTTCCATTTAGAAAAAAATACAACCTCCCCAATTACTAACCCTTTCTTCTATTTAGAAAAAATACAACCTCCCAAATCACTAACCCTTTCTTCCATTTTGAAAAAATACAACCTCCCAAATCACTAACCCTTTCATCCATTTTGAAAAAATACAACCTCCCCAGTCACTAACCCTTTCTTCCATTATAAAAAAATACAACGTCCCCAATTACTAAACCTTCCTTCCGTTTAGAAAAAAAATAACCTCCCAAATCACTAACCCTTTCTTCCATTTTGAAAAAATACAACCTCCCCAATTACTAAAGCCCTTTCTTCCACATTGAAAAAAATACAACCTCCCCAATTACTAACCCTTTCTTCCATTTCGAAAAAATACAACCTCCCAAATCACTAAACCTTTCTTCCATTTTGAAAAAATACAACCTCCCACATTACTAAACCTTCCTTCCGTTTAGAAAAAATACAATCTCCCAAATCACTAACCCTTTCTTCCATTTTGAAAAAATACAAACTCCCAAATCACTAATCCTTTCTTCCATTTTGAAAAAATACAACCTCCCCAATTACTAAAGCCCTTTCTTCCATATTGAAAAAAATACAACCTCCCCAATTACTAACCCTTTCTTCCATTTAGAAAAAATACAACCTCCCCAATTATTAAACCTTCCTTCCGTTTAGAAAAATTACAACCTCCCAAATCACTCATCCTTTCTTCCATTTTGAAAAAATACAACCTCCCCAATTACTAACCCTTCCTTCCGTTTAGAAAAAATACAACTCCCAAATCACTAACCCTTTCTTCCATTTTGAAAAAATACAACCTCCCAAATACCTAACCCTTTCTTCCATTTAGAAAAAATATAACCTCCCCGATTTCTAAAGCCCTTTCTTCCATTTTGAAAAAATACAACCTCCCCAATCACTAACACTTTCTTCCATTTTGAAAAAATATAAACTCTCTAATTTCTAACCCTTTCTTCCATTTAGAAAAAATACAACCTCCCAAATCACTAACCCTTTATTCCATTTAGAAAAAATACAACCTCCCAAATCACTTTTCTTCCATTTAGAAAAAATACAACCTACCAAATCACTAACCCTTTCTTCCATTTAGAAAAAATACAACCTCCCAAATCACAAACCCTTTATTCCATTTAGAAAAAATACAACCTCCCAAATCACTTTTCTTCCATTTAGAAAAAATACAACCTCCAAAATCACTGACTTTCTTCCATTTAGAAAAAATACAACCTCCCCAATCACTAACCCTTTGTTCCATTTAGAAAATATACAACCTCCCAAATAACTAACCCTTTCTTCCCCTCCCAAATCACTAACCCTTTCTTCCATTTAGAAAAAATACAACCTCCGAAATCACTTTTCTTCCATTTAGAAAAAATACAACCTCTCAAATCACTAACCCTTTCTTCCATTTAAAAAAAATTCAACCTCCCAAATTACTAACCTTTCTTCCATTTAGAAAAAATACAACCTCCCCAATCAAGCCCTTTCTTCCATTTAGAAAAAAATACAACCTCCCCCGATTACTAAACTTTCTTCCATTTAGAAAAAATACAACCTCCCAAATCACTTTTCTTCCATTTAGAAAAAATACAACCTCCAAAATCACTGACTTTCTTCCATTTAGAAAAAATACAACCTCCCCAATCACTAACCCTTTGTTCCATTTAGAAAATATACAACCTCCCAAATAACTAACCCTTTCTTCCCCTCCCAAATCACTAACCCTTTCTTCCATTTAGAAAAAATACAACCTCCGAAATCACTTTTCTTCCATTTAGAAAAAATACAACCTCTCAAATCACTAACCCTTTCTTCCATTTAAAAAAAATTCAACCTCCCAAATTACTAACCTTTCTTCCATTTAGAAAAAATACAACCTCCCCAATCAAGCCCTTTCTTCCATTTAGAAAAAAATACAACCTCCCCCGATTACTAAACTTTCTTCCATTTAGAAAAAATACAACGTCCCAAATCACTAACCCTTTCTTCCATTAAAAAAATACAACCTCCCCAATTACTAAACCTTTCTTCCATTTACAAAAAAATACAACCTCCCAAATCACTAATCCTTTCTTCCATTTTGAAAAAATACAACCTCCCCAATTACTAAACCTTCCTTCCGTTTAGAAAAAATACAACCTCCCAAATCACTAACCCTTTATTCCATTTTGAAAAAATACAACCTCCCAAATCACTAATCCTTTCTTCCATTTTGAAAAAATACAACCTCCCCAATTACTAAACCTTCCTTCCGTTTAGAAAAAATACAACCTCCCAAATCACTAACCCTTTCTTCCATTTTGAAAAAATACAACCTCCCAAATCACTAATCCTTTCTTCCATTTTGAAAAAATACAACCTCCCCAATTACTAAACCTTCCTTACGTTTAGAAAAAATACAACCTCTCAAATCACTAACCCTTTCTTCCATTTAAAAAAAATTCAACCTCCCAAATTACTAACCTTTCTTCCATTTAGAAAAAATACAACCTCCCCAATCAAGCCCTTTCTTCCATTTAGAAAAAAATACAACCTCCCCCGATTACTAAACTTTCTTCCATTTAGAAAAAATACAACCTCCCAAATCACTTTTCTTCCATTTAGAAAAAATACAACCTCCAAAATCACTGACTTTCTTCCATTTAGAAAAAATACAACCTCCCCAATCACTAACCCTTTGTTCCATTTAGAAAATATACAACCTCCCAAATAACTAACCCTTTCTTCCCCTCCCAAATCACTAACCCTTTCTTCCATTTAGAAAAAATACAACCTCCGAAATCACTTTTCTTCCATTTAGAAAAAATACAACCTCTCAAATCACTAACCCTTTCTTCCATTTAAAAAAAATTCAACCTCCCAAATTACTAACCTTTCTTCCATTTAGAAAAAATACAACCTCCCCAATCAAGCCCTTTCTTCCATTTAGAAAAAAATACAACCTCCCCCGATTACTAAACTTTCTTCCATTTAGAAAAAATACAACGTCCCAAATCACTAACCCTTTCTTCCATTAAAAAAATACAACCTCCCCAATTACTAAACCTTTCTTCCATTTACAAAAAAATACAACCTCCCAAATCACTAATCCTTTCTTCCATTTTGAAAAAATACAACCTCCCCAATTACTAAACCTTCCTTCCGTTTAGAAAAAATACAACCTCCCAAATCACTAACCCTTTATTCCATTTTGAAAAAATACAACCTCCCAAATCACTAATCCTTTCTTCCATTTTGAAAAAATACAACCTCCCCAATTACTAAACCTTCCTTCCGTTTAGAAAAAATACAACCTCCCAAATCACTAACCCTTTCTTCCATTTTGAAAAAATACAACCTCCCAAATCACTAATCCTTTCTTCCATTTTGAAAAAATACAACCTCCCCAATTACTAAACCTTCCTTACGTTTAGAAAAAATACAACCTCCCAAATCACTAACCCTTTCTTCCATTTTGAAAAAATACAACATCCCAAATTACTAAAGCCCTTTCTTCCATATTGAAAAAAATACAACCTCCCCAATTAATAACCCTTTCTTCCATTTAGAAAAAATACAACCTCCCAAATCACTATCCCTTTCTTCCATTTTGAAAAAATACAACCTCCCAAATCACTAATCATTTCTTCCATTTTGAAAAAATACAACCTCCCCAATTACTAACCCTTTCTTCCCTTTAGAAAAAATACAACCTCCCCAATTACTAAACCTTCCTTCCGTTTAGAAAAAATACAACCTCCCAAATCACTAACCTTTTCTTCCATTTAGAAAAAATACAACCTCCCCGATTACTAACCCTTTCTTCCATTTTGAAAAAATACAACCTCCCAAATCACTAATCCTTTCTTCCATTAAAAAAAATATAACCTCCACGATTACTAACCCTTCCTTCCGTTTAGAAAAAATATAAACTCTCCAATTTCTAACCCTTTCTTCCATTTTGAAAAAATACAACCTCCCCAATTACTAAAGCCCTTTCTTCCATATTGAAAAAAATACAACCTCCCCAATTACTAACCCTTTCTTCCGTTTAGAAAAAATACAACCTCCCAAATCACTAATCCTTTCTTCCATTTTGAAAAAATACAACCTCCCCAATTACTAAACCTTCCTTCCGTTTAGAAAAAATACAACCTCCCAAATCACTAATCCTTTCTTCCATTTTGAAAAAATACAACCTCCCCAATTACTAAACCTTCCTTCCGTTTAGAAAAAATACAACCTCCCAAATCACTAACCCTTTCTTCCATTTTGAAAAAATACAACCTCCCAAATCACTAATCCTTTCTTCCATTTTGAAAAAATACAACCTCCCCAATTACTAAACCTTCCTTCCGTTTAGAAAAAATACAACCTCCCAAATCACTAACCCTTTCTTCCATTTTGAAAAAATACAACCTCCCAAATTACTAAAGCCATTTCTTCCACATTGAAAAAAATACAACCTCCCCAATTAATAACCCTTTCTTCCATTTAGAAAAAATACAACCTCCCAAATCACTATCCCTTTCTTCCATTTTGAAAAAATACAACCTCCCAAATCACTAATCATTTCTTCCTTTTTGAAAAAATACAACCTCCCCAATTACTAACCCTTTCTTCCCTTTAGAAAAAATACAACCTCCCCAATTACTAAACCTTCCTTCCGTTTAGAAAAAATACAACCTCCCAAATCACTAACCTTTTCTTCCATTTAGAAAAAATACAACCTCCCCGATTACTAACCCTTTCTTCAATTTTTAAAAAATATAACCTCCACGATTACTAAAGCCCTTTCTTCCATTTTGAAAAAATACAACCTCCCCAATCACTAACACTTTCTTCCATTTAGAAAAAATATAAACTCCCTGATTACTAACCCTTTCTTCCATTTAGAAAAAATACAACCTCACCAATCACTAACCCTTTCTTCCATTTTGAAAAATTATAACCTCCCCGATTACTAAAGCCCTTTCTTCCATTTAGAAAAAATACAACCTCCCTGATTACTAACCCTTTCTTCCATTTAGAAAAAATACAACCTCCCCAATCACTAACCCTTTCCTCCATTTTGAAAAAATACAACCTCCCCAATTACTAAAGCCCTTTCTTCCATATTGAAAAAAATACAACCTCCCCAATTACTAACCCTTTCTTCCATTTAGAAAAAATACAACCTCCCCAATATCTAACCCTTTCTTCCATTTTGAAAAAATACAACCTCCCAAATAACTAACCCTTTCTTACATTTTGAAAAAATACAACCTCCCCAATTACTAACACTCTCTTCCATTTAGAAAAAATACAACCTCCCCAATTACTAAACCTTTCTTCCATTTACAAAAAAATACAACCTCCCAAATCACTAACCCTTTCTACCATTTAGAAAAAATACAACCTCCCAAATCATTAATTTCTTCCATTTAGAAAAAATACAACCTCCCAAATCACTAACCCTTTCTTCCATTTTGAAAAAATACAACCTCCCAAATCACTAATCCTTTCTTCCATTTTGAAAAAATACAACCTCCCAAATCACTAACCCTTTCGTCCATTTTGAAAAAATACAACCTCCCCAATTACTAAAGCCCTTTGTTCCATATTGAAAAAAATACAACCTCCCCAATTACTAAAGCCCTTTCTTCCATATTGAAAAAAATACAACCTCCCCAATTACTAACCCTTTCTTCCATTTTGAAAAAATACAACCTCCCAAATCACTAACCCTTTCTTCCATTTTGAAAAAATACAACCTCCCAAATCACTAATCCTTTCTTCCATTTTGAAAAAATACAACCTCCCAAATCACTAACCCTTTCGTCCATTTTGAAAAAATACAACCTCCCCAATTACTAAAGCCCTTTCTTCCATATTGAAAAAAATACAACCTCCCCAATTACTAAAGCCCTTTCTTCCATATTGAAAAAAATACAACCTCCCCAATTACTAACCCTTTCTTCCATTTAGAAAAAATACAACCTCCCAAATCACAAAACCTTTCTTCCATTTTGAAAAAATACAACCTCCCCAATTAACTAACCATTTCTTCCATTTTGAAAAAATACAACCTCTCAAATCACTAACCCTTTCTTCCATTTAAAAAAATATAACCTCCACGATTACTAAAGCCCTTTCTTCCATTTTGAAAAAATACAACCTCCCCAATCACTAACACTTTCTTCCATTTAGAAAAAATATAAACTCTCCAATTTCTAACCCTTTCTTCCATTTTGAAAAAATACAACCTCCCCAATTACTAAAGCCCTTTCTTCCATATTGAAAAAAATACAACCTCCCCAATTACTAACCCTTTCTTCTTTTTAGAAAAAATACAACCTCCCAAATCACTAACCCTTTCTTCCATTTTGAAAAAATACAACCTCCCAAATCACTAACCCTTTCATCAATTTTTTTAAAAATACAACCTCCCCAGTCACTAACCCTTTCTTCCATTATAAAAAAATACAACGTCCCCAATTACTAAACCTTCCTTCCGTTTAGAAAAAAAATAACCTCCCAAATCACTAACCCTTTCTTCCATTTTGAAAAAATACAACCTCCCCAATTACTAAAGCCCTTTCTTCCACATTGAAAAAAATACAACCTCCCCAATTACTAACCCTTTCTTCCATTTTGAAAAAATACAACCTCCCAAATCACTAAACCTTTCTTCCATTTTGAAAAAATACAACCTCCCACATTACTAAACCTTCCTTCCGTTTAGAAAAAATACAACCTCCCAAATCACTAACCCTTTCTTCCATTTTGAAAAATTATAACCTCCCCGATTACTAAAGCCCTTTCTTCCATTTAGAAAAAATACAACCTCCCAAATCACTAATCCTTTCTTCCATTTTGAAAAAATACAACCTCCCCAATTACTAAACCTTCCTTCCGTTTAGAAAAAATACAACCTCCCAAATCACTAATCCTTTCTTCCATTTTGAAAAAATACAACCTCCCCAATTACTAAACCTTCCTTCCGTTTAGAAAAAATACAACCTCCCAAATCACTAACCCTTTCTTCCATTTTGAAAAAATACAACCTCCCAAATTACTAAAGCCCTTTCTTCCATATTGAAAAAAATACAACCTCCCCAATTAATAACCCTTTCTTCCATTTAGAAAAAATACAACCTCCCAAATCACTATCCCTTTCTTCCATTTTGAAAAAATACAACCTCCCAAATCACTAATCATTTCTTCCATTTTGAAAAAATACAACCTCCCCAATTACTAACCCTTTCTTCCCTTTAGAAAAAATACAACCTCCCCAATTACTAAACCTTCCTTCCGTTTAGAAAAAATACAACCTCCCAAATCACTAACCTTTTCTTCCATTTAGAAAAAATACAACCTCCCCGATTACTAACCCTTTCTTCAATTTTTAAAAAATATAACCTCCACGATTACTAAAGCCCTTTCTTCCATTTTGAAAAAATACAACCTCCCCAATCACTAACCCTTTCTTCCATTTAGAAAAAATATAAACTCCCTGATTACTAACCCTTTCTTCCATTTAGAAAAAATACAACCTCACCAATCACTAACCCTTTCTTCCATTTTGAAATATTATAACCTCCCCGATTACTAAAGCCCTTTCTTCCATTTAGAAAAAATACAACCTCCCTGATTACTAACCCTTTCTTCCATTTAGAAAATATACAACCTCCCCAATCACTAACCCTTTCCTCCATTTTGAAAAAATACAACCTCCCCAATTACTAAAGCCCTTTCTTCCATATTGAAAAAAATACAACCTCCCCAATTACTAACCCTTTCTTCCATTTAGAAAAAATACAACCTCCCCAATATCTAACCCTTTCTTCCATTTTGAAAAAATACAACCTCCCAAATAACTAACCCTTTCTTACATTTTGAAAAAATACAACCTCCCCAATTACTAACACTCTCTTCCATTTAGAAAAAATACAACCTCCCCAATTACTAAACCTTTCTTCCATTTACAAAAAAATACAACCTCCCAAATCACTAACCCTTTCTACCATTTAGAAAAAATACAACCTCCCAAATCATTAATTTCTTCCATTTAGAAAAAATACAACCTCCCAAATCACTAACCCTTTCTTCCATTTTGAAAAAATACAACCTCCCAAATCACTAATCCTTTCTTCCATTTTGAAAAAATACAACCTCCCAAATCACTAACCCTTTCGTCCATTTTGAAAAAATACAACCTCCCCAATTACTAAAGCCCTTTGTTCCATATTGAAAAAAATACAACCTCCCCAATTACTAAAGCCCTTTCTTCCATATTGAAAAAAATACAACCTCCCCAATTACTAACCCTTTCTTCCATTTTGAAAAAATACAACCTCCCAAATCACTAACCCTTTCTTCCATTTTGAAAAAATACAACCTCCCAAATCACTAACCCTTTCATCCATTTTGAAAAAATACAACCTCCCCAATTACTAAAGCCCTTTCTTCCATATTGAAAAAAATACAACCTCCCCAATTACTAAAGCCCTTTCTTCCATATTGAAAAAAATACAACCTCCCCAATTACTAACCCTTTCTTCCATTTAGAAAAAATACAACCTCCCAAATCACAAAACCTTTCTTCCATTTTGAAAAAATACAACCTCCCCAATTAACTAACCCTTTCTTCCATTTTGAAAAAATACAACCTCTCAAATCACTAACCCTTTCTTCCATTTAAAAAAATATAACCTCCACGATTACTAAAGCCCTTTCTTCCATTTTGAAAAAATACAACCTCCCCAATCACTAACACTTTCTTCCATTTAGAAAAAATATAAACTCTCCAATTTCTAACCCTTTCTTCCATTTTGAAAAAATACAACCTCCCCAATTACTAAAGCCCTTTCTTCCATATTGAAAAAAATACAACCTCCCCAATTACTAACCCTTTCTTCTATTTAGAAAAAATACAACCTCCCAAATCACTAACCCTTTCTTCCATTTTGAAAAAATACAACCTCCCAAATCACTAACCCTTTCATCAATTTTTTTAAAAATACAACCTCCCCAGTCACTAACCCTTTCTTCCATTATAAAAAAATACAACGTCCCCAATTACTAAAGCCCTTTCTTCCACATTGAAAAAAATACAACCTCCCACATTACTAAACCTTCCTTCCGTTTAGAAAAAATACAACCTCCCAAATCACTAACCCTTTCTTCCATTTTGAAAAAATACAAACTCCCAAATCACTAATCCTTTCTTCCATTTTGAAAAAATACAACCTCCCCAATTACTAAAGCCCTTTCTTCCATATTGAAAAAAATACAACCTCCCCAATTAC
Source organism: Coregonus lavaretus (assembly GCF_964263955.1). NCBI lineage: Eukaryota > Metazoa > Chordata > Actinopteri > Salmoniformes > Salmonidae > Coregonus > Coregonus lavaretus. Next base: position 95,274,022 of record NC_139988.1, on the reverse strand, counting down.
TAACCCTTTCTTCCATTTAGAAAAAATACAACCTCCCCAATTACTAACCCTTCCTTCCGTTTAGAAAAAATACAACTCCCAAATCACTAACCCTTTCTTCCATTTTGAAAAAATACAACCTCCCAAATCACTAACCCTTTCTTCCATTTAGAAAAAATATAACCTCCCCGATTTCTAAAGCCCTTTCTTCCATTTTGAAAAAATACAACCTCCCCAATCACTAACACTTTCTTCCATTTTGAAAAAATATAAACTCTCTAATTTCTAACCCTTTCTTCCATTTAGAAAAAATACAACCTCCCTGATTACTAACCCTTTCTTCCATTTAGAAAAAATACAACCTCCCCAATCACTAACCCTTTCTTCCATTTTGAAAAAATACAACCTCCCCAATTACTAAAGCCCTTTCTTCCATATTGAAAAAAATACAACCTCCCCAATTACTAACCCTTTCTTCCATTTTGAAAAAATACAACCTCCCCAATTACTAAACCTTCCTTCCGTTTAGAAAAAATACTACCTCCCAAATCACTAACCCTTTCTTCCATTTTGAAAAAATACAACCTCCCCAATCACTAACCCTTTCTTCCATTTTGAAAAAATACAACCTCCCCAATTACTAAAGCCCTTTCTTCCATATTGAAAAAAATACAACATCCCCAATTACTAAAGCCCTTTCTTCCATTTTGAAAAAATACAACCTCCCCAATTACTAAACCTTCCTTCCGTTTAGAAAAAATACTACCTCCCAAATCACTAACCCTTTCTTCCATTTTGAAAAAATACAACCTCCCCAATCACTAACCCTTTCTGCCTTTTTGAAAAAATACAACCTCCCCAATTACTAAAGCCCTTTCTTCCATATTGAAAAAAATACAACCTCCCCAATTACTAACCCATTCTTCCATTTAGAAAAAATACAACCTCCCCAATCACTAACCCTTTCTTCCATTTTGAAAAAATACAACCTCCCCAATTACTAAAGCCCTTTCTTCCATATTGAAAAAAATACAACCTCCCCAATTACTAAACCTTTCTTCTATTTTGAAAAAATACAACCTCCCCAATTACTAACCCTTTCTTCCATTTTGAAAAAATACAACCTCTCAAATCACTAACCCTTTCTTCCATTAAAAAAAATATAACCTCCACGATTACTAAAGCCCTTTCTTCCATTTTGAAAAAATACAACCTCCCCAATCACTAACACTTTCTTCCATTTAGAAAAAATATAAACTCTCCAATTTCTAACCCTTTCTTCCATTTTGAAAAAATACAACCTCCCCAATTACTAAAGCCCTTTCTTCCATATTGAAAAAAATACAACCTCCCCAATTACTAACCCATTCTTCTATTTAGAAAAAATACAACCTCCCAAATCACTAACGCTTTCTTCCATTATAAAAAAAATAAAACCTCCCCAATTAAAATATGCCCTTTCTTCCATATTGAAAAAAATACAACCTCCCCAATTACTAACCCTTTCTTCCATTTAGAAAAAATACAACCTCCCCAGTCACTAACCCTTTCTTCCATTATAAAAAAATACAACCTCCCCAATTACTAAACCTTCCTTCCGTTTAGAAAAAAAATAACCTCCCAAATCACTAACCCTTTCTTCCATTTTGAAAAAATACAACCTCCCCAATTACTAAAGCCCTTTCTTCCACATTGAAAAAAATACAACCTCCCCAATTACTAACCCTTTCTTCCATTTTGAAAAAATACAACCTCCCAAATCACTAAACCTTTCTTCCATTTTGAAAAAATACAACCTCCCACATTACTAAACCTTCCTTCCGTTTAGAAAAAATACAACCTCCCAAATCACTAACCCTTTCTTCCATTTTGAAAAAATACAAACTCCCAAATCACTAATCCTTTCTTCCATTTTGAAAAAATACAACCTCCCCAATTACTAAAGCCCTTTCTTCCATATTGAAAAAAATACAACCTCCCCAATTACTAACCCTTTCTTCCATTTAGAAAAAATACAACCTCCCCAATTACTAACCCTTCCTTCCGTTTAGAAAAAATACAACTCCCAAATCACTAACCCTTTCTTCCATTTTGAAAAAATACAACCTCCCAAATCACTAACCCTTTCTTCCATTTAGAAAAAATATAACCTCCCCGATTTCTAAAGCCCTTTCTTCCATTTTGAAAAAATACAACCTCCCCAATCACTAACACTTTCTTCCATTTTGAAAAAATATAAACTCTCTAATTTCTAACCCTTTCTTCCATTTAGAAAAAATACAACCTCCCTGATTACTAACCCTTTCTTCCATTTAGAAAAAATACAACCTCCCCAATCACTAACCCTTTCTTCCATTTTGAAAAAATACAACCTCCCCAATTACTAAAGCCCTTTCTTCCATATTGAAAAAAATACAACCTCCCCAATTACTAACCCTTTCTTCCATTTTGAAAAAATACAACCTCCCCAATTACTAAACCTTCCTTCCGTTTAGAAAAAATACTACCTCCCAAATCACTAACCCTTTCTTCCATTTTGAAAAAATACAACCTCCCCAATCACTAACCCTTTCTTCCATTTTGAAAAAATACAACCTCCCCAATTACTAAAGCCCTTTCTTCCATATTGAAAAAAATACAACCTCCCCAATTACTAAAGCCCTTTCTTCCATTTTGAAAAAAATACAACCTCCCCAATTACTAACCCATTCTTCCATTTAGAAAAAATACAACCTCCCCAATCACTAACCCTTTCTTCCATTTTGAAAAAATACAACCTCCCCAATTACTAAAGCCCTTTCTTCCATATTGAAAAAAATACAACCTCCCCAATTACTAAACCTTTCTTCTATTTTGAAAAAATACAACCTCCCCAATTACTAACCCTTTCTTCCATTTTGAAAAAATACAACCTCTCAAATCACTAACCCTTTCTTCCATTAAAAAAAATATAACCTCCACGATTACTAAAGCCCTTTCTTCCATTTTGAAAAAATACAACCTCCCCAATCACTAACACTTTCTTCCATTTAGAAAAAATATAAACTCTCCAATTTCTAACCCTTTCTTCCATTTTGAAAAAATACAACCTCCCCAATTACTAAAGCCCTTTCTTCCATATTGAAAAAAATACAACCTCCCCAATTACTAACCCATTCTTCTATTTAGAAAAAATACAACCTCCCAAATCACTAACGCTTTCTTCCATTATAAAAAAAATAAAACCTCCCCAATTAAAATATGCCCTTTCTTCCATATTGAAAAAAATACAACCTCCCCAATTACTAACCCTTTCTTCCATTTAGAAAAAATACAACCTCCCCAATCACTAACCCTTTCTTCCATTTTGAAAAAATACAACCTCCCAAATCACTAAACATTCCTTCCGTTTTGAAAAAATACAACCTCCCCAGTCACTAACCCTTTCTTCCATTATAAAAAAAATACAACGTCCCCAATTACTAAACCTACCTTCCATTTAAAAAAAATACAACCTCCCAAATTACTAACCTTTCTTCCATTTAGAAAAAATACAACCTCCCAAATCACTAACCCTTTCTTCCATTTAAAAAAAATACAACCTCCCAAATTACTAACCTTTCTTCCATTTAGAAAAAATACAACCTCCCCAATCAAGCCCTTTCTTCCATTCAGAAAAAAATACAACCTCCCCGATTACTAAACTTTTTTCCATTTAGAAAAAATACAACCTCCCCAATCACTAACCCTTTCTTCCATTTTGAAAAAATACAACCTCCCCAATTACTAAAGCCCTTTCTTCCATATTGAAAAAAATACAACCTCCCCAATTACTAACCCTTTCTTCCATTTTGAAAAAATACAACCTCCCCAATTACTAAACCTTCCTTCCGTTTAGAAAAAATACTACCTCCCAAATCACTAACCCTTTCTTCCATTTTGAAAAAATACAACCTCCCCAATCACTAACCCTTTCTTCCATTTTGAAAAAATACAACCTCCCCAATTACTAAAGCCCTTTCTTCCATATTGAAAAAAATACAACCTCCCCAATTACTAAAGCCCTTTCTTCCATTTTGAAAAAATACAACCTCCCCAATTACTAAACCTTCCTTCCGTTTAGAAAAAATACTACCTCCCAAATCACTAACCCTTTCTTCCATTTTGAAAAAATACAACCTCCCCAATCACTAACCCTTTCTGCCTTTTTGAAAAAATACAACCTCCCCAATTACTAAAGCCCTTTCTTCCATATTGAAAAAAATACAACCTCCCCAATTACTAACCCATTCTTCCATTTAGAAAAAATACAACCTCCCCAATCACTAACCCTTTCTTCCATTTTGAAAAAATACAACCTCCCCAATTACTAAAGCCCTTTCTTCCATATTGAAAAAAATACAACCTCCCCAATTACTAAACCTTTCTTCTATTTTGAAAAAATACAACCTCCCCAATTACTAACCCTTTCTTCCATTTTGAAAAAATACAACCTCTCAAATCACTAACCCTTTCTTCCATTAAAAAAAATATAACCTCCACGATTACTAAAGCCCTTTCTTCCATTTTGAAAAAATACAACCTCCCCAATCACTAACACTTTCTTCCATTTAGAAAAAATATAAACTCTCCAATTTCTAACCCTTTCTTCCATTTTGAAAAAATACAACCTCCCCAATTACTAAAGCCCTTTCTTCCATATTGAAAAAAATACAACCTCCCCAATTACTAACCCATTCTTCTATTTAGAAAAAATACAACCTCCCAAATCACTAACGCTTTCTTCCATTATAAAAAAAATAAAACCTCCCCAATTAAAATATGCCCTTTCTTCCATATTGAAAAAAATACAACCTCCCCAATTACTAACCCTTTCTTCCATTTAGAAAAAATACAACCTCCCCAATCACTAACCCTTTCTTCCATTTTGAAAAAATACAACCTCCCAAATCACTAAACATTCCTTCCGTTTTGAAAAAATACAACCTCCCCAGTCACTAACCCTTTCTTCCATTATAAAAAAAATACAACGTCCCCAATTACTAAACCTACCTTCCATTTAAAAAAAATACAACCTCCCAAATTACTAACCTTTCTTCCATTTAGAAAAAATACAACCTCCCAAATCACTAACCCTTTCTTCCATTTAAAAAAAATACAACCTCCCAAATTACTAACCTTTCTTCCATTTAGAAAAAATACAACCTCCCCAATCAAGCCCTTTCTTCCATTCAGAAAAAAATACAACCTCCCCGATTACTAAACTTTTTTCCATTTAGAAAAAATACAACCTCCCCAATTACTAAACCTTTCTTCCATTTAGAAAAAATACAACCTCCCAAATCACTAACCCTTTATTCCATTTAGAAAAAATACAACCTCCCAAATCACTTTTCTTCCATTTAGAAAAAATACAACCTCCCCAATCACTAACCCTTTCTTCCATTATAAAAAAATACAACGTCCCCAATTACTAAACCTTCCTTCCGTTTAGAAAAAAAATAACCTCCCAAATCACTAACCCTTTCTTCCATTTTGAAAAAATACAACCTCCCCAATTACTAAAGCCCTTTCTTCCACATTGAAAAAAATACAACCTCCCCAATTACTAACCCTTTCTTCCATTTTGAAAAAATACAACCTCCCAAATCACTAAACCTTTCTTCCATTTTGAAAAAATACAACCTCCCCAATCACTAACACTTTCTTCCATTTAGAAAAAATATAAACTCTCCAATTTCTAACCCTTTCTTCCATTTTGAAAAAATACAACCTCCCCAATTACTAAAGCCCTTTCTTCCATATTGAAAAAAATACAACCTCCCCAATTACTAACCCATTCTTCTATTTAGAAAAAATACAACCTCCCAAATCACTAACGCTTTCTTCCATTATAAAAAAAATAAAACCTCCCCAATTAAAATATGCCCTTTCTTCCATATTGAAAAAAATACAACCTCCCCAATTACTAACCCTTTCTTCCATTTAGAAAAAATACAACCTCCCCAATCACTAACCCTTTCTTCCATTTTGAAAAAATACAACCTCCCAAATCACTAAACATTCCTTCCGTTTTGAAAAAATACAACCTCCCCAGTCACTAACCCTTTCTTCCATTATAAAAAAAATACAACGTCCCCAATTACTAAACCTACCTTCCATTTAAAAAAAATACAACCTCCCAAATTACTAACCTTTCTTCCATTTAGAAAAAATACAACCTCCCAAATCACTAACCCTTTCTTCCATCTAAAAAAAATACAACCTCCCAAATTACTAACCTTTCTTCCATTTAGAAAAAATACAACCTCCCCAATCAAGCCCTTTCTTCCATTCAGAAAAAAATACAACCTCCCCGATTACTAAACTTTTTTCCATTTAGAAAAAATACAACCTCCCCAATTACTAAACCTTTCTTCCATTTAGAAAAAATACAACCTCCCAAATCACTAACCCTTTATTCCATTTAGAAAAAATACAACCTCCCAAATCACTTTTCTTCCATTTAGAAAAAATACAACCTCCCCAATCACTAACCCTTTCTTCCATTATAAAAAAATACAACGTCCCCAATTACTAAACCTTCCTTCCGTTTTGAAAAAATACAACCTCCCAAATCACTAAACATTCCTTCCGTTTTGAAAAAATACAACCTCCCCAGTCACTAACCCTTTCTTCCATTATAAAAAAAATACAACGTCCCCAATTACTAAACCTTCCTTCCATTTAAAAAAAATACAACCTCCCAAATTACTAACCTTTCTTCCATTTAGAAAAAATACAACCTCCCCAATCACTAACACTTTCTTCCATTTTGAAAAAATATAAACTCTCTAATTTCTAACCCTTTCTTCCATTTAGAAAAAATACAACCTCCCTGATTACTAACCCTTTCTTCCATTTAGAAAAAATACAACCTCCCCAATCACTAACCCTTTCTTCCATTTTGAAAAAATACAACCTCCCCAATTACTAAAGCCCTTTCTTCCATATTGAAAAAAATACAACCTCCCCAATTACTAACCCTTTCTTCCATTTTGAAAAAATACAACCTCCCCAATTACTAAACCTTCCTTCCGTTTAGAAAAAATACTACCTCCCAAATCACTAACCCTTTCTTCCATTTTGAAAAAATACAACCTCCCCAATCACTAACCCTTTCTTCCATTTTGAAAAAATACAACCTCCCCAATTACTAAAGCCCTTTCTTCCATATTGAAAAAAATACAACCTCCCCAATTACTAAAGCCCTTTCTTCCATTTTGAAAAAATACAACCTCCCCAATTACTAAACCTTCCTTCCGTTTAGAAAAAATACTACCTCCCAAATCACTAACCCTTTCTTCCATTTTGAAAAAATACAACCTCCCCAATCACTAACCCTTTCTGCCTTTTTGAAAAAATACAACCTCCCCAATTACTAAAGCCCTTTCTTCCATATTGAAAAAAATACAACCTCCCCAATTACTAACCCATTCTTCCATTTAGAAAAAATACAACCTCCCCAATCACTAACCCTTTCTTCCATTTTGAAAAAATACAACCTCCCCAATTACTAAAGCCCTTTCTTCCATATTGAAAAAAATTCAACCTCCCCAATTACTAAACCTTTCTTCTATTTTGAAAAAATACAACCTCCCCAATTACTAACCCTTTCTTCCATTTTGAAAAAATACAACCTCTCAAATCACTAACCCTTTCTTCCATTAAAAAAAATATAACCTCCACGATTACTAAAGCCCTTTCTTCCATTTTGAAAAAATACAACCTCCCCAATCACTAACACTTTCTTCCATTTAGAAAAAATATAAACTCTCCAATTTCTAACCCTTTCTTCCATTTTGAAAAAATACAACCTCCCCAATTACTAAAGCCCTTTCTTCCATATTGAAAAAAATACAACCTCCCCAATTACTAACCCATTCTTCTATTTAGAAAAAATACAACCTCCCAAATCACTAACGCTTTCTTCCATTATAAAAAAAATAAAACCTCCCCAATTAAAATATGCCCTTTCTTCCATATTGAAAAAAATACAACCTCCCCAATTACTAAACCTACCTTCCATTTAAAAAAAATACAACCTCCCAAATTACTAACCTTTCTTCCATTTAGAAAAAATACAACCTCCCAAATCACTAACCCTTTCTTCCATTTAAAAAAAATACAACCTCCCAAATTACTAACCTTTCTTCCATTTAGAAAAAATACAACCTCCCCAATCAAGCCCTTTCTTCCATTCAGAAAAATATACAACCTCCCCGATTACTAAACTTTTTTCCATTTAGAAAAAATACAACCTCCCCAATTACTAAACCTTTCTTCCATTTAGAAAAAATACAACCTCCCAAATCACTAACCCTTTATTCCATTTAGAAAAAATACAACCTCCCAAATCACTTTTCTTCCATTTAGAAAAAATACAACCTCCCCAATCACTAACCCTTTCTTCCATTATAAAAAAATACAACGTCCCCAATTACTAAACCTTCCTTCCGTTTAGAAAAGAAATAACCTCCCAAATCACTAACCCTTTCTTCCATTTTGAAAAAATACAACCTCCCCAATTACTAAAGCCCTTTCTTCCACATTGAAAAAAATACAACCTCCCCAATTACTAACCCTTTCTTCCATTTTGAAAAAATACAACCTCCCAAATCACTAAACCTTTCTTCCATTTTGAAAAAATACAACCTCCCACATTACTAAACCTTCCTTCCGTTTAGAAAAAATACAACCTCCCAAATCACTAACCCTTTCTTCCATTTTGAAAAAATACAACCTCCCCAATTACTAAAGCCCTTTCTTCCATATTGAAAAAAATACAACCTCCCCAATTACTAACCCTTCCTTCCGTTTAGAAAAAATACAACTCCCAAATCACTAACCCTTTCTTCCATTTTGAAAAAATACAACCTCCCAAATCACTAACCCTTTCTTCCATTTAGAAAAAATATAACCTCCCCGATTTCTAAAGCCCTTTCTTCCATTTTGAAAAAATACAACCTCCCCAATCACTAACACTTTCTTCCATTTTGAAAAAATATAAACTCTCTAATTTCTAACCCTTTCTTCCATTTAGAAAAAATACAACCTCCCTGATTACTAACCCTTTCTTCCATTTAGAAAAAATACAACCTCCCCAATCACTAACCCTTTCTTCCATTTTGAAAAAATACAACCTCCCCAATTACTAAAGCCCTTTCTTCCATATTGAAAAAAATACAACCTCCCCAATTACTAACCCTTTCTTCCATTTTGAAAAAATACAACCTCCCCAATTACTAAACCTTCCTTCCGTTTAGAAAAAATACTACCTCCCAAATCACTAACCCTTTCTTCCATTTTGAAAAAATACAACCTCCCCAATCACTAACCCTTTCTTCCATTTTGAAAAAATACAACCTCCCCAATTACTAAAGCCCTTTCTTCCATATTGAAAAAAATACAACCTCCCCAATTACTAAAGCCCTTTCTTCCATTTTGAAAAAATACAACCTCCCCAATTACTAAACCTTCCTTCCGTTTAGAAAAAATACTACCTCCCAAATCACTAACCCTTTCTTCCATTTTGAAAAAATACAACCTCCCCAATCACTAACCCTTTCTGCCTTTTTGAAAAAATACAACCTCCCCAATTACTAAAGCCCTTTCTTCCATATTGAAAAAAATACAACCTCCCCAATTACTAACCCATTCTTCCATTTAGAAAAAATACAACCTCCCCAATCACTAACCCTTTCTTCCATTTTGAAAAAATACAACCTCCCCAATTACTAAAGCCCTTTCTTCCATATTGAAAAAAATACAACCTCCCCAATTACTAAACCTTTCTTCTATTTTGAAAAAATACAACCTCCCCAATTACTAACCCTTTCTTCCATTTTGAAAAAATACAACGTCTCAAATCACTAACCCTTTCTTCCATTTAAAAAAATATAACCTCCACGATTACTAAAGCCCTTTCTTCCATTTTGAAAAAATACAACCTCCCCAATCACTAACACTTTCTTCCATTTAGAAAAAATATAAACTCTCCAATTTCTAACCCTTTCTTCCATTTTGAAAAAATACAACCTCCCCAATTACTAAAGCCCTTTCTTCCATATTGAAAAAAATACAACCTCCCCAATTACTAACCCATTCTTCTATTTAGAAAAAATACAACCTCCCAAATCACTAACGCTTTCTTCCATTATAAAAAAAATAAAACCTCCCCAATTAAAATATGCCCTTTCTTCCATATTGAAAAAAATACAACCTCCCCAATCACTAACACTTTCTTCCATTTTGAAAAAATACAACCTCCCAAATCACTAAACATTCCTTCCGTTTTGAAAAAATACAACCTCCCCAGTCACTAACCCTTTCTTCCATTATAAAAAAAATACAACGTCCCCAATTACTAAACCTTCCTTCCATTTAAAAAAAATACAACCTCCCAAATTACTAACCTTTCTTCCATTTAGAAAAAATACAACCTCCCAAATCACTAACCCTTTCTTCCATTTAAAAAAAATACAACCTCCCAAATTACTAACCTTTCTTCCATTTAGAAAAAATACAACCTCCCCAATCAAGCCCTTTCTTCCATTCAGAAAAAAATACAACCTCCCCGATTACTAAACTTTTTTCCATTTAGAAAAAATACAACCTCCCCAATTACTAAACCTTTGTTCCATTTAGAAAATATACAACCTCCCAAATAACTAACCCTTTCTTCCATTTAGAAAAAATACAACCTCCCAAATCACTAACCCTTTATTCCATTTAGAAAAAAAACAACCTCCCAAAACACTTTTCTTCCATTTAGAAAAAATACAACCTCCCAAATCACTAACCCTTTCTTCCATTTAGAAAAAATACAACCTCCCAAATCACAAACCCTTTATTCCATTTAGAAAAAATACAACCTCCCAAATCACTAACGCTTTCTTCCATTATAAAAAAAATAAAACCTCCCCAATTAAAATATGCCCTTTCTTCCATATTGAAAAAAATACAACCTCCCAAATCACTAAACCTTTCTTCCATTTTGAAAAAATACAACCTCCCCAATTACTAACCCTTTCTTCCATTTTGAAAAAATACAACCTCTCAAATCACTAACCCTTTCTTCCATTTAAAAAAATATAACCTCCACGATTACTAAAGCCCTTTCTTCCATTTTGAAAAAATACAACCTCCCCAATCACTAACACTTTCTTCCATTTAGAAAAAATATAAACTCTCCAATTTCTAACCCTTTCTTCCATTTTGAAAAAATACAACCTCCCCAATTACTAAAGCCCTTTCTTCCATATTGAAAAAAATACAACCTTCCCAATTACTAACCCTTTCTTCTATTTAGAAAAAATAAAACCTCCCAAATCACTAACCCTTTCATCCATTTTGAAAAAATACAACCTCCCCAGTCACTAACCCTTTCTTCCATTATAAAAAAATACAACGTCCCCAATTACTAAACCTTCCTTCCGTTTAGAAAAAATACAACCTCCCAAATCACTAATCCTTTCTTCCATTTTGAAAAAATACAACCTCCCAAATCACTAACCCTTTCTTCCATTTTGAAAAAATACAACCTCCCAAATCACTAATCCTTTCTTCCATTTTGAAAAAATACAACCTCCCAAATCACTAACCCTTTCGTCCATTTTGAAAAAATACAACCTCCCCAATTACTAAAGCCCTTTCTTCCATATTGAAAAAAATACAACCTCCCCAATTACTAAAGCCCTTTCTTCCATATTGAAAAAAATACAACCTCCCCAATTACTAACCCTTTCTTCCATTGAGAAAAAATACAACCTCCCAAATCACTAAACCTTTCTTCCATTTTGAAAAAATACAACCTCCCCAATTACTAACCCTTTCTTCCATTTTGAAAAAATACAACCTCTCAAATCACTAACCCTTTCTTCCATTTAAAAAAATATAACCTCCACGATTACTAAAGCCCTTTCTTCCATTTTGAAAAAATACAACCTCCCCAATCACTAACACTTTCTTCCATTTAGAAAAAATATAAACTCTCCAATTTCTAACCCTTTCTTCCATTTTGAAAAAATACAACCTCCCCAATTACTAAAGCCCTTTCTTCCATATTGAAAAAAATACAACCTCCCCAATTACTAACCCTTTCTTCTATTTAGAAAAAATAAAACCTCCCAAATCACTAACCCTTTCATCCATTTTGAAAAAATACAACCTCCCCAGTCACTAACCCTTTCTTCCATTATAAAAAAATACAACGTCCCCAATTACTAAACCTTCCTTCAGTTTAGAAAAAATACAACCTCCCAAATCACTAACCCTTTCTTCCATTTTGAAAAAATACAACCTCCCCAATTACTAAAGCCCTTTATTCCACATTGAAAAAAATACAACCTCCCCAATTACTAACCCTTTCTTCCATTTCGAAAAAATACAACCTCCCAAATCACTAAACCTTTCATCCATTTTGAAAAAATACAACCTCCCACATTACTAAACCTTCCTTCCGTTTAGAAAAAATACAACCTCCCAAATCACTAACCCTTTCTTCCATTTTGAAAAAATACAAACTCCCAAATCACTCATCCTTTCTTCCATTTTGAAAAAATACAACCTCCCCAATTACTAACACTTTCTTCCATTTAGAAAAAATACTACCTCCCCAATTACTAACCCTTCCTTCCGTTTAGAAAAAATACAACTCCCAAATCACTAACCCTTTCTTCCATTTTGAAAAAATATAATCTCCCCGATTTCTAAAGCCCTTTCTTCCATTTTGAAAAAATACAACCTCCCCAATCACTAACACTTTCTTCCATTTTGAAAAAATATAAACTCTCTAATTTCTAACCCTTTCTTCCATTTAGAAAAAATACAACCTCCCTGATTACTAACCCTTTCTTCCATTTTGAAAAAATATAACCTCCCCGATTTCTAAAGCCCTTTCTTCCATTTTGAAAAAATACAACCTCCCCAATCACTAACACTTTCTTCCATTTTGAAAAAATATAAACTCTCTAATTTCTAACCCTTTCTTCCATTTAGAAAAAATACAACCTCCCTGATTACTAACCCTTTCTTCCATTTAGAAAAAATACAACCTCCCCAATCACTAACCCTTTCTTCCATTTTGAAAAAATACAACCTCCCCAATTACTAAAGCCCTTTCTTCCATATTGAAAAAAATACAACCTCCCCAATTACTAACCCTTTCTTCCATTTAGAAAAAATACAACCTCCCAAATCACTAACCCTTTCTTCCATTTTGAAAAAATACAACCTCCCCAATTACTAAACCTTCCTTCCGTTTAGAAAAAATACTACCTCCCAAATCACTAACCCTTTCTTCCATTTTGAAAAAATACAACCTCCCCAATTACTAAAGCCCTTTATTCCACATTGAAAAAAATACAACCTCCCCAATTACTAACCCTTTCTTCCATTTCGAAAAAATACAACCTCCCAAATCACTAAACCTTTCATCCATTTTGAAAAAATACAACCTCCCACATTACTAAACCTTCCTTCCGTTTAGAAAAAATACAACCTCCCAAATCACTAACCCTTTCTTCCATTTTGAAAAAATACAAACTCCCAAATCACTCATCCTTTCTTCCATTTTGAAAAAATACAACCTCCCCAATTACTAACACTTTCTTCCATTTAGAAAAAATACTACCTCCCCAATTACTAACCCTTCCTTCCGTTTAGAAAAAATACAACTCCCAAATCACTAACCCTTTCTTCCATTTTGAAAAAATATAATCTCCCCGATTTCTAAAGCCCTTTCTTCCATTTTGAAAAAATACAACCTCCCCAATCACTAACACTTTCTTCCATTTTGAAAAAATATAAACTCTCTAATTTCTAACCCTTTCTTCCATTTAGAAAAAATACAACCTCCCTGATTACTAACCCTTTCTTCCATTTTGAAAAAATATAACCTCCCCGATTTCTAAAGCCCTTTCTTCCATTTTGAAAAAATACAACCTCCCCAATCACTAACACTTTCTTCCATTTTGAAAAAATATAAACTCTCTAATTTCTAACCCTTTCTTCCATTTAGAAAAAATACAACCTCCCTGATTACTAACCCTTTCTTCCATTTAGAAAAAATACAACCTCCCCAATCACTAACCCTTTCTTCCATTTTGAAAAAATACAACCTCCCCAATTACTAAAGCCCTTTCTTCCATATTGAAAAAAATACAACCTCCCCAATTACTAACCCTTTCTTCCATTTAGAAAAAATACAACCTCCCAAATCACTAACCCTTTCTTCCATTTTGAAAAAATACAACCTCCCCAATTACTAAACCTTCCTTCCGTTTAGAAAAAATACTACCTCCCAAATCACTAACCCTTTCTTCCATTTTGAAAAAATACAACCTCCCCAATCACTAACCCTTTCTGCCTTTTTGAAAAAATACAACCTCCCCAATTACTAAAGCCCTTTCTTCCATATTGAAAAAAATACAACCTCCCCAATTACTAACCCATTCTTCCATTTAGAAAAAATACAACCTCCCCAATCACTAACCCTTTCTTCCATTTTGAAAAAATACAACCTCCCCAATTACTAAAGCCCTTTCTTCCATATTGAAAAAAATACAACCTCCCCAATTACTAAACCTTTCTTCTATTTTGAAAAAATACAACCTCCCCAATTACTAAAGCCCTTTCTTCCATATTGAAAAAATACAACCTCTCAAATCACTAACCCTTTCTTCCATTTAAAAAAATATAACCTCCACGATTACTAAAGCCCTTTCTTCCATTTTGAAAAAATACAACCTCCCCAATCACTAACACTTTCTTCCATTTAGAAAAAATATAAACTCTCCAATTTCTAACCCTTTCTTCCATTTTGAAAAAATACAACCTCCCCAATTACTAAAGCCCTTTCTTCCATATTGAAAAAAATACAACCTCCCCAATTACTAACCCATTCTTCTATTTAGAAAAAATACAACCTCCCAAATCACTAACGCTTTCTTCCATTATAAAAAAAATAAAAACTCCCCAATTAAATTATGCCCTTTCTTCCATATTGAAAAAAATACAACCTCCCCAATTACTAACCCTTTCTTCCATTTAGAAAAAATACAACCTCCCCAATCACTAACCCTTTCTTCCATTTAGAAAAAATACAACCTCCCCAATCACTAACCCTTTCTTCCATTTTGAAAAAATACAACCTCCCCAGTCACTAACCCTTTCTTCCATTAAAAAAATACAACCTCCCCAATTACTAAACCTTTCTTCCATTTACAAAAAAATACAACCTCCCAAATCACTAATCCTTTCATCCATTTTGAAAAAATACAACCTCCCCAATTACTAAACCTTCCTTCCGTTTAGAAAAAATACAACCTCCCAAATCACTAACGCTTTCTTCCATTTTGAAAAAATAGAACCTCCCAAATCATTAATCCTTTCTTCCATTTTGAAAAAATACAACCTCCCCAATTACTAAACCTTCCTTCCGTTTAGAAAAAATACAACCTCCCAAATCACTAACCCTTTCTTCCATTTTGAAAAAATACAACCTCCCCAATTACTAAAGCCCTTTCTTCCACATTGAAAAAAATACAACCTCCCCAATTACTAACCCTTTCTTCCATTTTGAAAAAATACAACCTCCCAAATCACTAAACCTTTCTTCCATTTTGAAAAAATACAACCTCCCACATTACTAAACCTTCCTTCCGTTTAGAAAAAATACAACCTCCCAAATCACTAACCCTTTGTTCCATTTTGAAAAAATACAACCTCCCCAATTACTAAAGCCCTTTCTTCCATATTGAAAAAAATACAACCTCCCCAATTACTAACCCTTTCTTCCATTTAGAAAAAATACAACCTCCCCAATTACTAACCCTTCCTTCCGTTTAGAAAAAATACAACTCCCAAATCACTAACCCTTTCTTCCATTTTGAAAAAATACAACCTCCCAAATCACTAACCCTTTCTTCCATTTAGAAAAAATATAACCTCCCCGATTTCTAAAGCCCTTTCTTCCATTTTGAAAAAATACAACCTCCCCAATCACTAACACTTTCTTCCATTTTGAAAAAATATAAACTCTCTAATTTCTAACCCTTTCTTCCATTTAGAAAAAATACAACCTCCCTGATTACTAACCCTTTCTTCCATTTAGAAAAAATACAACCTCCCCAATCACTAACCCTTTCTTCCATTTTGAAAAAATACAACCTCCCCAATTACTAAAGCCCTTTCTTCCATATTGAAAAAAATACAACCTCCCCAATTACTAACCCTTTCTTCCATTTTGAAAAAATACAACCTCCCCAATTACTAAACCTTCCTTCCGTTTAGAAAAAATACTACCTCCCAAATCACTAACCCTTTCTTCCATTTTGAAAAAATACAACCTCCCCAATCACTAACCCTTTCTTCCATTTTGAAAAAATACAACCTCCCCAATTACTAAAGCCCTTTCTTCCATATTGAAAAAAATACAACCTCCCCAATTACTAAAGCCCTTTCTTCCATTTTGAAAAAATACAACCTCCCCAATTACTAAACCTTCCTTCCGTTTAGAAAAAATACAACCTCCCAAATCACTAACCCTTTCTTCCATTTTGAAAAAATACAACCTCCCCAATCACTAACCCTTTCTGCCTTTTTGAAAAAATACAACCTCCCCAATTACTAAAGCCCTTTCTTCCATATTGAAAAAAATACAACCTCCCCAATTACTAACCCATTCTTCCATTTAGAAAAAATACAACCTCCCCAATCACTAACCCTTTCTTCCATTTTGAAAAAATACAACCTCCCCAATTACTAAAGCCCTTTCTTCCATATTGAAAAAAATACAACCTTCCCAATTACTAAACCTTTCTTCTATTTTGAAAAAATACAACCTCCCCAATTACTAACCCTTTCTTCCATTTTGAAAAAATACAACCTCTCAAATCACTAACCCTTTCTTCCATTTAAAAAAATATAACCTCCACGATTACTAAAGCCCTTTCTTCCATTTTGAAAAAATACAACCTCCCCAATCACTAACACTTTCTTCCATTTAGAAAAAATATAAACTCTCCAATTTCTAACCCTTTCTTCCATTTTGAAAAAATACAACCTCCCCAATTACTAAAGCCCTTTCTTCCATATTGAAAAAAATACAACCTCCCCAATTACTAACCCATTCTTCTATTTAGAAAAAATACAACCTCCCAAATCACTAACGCTTTCTTCCATTATAAAAAAAATAAAACCTCCCCAATTAAAATATGCCCTTTCTTCCATATTGAAAAAAATACAACCTCCCCAATCACTAACACTTTCTTCCATTTTGAAAAAATACAACCTCCCAAATCACTAAACATTCCTTCCGTTTTGAAAAAATACAACCTCCCCAGTCACTAACCCTTTCTTCCATTATAAAAAAAATACAACGTCCCCAATTACTAAACCTTCCTTCCATTTAAAAAAAATACAACCTCCCAAATTACTAACCTTTCTTCCATTTAGAAAAAATACAACCTCCCAAATCACTAACCCTTTCTTCCATTTAAAAAAAATACAACCTCCCAAATTACTAACCTTTCTTCCATTTAGAAAAAATACAACCTCCCCAATCAAGCCCTTTCTTCCATTCAGAAAAAAATACAACCTCCCCGATTACTAAACTTTTTTCCATTTAGAAAAAATACAACCTCCCCAATTACTAAACCTTTGTTCCATTTAGAAAATATACAACCTCCCAAATAACTAACCCTTTCTTCCATTTAGAAAAAATACAACCTCCCAAATCACTAACCCTTTATTCCATTTAGAAAAAAAACAACCTCCCAAATCACTTTTCTTCCATTTAGAAAAAATACAACCTCCCAAATCACTAACCCTTTCTTCCATTTAGAAAAAATACAACCTCCCAAATCACAAACCCTTTATTCCATTTAGAAAAAATACAACCTCCCAAATCACTAACGCTTTCTTCCATTATAAAAAAAATAAAACCTCCCCAATTAAAATATGCCCTTTCTTCCATATTGAAAAAAATACAACCTCCCAAATCACTAAACCTTTCTTCCATTTTGAAAAAATACAACCTCCCCAATTACTAACCCTTTCTTCCATTTTGAAAAAATACAACCTCTCAAATCACTAACCCTTTCTTCCATTTAAAAAAATATAACCTCCACGATTACTAAAGCCCTTTCTTCCATTTTGAAAAAATACAACCTCCCCAATCACTAACACTTTCTTCCATTTAGAAAAAATATAAACTCTCCAATTTCTAACCCTTTCTTCCATTTTGAAAAAATACAACCTCCCCAATTACTAAAGCCCTTTCTTCCATATTGAAAAAAATACAACCTTCCCAATTACTAACCCTTTCTTCTATTTAGAAAAAATAAAACCTCCCAAATCACTAACCCTTTCATCCATTTTGAAAAAATACAACCTCCCCAGTCACTAACCCTTTCTTCCATTATAAAAAAATACAACGTCCCCAATTACTAAACCTTCCTTCCGTTTAGAAAAAATACAACCTCCCAAATCACTAATCCTTTCTTCCATTTTGAAAAAATACAACCTCCCAAATCACTAACCCTTTCTTCCATTTTGAAAAAATACAACCTCCCAAATCACTAATCCTTTCTTCCATTTTGAAAAAATACAACCTCCCAAATCACTAACCCTTTCGTCCATTTTGAAAAAATACAACCTCCCCAATTACTAAAGCCCTTTCTTCCATATTGAAAAAAATACAACCTCCCCAATTACTAAAGCCCTTTCTTCCATATTGAAAAAAATACAACCTCCCCAATTACTAACCCTTTCTTCCATTGAGAAAAAATACAACCTCCCAAATCACTAAACCTTTCTTCCATTTTGAAAAAATACAACCTCCCCAATTACTAACCCTTTCTTCCATTTTGAAAAAATACAACCTCTCAAATCACTAACCCTTTCTTCCATTTAAAAAAATATAACCTCCACGATTACTAAAGCCCTTTCTTCCATTTTGAAAAAATACAACCTCCCCAATCACTAACACTTTCTTCCATTTAGAAAAAATATAAACTCTCCAATTTCTAACCCTTTCTTCCATTTTGAAAAAATACAACCTCCCCAATTACTAAAGCCCTTTCTTCCATATTGAAAAAAATACAACCTCCCCAATTACTAACCCTTTCTTCTATTTAGAAAAAATAAAACCTCCCAAATCACTAACCCTTTCATCCATTTTGAAAAAATACAACCTCCCCAGTCACTAACCCTTTCTTCCATTATAAAAAAATACAACGTCCCCAATTACTAAACCTTCCTTCCGTTTAGAAAAAATAAAACCTCCCAAATCACTAACCCTTTCTTCCATTTTGAAAAAATACAACCTCCCCAATTACTAAAGCCCTTTATTCCACATTGAAAAAAATACAGCCTCCCCAATTACTAACCCTTTCTTCCATTTCGAAAAAATACAACCTCCCAAATCACTAAACCTTTCATCCATTTTGAAAAAATACAACCTCCCACATTACTAAACCTTCCTTCCGTTTAGAAAAAATACAACCTCCCAAATCACTAACCCTTTCTTCCATTTTGAAAAAATACAAACTCCCAAATCACTCATCCTTTCTTCCATTTTGAAAAAATACAACCTCCCCAATTACTAACACTTTCTTCCATTTAGTAAAAATACTACCTCCCCAATTACTAACCCTTCCTTCCGTTTAGAAAAAATACAACTCCCAAATCACTAACCCTTTCTTCCATTTTGAAAAAATATAACCTCCCCGATTTCTAAAGCCCTTTCTTCCATTTTGAAAAAATACAACCTCCCCAATCACTAACACTTTCTTCCATTTTGAAAAAATATAAACTCTCTAATTTCTAACCCTTTCTTCCATTTAGAAAAAATACAACCTCCCTGATTACTAACCCTTTCTTCCATTTTGAAAAAATATAACCTCCCCGATTTCTAAAGCCCTTTCTTCCATTTTGAAAAAATACAACCTCCCCAATCACTAACACTTTCTTCCATTTTGAAAAAATATAAACTCTCTAATTTCTAACCCTTTCTTCCATTTAGAAAAAATACAACCTCCCTGATTACTAACCCTTTCTTCCATTTAGAAAAAATACAACCTCCCCAATCACTAACCCTTTCTTCCATTTTGAAAAAATACAACCTCCCCAATTACTAAAGCCCTTTCTTCCATATTGAAAAAAATACAACCTCCCCAATTACTAACCCTTTCTTCCATTTAGAAAAAATACAACCTCCCAAATCACTAACCCTTTCTTCCATTTTGAAAAAATACAACCTCCCCAATTACTAAACCTTCCTTCCGTTTAGAAAAAATACTACCTCCCAAATCACTAACCCTTTCTTCCATTTTGAAAAAATACAACCTCCCCAATCACTAACCCTTTCTGCCTTTTTGAAAAAATACAACCTCCCCAATTACTAAAGCCCTTTCTTCCATATTGAAAAAAATACAACCTCCCCAATTACTAACCCATTCTTAAATTTAGAAAAAATACAACCTCCCCAATCACTAACCCTTTCTTCCATTTTGAAAAAATACAACCTCCCCAATTACTAAAGCCCTTTCTTCCATATTGAAAAAAATACAACCTCCCCAATTACTAAACCTTTCTTCTATTTTGAAAAAATACAACCTCCCCAATTACTAAAGCCCTTTCTTCCATATTGAAAAAATACAACCTCTCAAATCACTAACCCTTTCTTCCATTTAAAAAAATATAACCTCCACGATTACTAAAGCCCTTTCTTCCATTTTGAGAAAATACAACCTCCCCAATTACTAAACCTTCCTTCCGTTTAGAAAAAATACAACCTCCCAAATCACTAACGCTTTCTTCCATTTTGAAAAAATAGAACCTCCCAAATCATTAATCCTTTCTTCCATTTTGAAAAAATACAACCTCCCCAATTACTAAACCTTCCTTCCGTTTAGAAAAAATACAACCTCCCAAATCACTAACCCTTTCTTCCATTTTGAAAAAATACAACCTCCCAAATTACTAAAGCCCTTTCTTCCATATTGAAAAAAATACAACCTCCCCAATTAACAACCCTTTCTTCCATTTAGAAAAAATACAACCTCCCAAATCACTATCCCTTTCTTCCATTTTGAAAAAATACAACCTCCCAAATCACTAATCATTTCTTCCATTTTGAAAAAATACAACCTCCCCAATTACTAACCCTTTCTTCCCTTTAGAAAAAATACAACCTCCCCAATTACTAAACCTTCCTTCCGTTTAGAAAAAATACAACCTCCCAAATCACTAACCTTTTCTTCCATTTAGAAAAAATACAACCTCCCCGATTACTAACCCTTTCTTCAATTTTTTAAAAATATAACCTCCACGATTACTAAAGCCCTTTCTTCCATTTTGAAAAAATACAACCTCCCCAATCACTAACACTTTCTTCCATTTAGAAAAAATATAAACTCTCCAATTTCTAACCCTTTCTTCCATTTAGAAAAAATACAACCTCCCTGATTACTAACCCTTTCTTCCATTTAGAAAAAATACAACCTCACCAATCACTAACCCTTTCTTCCATTTTGAAAAATTATAACCTCCCCGATTACTAAAACCCTTTCTTCCATTTAGAAAAAATACAACCTCCCTGATTACTAACCCTTTCTTCCATTTAGAAAAAATACAACCTCCCCAATCACTAACCCTTTCCTCCATTTTGAAAAAATACAACCTCCCCAATTACTAAAGCCCTTTCTTCCATATTGAAAAAAATACAACCTTCCCAATTACTAACCCTTTCTTCCATTTAGAAAAAATACAACCTCCCCAATTATTAAACCTTCCTTCCGTTTAGAAAAATTACAACCTCCCAAATCACTCATCCTTTCTTCCATTTTGAAAAAATACAACCTCCCCAATTACTAACCCTTCCTTCCGTTTAGAAAAAATACAACTCCCAAATCACTAACCCTTTCTTCCATTTTGAAAAAATACAACCTCCCAAATACCTAACCCTTTCTTCCATTTAGAAAAAATATAACCTCCCCGATTTCTAAAGCCCTTTCTTCCATTTTGAAAAAATACAACCTCCCCAATCACTAACACTTTCTTCCATTTTGAAAAAATATAAACTCTCTAATTTCTAACCCTTTCTTCCATTTAGAAAAAATACAACCTCCCAAATCACTAACCCTTTATTCCATTTAGAAAAAATACAACCTCCCAAATCACTTTTCTTCCATTTAGAAAAAATACAACCTCCCAAATCACTAACCCTTTCTTCCATTTAGAAAAAATACAACCTCCCAAATCACAAACCCTTTATTCCATTTAGAAAAAATACAACCTCCCAAATCACTTTTCTTCCATTTAGAAAAAATACAACCTCCAAAATCACTGACTTTCTTCCATTTAGAAAAAATACAACCTCCCCAATCACTAACCCTTTGTTCCATTTAGAAAATATACAACCTCCCAAATAACTAACCCTTTCTTCCCCTCCCAAATCACTAACCCTTTCTTCCATTTAGAAAAAATACAACCTCCGAAATCACTTTTCTTCCATTTAGAAAAAATACAACCTCTCAAATCACTAACCCTTTCTTCCATTTAAAAAAAATTCAACCTCCCAAATTACTAACCTTTCTTCCATTTAGAAAAAATACAACCTCCCCAATCAAGCCCTTTCTTCCATTTAGAAAAAAATACAACCTCCCCCGATTACTAAACTTTCTTCCATTTAGAAAAAATACAATGTCCCAAATCACTAACTCTTTCTTCCATTAAAAAAATACAACCTCCCCAATTACTAAACCTTTCTTCCATTTACAAAAAAATACAACCTCCCAAATCACTAATCCTTTCTTCCATTTTGAAAAAATACAACCTCCCCAATTACTAAACCTTCCTTCCGTTTAGAAAAAATACAACCTCCCAAATCACTAACCCTTTCTTCCATTTTGAAAAAATACAACCTCCCAAATCACTAATCCTTTCTTCCATTTTGAAAAAATACAACCTCCCCAATTACTAAACCTTCCTTCCGTTTAGAAAAAATACAACCTCCCAAATCACTAACCCTTTCTTCCATTTTGAAAAAATACAACCTCCCAAATCACTAATCCTTTCTTCCATTTTGAAAAAATACAACCTCCCCAATTACTAAACCTTCCTTCCGTTTAGAAAAAATACAACCTCCCAAATCACTAACCCTTTCTTCCATTTTGAAAAAATACAACCTCCCAAATTACTAAAGCCCTTTCTTCCATATTGAAAAAAATACAACCTCCCCAATTAATAACCCTTTCTTCCATTTAGAAAAAATACAACCTCCCAAATCACTATCCCTTTCTTCCATTTTGAAAAAATACAACCTCCCAAATCACTAATCATTTCTTCCATTTTGAAAAAATACAACCTCCCCAATTACTAACCCTTTCTTCCCTTTAGAAAAAATACAACCTCCCCAATTACTAAACCTTCCTTCCGTTTAGAAAAAATACAACCTCCCAAATCACTAACCTTTTCTTCCATTTAGAAAAAATACAACCTCCCCGATTACTAACCCTTTCTTCAATTTTTAAAAAATATAACCTCCACGATTACTAAAGCCCTTTCTTCCATTTTGAAAAAATACAACCTCCCCAATCACTAACACTTTCTTCCATTTAGAAAAAATATAAACTCTCCAATTTCTAACCCTTTCTTCCATTTAGAAAAAATACAACCTCCCTGATTACTAACCCTTTCTTCCATTTAGAAAAAATACAACCTCACCAATCACTAACCCTTTCTTCCATTTTGAAAAATTATAACCTCCCCGATTACTAAAACCCTTTCTTCCATTTAGAAAAAATACAACCTCCCTGATTACTAACCCTTTCTTCCATTTTGAAAAAATACAACCTCCCCAATTACTAACCCTTCCTTCCGTTTAGAAAAAATACAACTCCCAAATAACTAACCCTTTCTTCCATTTTGAAAAAATACAACCTCCCAAATACCTAACCCTTTCTTCCATTTAGAAAAAATATAACCTCCCCGATTTCTAAAGCCCTTTCTTCCATTTTGAAAAAATACAACCTCCCCAATCACTAACACTTTCTTCCATTTTGAAAAAATATAAACTCTCTAATTTCTAACCCTTTCTTCCATTTAGAAAAAATACAACCTCCCAAATCACTAACCCTTTATTCCATTTAGAAAAAATACAACCTCCCAAATCACTTTTATTCCATTTAGAAAAAATACAACCTCCCAAATCACTAACCCTTTCTTCCATTTAGAAAAAATACAACCTCCCAAATCACAAACCCTTTATTCCATTTAGAAAAAATACAACCTCCCAAATCACTTTTCTTCCATTTAGAAAAAATACAACCTCCAAAATCACTGACTTTCTTCCATTTAGAAAAAATACAACCTCCCCAATCACTAACCCTTTGTTCCATTTAGAAAATATACAACCTCCCAAATAACTAACCCTTTCTTCCCCTCCCAAATCACTAACCCTTTCTTCCATTTAGAAAAAATACAACCTCCGAAATCACTTTTCTTCCATTTAGAAAAAATACAACCTCTCAAATCACTAACCCTTTCTTCCATTTAAAAAAAATTCAACCTCCCAAATTACTAACCTTTCTTCCATTTAGAAAAAATACAACCTCCCCAATCAAGCCCTTTCTTCCATTTAGAAAAAAATACAACTTCCCCCGATTACTAAACTTTCTTCCATTTAGAAAAAATACAACGTCCCAAATCACTAACCCTTTCTTCCATTAAAAAAATACAACCTCCCCAATTACTAAACCTTTCTTCCATTTACAAAAAAATACAACCTCCCAAATCACTAATCCTTTCTTCCATTTTAAAAAAATACAACCTCCCCAATTACTAAACCTTCCTTCCGTTTAGAAAAAATACAACCTCCCAAATCACTAACCCTTTCTTCCATTTTGAAAAAATACCACCTCCCAAATCACTAATCCTTTCTTCCATTTTGAAAAAATACAACCTCCCCAATTACTAAACCTTCCTTCCGTTTAGAAAAAATACAACCTCCCAAATCACTAACCCTTTCTTCCATTTTGAAAAAATACAACCTCCCAAATCACTAATCCTTTCTTCCATTTTGAAAAAATATAACCTCCCCAATTACTAAACCTTCCTTCCGTTTAGAAAAAATACAACCTCCCAAATCACTAACCCTTTCTTCCATTTTGAAAAAATACAACCTCCCAAATTACTAAAGCCCTTTCTTCCATATTGAAAAAAATACAACCTCCCCAATTACTAACCCTTTCTTCCATTTAGAAAAAATACAACCTCCCAAATCACTATCCCTTTCTTCCATTTTGAAAAAATACAACCTCCCAAATCACTAATCATTTCTTCCATTTTGAAAAAATACAACCTCCCCAATTACTAACCCTTTCTTCCCTTTAGAAAAAATACAACCTCCCCAATTACTAAACCTTCCTTCCGTTTAGAAAAAATACAACCTCCCAAATCACTAACCTTTTCTTCCATTTAGAAAAAATACAACCTCCCCGATTACTAACCCTTTCTTCCATTTTGAAAAAATACAACCTCCCAAATCACTAATCCTTTCTTCCATTTAAAAAAATATAACCTCCACGATTACTAACCCTTCCTTCCGTTTAGAAAAAATATAAACTCTCCAATTTCTAACCCTTTCTTCCATTTTGAAAAAATACAACCTCCCCAATTACTAAAGCCCTTTCTTCCATATTGAAAAAAATACAACCTCCCCAATTACTAACCCTTTCTTCCGTTTAGAAAAAATACAACCTCCCAAATCACTAATCCTTTCTTCCATTTTGAAAAAATACAACCTCCCCAATTACTAAACCTTCCTTCCGTTTAGAAAAAATACAACCTCCCAAATCACTAACCCTTTCTTCCATTTTGAAAAAATACAACCTCCCAAATTACTAAAGCCCTTTCTTCCATATTGAAAAAAATACAACCTCCCCAATTAATAACCCTTTCTTCCATTTAGAAAAAATACAACCTCCCAAATCACTATCCCTTTCTTCCATTTTGAAAAAATACAACCTCCCAAATCACTAATCATTTCTTCCATTTTGAAAAAATACAACCTCCCCAATTACTAACCCTTTCTTCCCTTTAGAAAAAATACAACCTCCCCAATTACTAAACCTTCCTTCCGTTTAGAAAAAATACAACCTCCCAAATCACTAACCCTTTCTTCCATTTAGAAAAAATACAACCTCACCAATCACTAACCCTTTCTTCCATTTTGAAAAATTATAACCTCCCCGATTACTAAAGCCCTTTCTTCCATTTAGAAAAAATACAACCTCCCAAATCACTAATCCTTTCTTCCATTTTGAAAAAATACAACCTCCCCAATTACTAAACCTTCCTTCCGTTTAGAAAAAATACAACCTCCCAAATCACTAATCCTTTCTTCCATTTTGAAAAAATACAACCTCCCCAATTACTAAACCTTCCTTCCGTTTAGAAAAAATACAACCTCCCAAATCACTAACCCTTTCTTCCATTTTGAAAAAATACAACCTCCCAAATCACTAATCCTTTCTTCCATTTTGAAAAAATACAACCTCCCCAATTACTAAACCTTCCTTCCGTTTAGAAAAAATACAACCTCCCAAATCACTAACCCTTTCTTCCATTTTGAAAAAATACAACCTCCCAAATTACTAAAGCCCTTTCTTCCATATTGAAAAAAATACAACCTCCCCAATTAATAACCCTTTCTTCCATTTAGAAAAAATACAACCTCCCAAATCACTATCCCTTTCTTCCATTTTGAAAAAATACAACCTCCCAAATCACTAATCATTTCTTCCATTTTGAAAAATACAACCTCCCCAATTACTAACCCTTTCTTCCCTTTAGAAAAAATACAACCTCCCCAATAACTAAACCTTCCTTCCGTTTAGAAAAAATACAACCTCCCAAATCACTAACCTTTTCTTCCATTTAGAAAAAATACAACCTCCCCGATTACTAACCCTTTCTTCAATTTTTAAAAAATATAACCTCCACGATTACTAAAGCCCTTTCTTCCATTTTGAAAAAATACAACCTCCCCAATCACTAACCCTTTCTTCCATTTAGAAAAAATATAAACTCACTGATTACTAACCCTTTCTTCCATTTAGAAAAAATACAACCTCACCAATCACTAACCCTTTCTTCCATTTTGAAAAATTATAACCTCCCCGATTACTAAAGCCCTTTCTTCCATTTAGAAAAAATACAACCTCCCTGATTACTAACCCTTTCTTCCATTTAGAAAAAATGCAACCTCCCCAATCACTAACCCTTTCCTCCATTTTGAAAAAATACAACCTCCCCAATTACTAAAGCCCTTTCTTCCATATTGAAAAAAATACAACCTCCCCAATTACTAACCCTTTCTTCCATTTAGAAAAAATACAACCTCCCCAATATCTAACCCTTTCTTCCATTTTGAAAAAATACAACCTCCCAAATAACTAACCCTTTCTTACATTTTGAAAAAATACAACCTCCCCAATTACTAACACTCTCTTCCATTTAGAAAAAATACAACCTCCCCAATTACTAAACCTTTCTTCCATTTACAAAAAAATACAACCTCCCAAATCACTAACCCTTTCTACCATTTAGAAAAAATACAACCTCCCAAATCATTAATTTCTTCCATTTAGAAAAAATACAACCTCCCAAATCACTAACCCTTTCTTCCATTTTGAAAAAATACAACCTCCCAAATCACTAATCCTTTCTTCCATTTTGAAAAAATACAACCTCCCAAATCACTAACCCTTTCGTCCATTTTGAAAAAATACAACCTCCCCAATTACTAAAGCCCTTTGTTCCATATTGAAAAAAATACAACCTCCCCAATTACTAAAGCCCTTTCTTCCATATTGAAAAAAATACAACCTCCCCAATTACTAACCCTTTCTTCCATTTTGAAAAAATACAACCTCCCAAATCACTAACCCTTTCTTCCATTTTGAAAAAATACAACCTCCCAAATCACTAATCCTTTCTTCCATTTTGAAAAAATACAACCTCCCAAATCACTAACCCTTTCGTCCATTTTGAAAAAATACAACCTCCCCAATTACTAAAGCCCTTTCTTCCATATTGAAAAAAATACAACCTCCCCAATTACTAAAGCCCTTTCTTCTATATTGAAAAAAATACAACCTCTCAAATCACTAACCCTTTCTTCCATTTAAAAAAATATAACCTCCACGATTACTAAAGCCCTTTCTTCCATTTTGAAAAAATACAACCTCCCGAATCACTAACACTTTCTTCCATTTAGAAAAAATATAAACTCTCCAATTTCTAACCCTTTCTTCCATTTTGAAAAAATACAACCTCCCCAATTACTAAAGCCCTTTCTTCTATATTGAAAAAAATACAACCTCCCCAATTACTAACCCTTTCTTCTATTTAGAAAAAATACAACCTCCCAAATCACTAACCCTTTCTTCCATTTTGAAAAAATACAACCTCCCAAATCACTAACCCTTTCATCAATTTTTTTTAAAATACAACCTCCCCAGTCACTAACCCTTTCTTCCATTATAAAAAAATACAACGTCCCCAATTACTAAACCTTCCTTCCGTTTAGAAAAAAAATAACCTCCCAAATCACTAACCCTTTCTTCCATTTTGAAAAAATACAACCTCCCCAATTACTAAAGCCCTTTCTTCCACATTGAAAAAAATACAACCTCCCCAATTACTAACCCTTTCTTCCATTTTGAAAAAATACAACGTCCCCAATTACTAAACCTTCCTTCCGTTTAGAAAAAAAATAACCTCCCAAATCACTAACCCTTTCTTCCATTTTGAAAAAATACAACCTCCCCAATTACTAAAGCCCTTTCTTCCACATTGAAAAAAATACAACCTCCCCAATTACTAACCCTTTCTTCCATTTTGAAAAAATACAACCTCCCAAATCACTAAACCTTTCTTCCATTTTGAAAAAATACAACCTCCCACATTACTAAACCTTCCTTCCGTTTAGAAAAAATACAACCTCCCAAATCACTAACCCTTTCTTCCATTTTGAAAAAATACAAACTCCCAAATCACTAATCCTTTCTTCCATTTTGAAAAAATACAACCTCCCCAATTACTAAAGCCCTTTCTTCCATATTGAAAAAAATACAACCTCCCCAATTACTAACCCTTTCTTCCATTTAGAAAAAATACAACCTCCCCAATTACTAACCCTTCCTTCCGTTTAGAAAAAATACAACTCCCAAATCACTAACCCTTTCTTCCATTTTGAAAAAATACAACCTCCCAAATCACTAACCCTTTCTTCCATTTAGAAAAAATATAACCTCCCCGATTTCTAAAGCCCTTTCTTCCATTTTGAAAAAATACAACCTCCCCAATCACTAACACTTTCTTCCATTTTGAAAAAATATAAACTCTCTAATTTCTAACCCTTTCTTCCATTTAGAAAAAATACAACCTCCCTGATTACTAACCCTTTCTTCCATTTAGAAAAAATACAACCTCCCCAATCACTAACCCTTTCTTCCATTTTGAAAAAATACAACCTCCCCAATTACTAAAGCCCTTTCTTCCATATTGAAAAAAATACAACCTCCCCAATTACTAACCCTTTCTTCCATTTTGAAAAAATACAACCTCCCCAATTACTAAACCTTCCTTCCGTTTAGAAAAAATACTACCTCCCAAATCACTAACCCTTTCTTCCATTTAGAAAAAATACAACCTCCCCAATCACTAACCCTTTCTTCCATTTTGAAAAAATACAACCTCCCCAATTACTAAAGCCCTTTCTTCCATATTGAAAAAAATACAACCTCCCCAATTACTAACCCTTTCTTCCATTTTGAAAAAATACAACCTCCCCAATTACTAAACCTTCCTTCCGTTTAGAAAAAATACTACCTCCCAAATCACTAACCCTTTCTTCCATTTTGAAAAAATACAACCTCCCCAATCACTAACCCTTTCTTCCATTTTGAAAAAATACAACCTCCCCAATTACTAAAGCCCTTTCTTCCATATTGAAAAAAATACAACCTCCCCAATTACTAAAGCCCTTTCTTCCATTTTGAAAAAATACAACCTCCCCAATTACTAAACCTTCCTTCCGTTTAGAAAAAATACTACCTCCCAAATCACTAACCCTTTCTTCCATTTTGAAAAAATACAACCTCCCCAATCACTAACCCTTTCTGCCTTTTTGAAAAAATACAACCTCCCCAATTACTAAAGCCCTTTCTTCCATATTGAAAAAAATACAACCTCCCCAATTACTAACCCATTCTTCCATTTAGAAAAAATACAACCTCCCCAATCACTAACCCTTTCTTCCATTTTGAAAAAATACAACCTCCCCAATTACTAAAGCCCTTTCTTCCATATTGAAAAAAATACAACCTCCCCAATTACTAACCCTTTCTTCCATTTTGAAAAAATACAACCTCCCCAATTACTAAAGCCCTTTCTTCCATATTGAAAAAAATACAACCTCCCCAACTACCTCATCCCTATATTGTTTTTTGTTGTTGTTGTTTTTAGGGGGAATGGATCAGCTTAATATTGCAGATATATTGTATCATCTATCAATGTAATTGTCTGCATCACTTCCAATTCCCCATGTTTTTTTAATTTTTTAAATTATTTTATATCCCTATATTTATTTCTTTTGCTCTTTTGCACCCCAGTATCTCTATTTGCACATCATCTCTTGCACATCTAGCATTCCAGTGTTAATACTAATTGTATTTATTTTGCACTATAGCCTAATTATTTCCTTACCTCCAGAACATGCTACATTTGCACACACTGTATATATATTTTCTGTTGTATTTTTTTTTTTACTTCACTAACCTTTCTTGCATTTTGCTACATCCTTAGCTGTAGAGTGCTCTTGTAAGCAAATTATATCATTCTTTTTTTAAATTTAGGTAAATACCTCTTTTCATTTACAGTAATTTGCAGGGTCATTACAGTAGTAACTAGCAATGCCTACTCCTGACACACTCATCTAATATTTGTAAATTTCAATGAAACAAAGCCACTTGGTAACAAATCAGAAAACAGCAAGTTGTCAGAGATACTGCAGCTCCCGTTCCCATCCCGAACATGTTATGTTCAGAGTGAGGGCTGGTATAACTACTGATATACTGATAACTGACAGATGTCATTAAGGAGTTGGCCCTCACCTAATACTTCTGAAGGAGTTGGCCCTCACCTCATACTTCTGAAGGAGTTGGCCCTCACCTCATACTTCTGAAGGAGTTGGCCCTCACCTCATACTTCTGAAGGAGTTGGCCCTTACCTCATACTTCTGAAGGAGTTGGCCCTCACCTCATGCTTTGCTTAGTTTGATTCGTCACCCTGGTGAAACAGGGCCATTAAACTTCAGTTCAATGTGTCATTATTTATCTAGACAGAAGATATTTACGTGTTTGTGGGTGGAGAGAACATTCACACCCTGCAGACTAAGAGTTTATGACCAGTTATTTTAAAGATCTTGCATGATATGTGACCTTCGTTGTTGTATTTGAGGGACATGTTTCTCTAAGCTCCAAACTTACTCTGGGTGGGGATTGATATACTGATAATTGCCTATGTCATTAAGCAGTTGAGTAAACTGTCACTATAAATCTGTCATTGCACATATTTGACATATTTTGGCAGGGCCTTGGGAGGATCGGACAGTAACACTTGATCCAATACATTTTAAGAGTGTTTTAAATGAGTCTGTGCTCGCCAAGTAGTTTTATCACCACAGACAGGAGTTTGCCTGAGACACCCAACGCCTTGGCTCACGTCAGGATTTGTTACACGATACCCATACAGCTAACAGCCAGTTAAAATCTAAAACGAAATGTGAAAATGTTAATTAATGTCACATGCTGTGGCATGGATCCACTAAACAGCCGAGCTCTGCTAATTTTCCAGATCACATATCTTGCTGCAGATCTATTATGGGGCCAATGTCAGCAATGTGAGGACATCCTGGTCCACTAATAAGGTCAAAATAATGTGCTGGCCTGCATAAGATCTCTCTGTGGTCCACAGAATAGATGATGAGGTCTTCACTTTTCAGCATGCAGTGTGAAGTCAATGGAGGGCTAAATGTAAAATTCATGTCATACATTTACAAGGATTTACACTTGGATCAAATGGGCAGCTGGTGCGTTTTTCAGCAAGCTTTACAAATCTTTTTTTGAGAACCTTGTGGTGAACTAATAAGGTCAGAAGAACATGCTGTCCAGTACCGGATCTCTCTGTGGCTTTACAGATCAGCAAGCTTTGCTCTGTTGGCAGGTCTGCTGCCATTTCAGCCGTGCACCAGAGGATATGATGACTATATATGAAACAGACTTACACCTGATATAGTAATTAAATGGACCAGTAAATTATCTGCTTCTTTTTTGGAAAGCTTTATTTTTAGACTCTCAAATGTAAAGACAACACAGATTGTAGGAAGACACAGTCAAGGACAAGAAAAGTAAAGTCCATAACAGAGAGGATCAATAAAACTGTGAATCTCACACCCTCCCTTCATCTGCAGCTGTTGGAACACAAGCTTCTGGGGGAGCAGGGGACTGGTCTTAGCCAAGCCTTAGGAAGAGTCAGGACAAGTGACAGCCCAATCCACCAGATGGCCCGACACCAATGATCAATGTTGAGAAGTGAAACACTTGACATCCCGTCACACATTTGGACGACTGATTTAACACTAGAAGTGTTGACTCGATTTTTGACTCAATTTAAATAAAAAATAAATAACAAATCATGACCCCCTCCATCCTTGACTTTTCCTAAATAAGTATATTTAAGGCCAGGCACCAAAAGCTGAAATTACAGTTTTGCATCTACTTATCAATTTTGAGATGTTTTTGTATTTAGGTTGATTAATATTAGTATTTTCAAAAAGTAAAAATAAAAACCTCAAAAAATTAATGTTGTATACAGCGTTTTGCATGAATTCCGACTCTTTCAACAAATCAATTTATGAAATCTAATCGGCAAAATGTTGTTTAACCCGTTCAAGTTTGGTTTCTGTGCAATCCTCAGACACAAAATGTAAACCTCAAAAAAATCAATGAAAATATATATTTTCGTTAGCTTATCATAATACCATCATCAAAATATCATGAATTGTAACCACTTTTAAATGGACATCCATGATGTCAAAGCTCACTACATTGAATCACACATCATTTAACCTTTAAAAGTCTAAGCTGTTTTGAAGTGTCTGTCCTGTATCTAGGAGATATAGGAAGGCTCTGGACTCTAAAACTGCCTCCCTACTTCCATTCATTTGTCTGGGTTACATTCAGACGAGTCCAATGACACTTGTGGGGGTCGTTGAGAATAAAGGAGAACACCACGGTGTTTGTTAACCACTCTATTGTTCCTATAACCACTCTATTGTTCCTCTAACCACTCTATTGTTCCTCTAACCACTCTATTGTCCCTCTAATCCTATAACCACTCTATTGTTCCTCTAACCACTCTATTGTCCCTCTAACCACTCTATTGTCCCTCTAACCACTCTATTGTTCCTCTAACCACTCTATTGTTCCTATAACCACACTATTGTTCCTATAACCACTCTATTGTTCCTATAACCACTCTATTGTCCCTCTAATCCTCTAACCACTATATTGTCCCTATAACCACTCTATTGTTCCTCTAACCACTCTATTGTTCATCTAACCACTCTATTGTTCCTCTAACCACTCTATTGTCCCTATAACCACTCTATTGTCCATCTAACCACTCTATTGTCCCTCTAACCACTCTATTGTCCCTCTAACCACTCTATTGTCCATCTAACCACTCTATTGTCCCTCTAACCACTCTATTGTCCCTCTAACCACTCTATTGTCCATCTAACCACTCTATTGTCCCTCTAACCACTCTATTGTCCCTCTAACCACTCTATTGTTCCTATAACCTCTCTATTATCCCTCTAACCACTCTATTGTTCCTATAACCACTCTATTGTCCCTCTAACCACTCTATTGTTCCTCTAATCCTCTAACCACTCTATTGTTCCTATAACCACTCTATTGTCCCTCTAATCCTCTAACCACTCTATTGTCCATCTAAACACTCTATTGTTCCTCTAATCCTCTAACCACTGTATTGTTCCTATAACCACTCTATTGTTCCTCTAACCACTCTATTGTTCCTCTAACCACTCTATTGTCCCTCTAACCACTCTATTGTCCCTCTAACCACTCTATTGTCCCTCTAACCACTCTATTGTTCCTCTAACCACTCTATTGTTCCTCTAATCCTCTAACCACTCTATTGTTCCTATAACCACTCTATTGTTCCTCTAACCACTCTATTGTTCCTATAATCCTCTAACCACTATATTGTTCCTATAACCACTCTATTGTTCCTATAACCACTCTATTGTTCCTCTAACCACTCTATTGTCCCTCTAACCACTCTATTGTTCCTATAACCACTCTATTGTCCCTCTATTCACTCTATTGTTCCTCTAATCCTCTAACCACTCTATTGTTCCTCTAACCACTCTATTGTTCCTCTAACCACTCTATTGTCCATCTAACCACTCTATTGTTCCTATAACCACTCTATTGTCCATCTAACCACTCTATTGTCCCTCTAACCACTCTATTGTCCATCTAACCACTCTATTGTCCCTCTAACCACTCTATTGTCCATCTAACCACTCTATTGTCCCTCTAACCACTCTATTGTCCATCTAACCACTCTATTGTTCCTCTAATCCTCTAACCACTCTATTGTCCATCTAAACACTCTATTGTTCCTCTAATCCTCTAACCACTCTATTGTTCCTATAACCACTCTATTGTTCCTCTAACCACTCAATTGTTCCTCTAACCACTCTATTGTCCATCTAACCACTCTATTGTTCCTCTAATCCTCTAACCACTCTATTGTTCCTCTAATCCTCTAACCACTCTATTGTCCATCTAAACACTCTATTGTTCCTCTAATCCTCTAACCACTCTATTGTCCCTCTAACCACTCTATTGTTCCTCTAACCACTCTATTGTCCATCTAACCACTCTATTGTTCCTCTAATCCTCTAACCACTCTATTGTTCCTCTAACCACTCTATTGTCCCTCTAACCACTCTATTGTTCCTCTAACCACTCGATTGTCCCTCTAACCACTCTATTGTTCCTATAACCACTCTATTGTCCCTCTAACCACTCTATTGTTCCTCTAATCCTCTAACCACTCTATTGTTCCTCTAACCACTCTATTGTTCCTCTAACCACTCTATTGTCCCTCTAATCCTATAACCACTCTATTGTTCCTATAACCACTCTATTGTTCGTCTAACCACTCTATTGTCCCTCTAACCACACTATTGTTCCTCTAACCACACTACTGTTCCTATGACCACTATTTACCCTCTAACCGCTCTATTGTCCCTCTAACCACTCTATTGTCCCTCTATTCACTCTATTGTCCCTCTAACCACTCTTTTGTTCCTATAACCACTCTATTGTTCCTCTAACCACTCTATTGTCCCTCTAACCACTCTATTGTCCCTCTAACCACTCTATTGTTCCTATAACCACTATATTGTCCATCTAACCACTCTATTGTCCATCTAACCACTCTATTGTCCCTCTAACCACTCTATTGTCCCTCTAACCACTCTATTGTCCCTCTAACCACTCTTTTGTTCCTATAACCACTCTATTGTCCCTCTAACCACTCTATTGTCCCTCTAACCACTCTATTGTCCATCTAACCACTCTATTGTCCCTCTAACCACTCTATTGTCCCTCTAACCACTCTATTGTTCCTCTAACCACTCTTTTGTTCCTCTAACCACTCTATTGTCCATCTAACCACTCTATTGTCCCTCTAACCACTCTATTGTCCCTCTAATCCTCTAACCACTCTATTGTCCCTCTAACCACTATATTGTCCCTCTAACCACTCTATTGTCCATCTAATCCTCTAACCACTCTATTGTCCCTCTAACCACTCTATTGTCCCTCTAACCACTCTATTGTCCCTCTAACCACTCTTTTGTTCCTCTAACCACTCTATTGTCCATCTAATCCTCTAACCACTCTATTGTCCCTCTAACTACTCTATTGTCCCTCTAACCACTCTTTTGTTCCTCTAACCACTCTATTGTCCATCTAACCACTCTATTGTCCCTATAACCACTATATTGTCCCTCTAACCACTCTATTGTCCCTCTAATCCTCTAACCACTCTATTGTCCCTCTAACCACTATATTGTCCCTCTAACCACTCTATTGTCCCTCTAACCACTCTATTGTCCCTCTAACCACTCTTTTGTTCCTATAACCACTCTATTGTCCCTCTAACCACTCTATTGTTCCTCTAACCACTCTATTGTCCCTCTAACCACTCTATTGTCCCTATAACCACTATATTGTCCATCTAACCACTCTATTGTCCCTCTAACCACTCTTTTGTTCCTCTAACCACTCTATTGTCCCTCTAACCACTCTATTGTTCCTCTAACCACTCTTTTGTTCCTCTAACCACTCTATTGTCCATCTAATCCTCTAACCACTCTATTGTCCCTCTAACCACTCTTTTGTTCCTATAACCACTCTATTGTTCCTATAACCACTCTATTGTTCCTATAACCACTCTATTGTTCCTATAACCACTCTATTGTTCCTCTAACCACTCTATTGTTCCTATAACCACTCTATTGTTCCTCTAACCACTCTATTGTCCCTCTAACCACTCTATTGTTCCTCTAAACACTCTATTGTTCCTCTAACCACTCTATTGTTCCTATAACCACTCTATTGTTCCTATAACCACTCTATTGTTCCTCTAACCACTCTATTGTCCCTCTAACCACTCTTTTGTTCCTATAACCACTCTATTGTTCCTATAACCACTCTATTGTTCCTCTAACCACTCTATTGTTCCTCTAACCACTCTATTGTTCCTCTAACCACTCTATTGTCCCTCTAACCACTCTTTTGTTCCTATAACCACTCTATTGTTCCTATAACCACTCTATTGTTCCTCTAACCACTCTTTTGTTCCTCTAACCACTCTATTGTCCATCTAATCCTCTAACCACTCTATTGTCCCTCTAACCACTCTATTGTCCCTCTAACCACTCTACTGTTCCTATAACCACTCTATTGTTCCTCTAACCACTCTATTGTCCCTCTAACCACTCTATTGTCCATCTAACCACTCTTTTGTTCCTATAACCACTCTATTGTTCCTATAACCACTCTATTGTTCCTCTAACCACTCTATTGTCCCTCTAACCACTCTATTGTCCCTCTAACCACTATTTTGTTCCTATAACCACTCTATTGTTCCTCTAACCACTCTATTGTCCCTCTAACCACTCTATTGTCCATCTAACCACTCTTTTGTTCCTATAACCACTCTATTGTTCCTCTAACCACTCTATTGTTCCTCTAACCACTCTATTGTCCCTCTAACCACTATTTTGTTCCTATAACCACTCTATTGTTCCTATAACCACTCTATTGTTCCTCTAACCACTCTATTGTTCCTCTAACCACTCTATTGTTCCTATAACCACTCTATTGTTCCTCTAACCACTCTATTGTCCCTCTAACCACTCTATTGTCCATCTAACCACTCTTTTGTTCCTATAACCACTCTATTGTCCCTCTAACCACTCTATTGTCCCTCTAACCACTCTATTGTTCCTATAACCACTCTATTGTTCCTCTAACCACTCTATTGTTCCTCTAACCACTCTATTGTTCCTCTAACCACTCTATTGTCCCTCTAACCACTCTTTTGTTCCTATAACCACTCTATTGTTCCTATAACCACTCTATTGTTCCTCTAATCCTCTAACCACTCTATTGTTCCTCTAACCACTCTATTGTTCCTCTAACCACTCTATTGTTCCTCTAACCACTCTATTGTTCCTCTAACCACTCTATTGTTCCTCTAACCACTCTATTGTTCCTATAACCACTCTATTGTTCCTCTAACCACTCTATTGTCCCTCTAACCACTTTTTTGTTCCTATAACCACTCTATTGTTCCTATAACCACTCTATTGTTCCTCTAACCACTCTATTGTTCCTCTAACCACTCTATTGTTCCTCTAACCACTCTATTGTTCCTCTAACCACTCTATTGTTCCTCTAACCACTCTATTGTTCCTATAACCACTCTATTGTTCCTCTAACCACTCTATTGTTCCTCTAACCACTCTATTGTTCCTATAACCACTCTATTGTCCCTCTAACCACTCTATTGTCCCTCTAACCACTCTATTGTCCCTCTAACCACTCTATTGTCCCTCTAATCCTCTAACCACTCTATTGTCCCTCTAACCACTCTATTGTCCCTCTAACCACTCTATTGTTCATCTAACCACTCTATTGTTCCTCTAACCACTCTATTGTTCCTCTAACCACTCTATTGTTCCTCTAACCACTCCATTGTTCCTATGACCACTCTATTGTTCCTATAACCACTCTATTGTTCCTATAACCACACTATTGTCCCTCTAACCACTATATTGTTCCTATAACCACTCTATTGTTCCTTTAACCACTCTATTGTCCCTATAACCGCTCTATTGTCCCTCTAACCACTCTATTGTCCCTCTATTCACTCTATTGTTCCTCTAACCACTCTATTGTTCCTATAACCACTCTATTTTCCCTCTAACCACTCTATTGTCCCTCTAACCACTCTATTGTTCCTCTAACCACTATATTGTCCCTATAACCACTCTATTGTTCCTATAACCACTATTTTCCCTCTAACCACTCTATTGTCCCTCTAACCACTCTATTGTCCATCTAATCCTCTAACCACTCTATTGTTCCTCTAACCACTCTATTGTCCCTCTAACCACTCTATTGTTCCTCTAATCCTCTAACCACTCTATTGTCCATCTAACCACTCTATTGTTCCTCTAATCCTCTAACCACTCTATTGTTCCTCTAATCCTATAACCACTCTATTGTCCCTCTAACCACTATATTGTTCCTATAACCACTCTATTGTTCCTCTAACCACTCTATTGTTCCTCTAACCACTCTATTGTTCCTCTAACCACTCTATTGTCCCTCTAACCACTCTGTTGTTCCTATAACCACTCTATTGTCCATCTAACCACTCTATTGTCCCTCTAACCACTCTGTTGTTCCTATAACCACTCTATTGTCCATCTAACCACTCTATTGTCCCTCTAACCACTCTGTTGTTCCTATAACCACTCTATTGTCCATCTAACCACTCTATTGTTCCTCTAATCCTCTAACCACTCTATTGTTCCTCTAATCCTCTAACCACTCTATTGTCCCTCTAACCACTCTATTGTTCCTCTAATCCTCTAACCACTCTATTGTCCCTCTAACCACTCTATTGTTCCTCTAATCCTCTAACCACTCTATTGTTCCTATAACCACTCTATTGTCCCTCTAACCACTCTAGTGTCCCTCTAACCACTCTATTGTTCCTATAACCACTCTATTGTCCATCTAACCACTCTATTGTTCCTCTAACCACTCTATTGTCCCTCTAACCACTCTATTGTTCCTCTAACCACTCTATTGTTCCTATAACCACTCTATTGTTCCTCTAACCACTCTATTGTTCCTCTAATCCTCTAACCACTCTATTGTTCCTATAACCACTCTATTGTTCCTCTAACCACTCTATTGTTCCTCTAATCCTCTAACCGCTCTATTGTTCCTATAACCACTCTATTGTTCCTATAACCACTCTATTGTTCCTCTTAACCACTCTATTGTCCCTCTAACCACTTTATTGAAGTTGAGTGGAAAACATGGTCGCTTTGGATGTTGTTTCAAAGCCTAAGTAACGAAATGGACAGTGCTTTCTTAGGTGATGATTAATTCAAAACACCCATACTCAAGCTTAGAGTTCATACTTACGCCTATATATGTGCCCAAGCCCGAAACCCCCCCTACCCCCGAATTAAAATAACGATTGTGTCATTACATAAAACATAGCCTACTGCATATTACTCATGGCAGAAAAACATAAAAAAATGGATTGAAGATGTGTTTGGTATATAATTGGTCTAACCTATACTCCAAATTTAAACACATTCTAGTAATTATCTTTGAGTGTGGCCGGTATTATTATGCATACTGATGGACTGGTTACCTTATGCTATTCTCCAAACGTTCTATTCATGAATCTGGTAGTGAAATAACCGGAGTAGCCGATCTGGCATGAGTGAAACACAAACAGGCGGGAAAACGCTCTGCCTCCATTCGCTATTCCAGAGCATACGGATGAAGCCTCCATTCTCTATTCCAGAGCATACGGATGAAGCCTCCATTCGCTATTCCAGAGCATACGGGTGACGCCTCCATTCTCTATTCCAGAGCATACGGATGAAGCCTCCATTCGCTATTCCAGAGCATACGGATGAAGCCTCCATTCTCTATTCCAGAGCATACATTTACATTTACATTTTAGTCATTTAGCAGACGCTCTTATCCAGAGCGACTTACAGGAGCAATTAGGGTTAAGTGCCTTGCTCAAGGGCACATTTACGTCATTTAGCAGACGCTCTTATCCAGAGCGACTACAAATTGGTGCATTCACCCTATAGCCAGTGGGATAACCACTTTACAATTATACTTTTTTTTTTTTTTTGGGGGGGGGGGGGGGGGGGGTAGAAGGATTACTTTATCCTATCCCAGGTGTTCCTTAAAGAGGTGGGGTTTCAAATGTCTCCGGAAGGTGGTGAGTGACTCCACTGTCCTGGCGTCGTGAGGGAGCTTGTTCCACCATTGGGGTGCCAGAGCAGCGAACAGCTTTGACTGGGCTGAGCGGGAACTATGCTTCCGCAGAGGAAGGGGAGCCAGCAGGCCAGAGGTGGATGAACACAATGCCCTCGCCTGGGTGTAGGGACTGATCAGAGCCTGAAGGTACGGAGGTGCCGTTCCCCTCACTGCTCCATAGGCAAGCACCATGGTCTTGTAACGGATGCGAGCTTCAACTGGAAGCCAGTGGAGTGTGCGGAGGAGGGGGGTGACGTGAGAGAACTTGGGAAGGTTGAACACCAGACGGGCTGCGGCATTCTGGATGAGTTGTAGGGGTTTAATGGCACAGGCAGGGAGCCCAGCCAACAGCGAGTTGCAGTAATCCAGACGGGAGATGACAAGTGCCTGGATTAGGACCTGTGCCGCTTCCTGTGTAAGGCAGGGTCGTACTCTCCGAATGTTGTAGAGCATGAACCTGCAGGATCGGGTCACCGCCTTGATGTTAGCGGAGAACGACAGGGTGTTGTCCAGGGTCACGCCAAGGGTCTTCGCACTCTGGGAGGAGGACACAACGGAGTTGTCAACCGTGATGGCGAGATCATGGAACGGGCAGTCCTTCCCCGGGAGGAAGAGCAGCTCCGTCTTGCCAGGGTTCAGCTTGAGGTGGTGATCCGTCATCCATACTGATATGTCGGCCAGACATGCAGAGATGCGATTCGCCACCTGGTTATCAGAAGGGGGAAAGGAGAAGATTAGTTGTGTATCGTCAGCGTAGCAATGATAGGAGAGGCCATGTGAGGATATGACAGAGCCAAGTGACTTGGTGTATAGGGAGAAAAGGAGAGGGCCTAGAACTGAGCCCTGGGGGACACCAGTGGTGAGAGCACGTGGTGCGGAGACAGCTTCTCGCCACGCCACTTGGTAGGAGCGACCGGTCAGGTAGGACGCAATCCAGGAGTGAGCCGCGCCGGAGATGCCCAGCTCGGAGAGGGTGGAGAGGAGGATCTGATGGTTCACTGTATCAAAGGCAGCAGACAGGTCTAGAAGGACAAGAGCAGAGGAGAGAGAGTTAGCTTTAGCAGTGCGGAGAGCCTCCGTGACACAGAGAAGAGCAGTCTCAGTTGAATGACCAGTCCTGAAACCTGACTGGTTTGGATCAAGAAGGTCATTCTGAGAGAGATAGCAAGAGAGTTGGCTAAAGACGGCACGCTCAATAGTTTTGGAAAGAAAAGAAAGAAGGGATACTGGTCTGTAGTTGTTGACATCAGTGGGATCGAGTGTTGGTTTTTTGAGAAGGGGTGCAACTCT